>NC_045436.1:14733282-14763329 GCF_002776525.5 Piliocolobus tephrosceles | reverse complement strand
CGGGTGATGCCTTCTCAGAGTCAACCTCCTGTGACACCCTCCCAGAGGCAACCTCAGTTGACACCTTCCCAGAGTCAGCGTCCTGTGACACCCTCCCGGAGCCAACCTTGGGTGACACCCTCCCAGAGTCAACCTCATGTGGCACCTTCCCGGAGTCAAAGTGGGAAACCAAAGCAATCAGTACCATTTCCAACATCTGTATCTGGAAGTGGTACATTAAAAAAATAATTCCTAGTATGTTTCTACTTACTCTTCATTGTTTTAAATAATTTGAAAATTTATTTTTCTGAAAACCTTGCCACTTTATATTTCCTAAAAAAGCCATGGCATATGTGTGGCATACCAATTTTTAACTTGTTGTTTTTCAGCTTCCAAATCCTTTCTTCTTTTTCGTTCTACTTTGCAGGAACCATATTTCTGCTAAACCAGCCCTCATCCTATAGGGATTTGCAACAGGGAGAAAGAATAGGACATTAGAAATTTGGGAGATCTGTTTTCTTCCTGTTTATCAGTGTTTCCTGAATAATAGATTTTACACTGGTAACAATACTTGGTTTTAATATTCCCCTACTTTTTAAAACACACTCCAGAAAAACTTCGTTGTCTGCTGTCTGGTGTGTTAACACTCAGGGTTCTGGATTCCAGTTCTTTGAGCTCTATACAAATGTCCCAAACTTCTAGCACCAGCTGAGAAATACCTATTGTTAGAATTCTGAGTGTGAGATCCACTGGGCCAGTCCTACCATCTTCTAGGTTCAACTAA
Organism: Piliocolobus tephrosceles; assembly: GCF_002776525.5. Lineage (NCBI taxonomy): Eukaryota > Metazoa > Chordata > Mammalia > Primates > Cercopithecidae > Piliocolobus > Piliocolobus tephrosceles. The sequence continues at coordinate 14,762,566 of NC_045436.1, read as the reverse complement.
CCCCAATCTTTTCCATTTGCTACTTAGCTTCATGAATGTAACCATTTTTTTTGCAATTAGTAGTTCGTATTTAATAGCCAATTAGTAGCGTGGTGTCTACCTTAACTTGCTCTTTTCTTCAACTGCTGTTTACCCAATTACTTATATTTAATTATATCCCTCCAAAATCACTCATATGGTTTCCCTTTTTCTGACTGAGCTCTATTATAGTACTAATCTTGATGTAATGGATGAAGCAGAAGTGAGGAGGCATCACATGCTTTATTTTTTTAATTTACTTTTAATTTTCAGGGTTTTTTTTTTGTTTGTTTTTTTGTTTGTTTTTTACCATTGCCCTTCACTGTCTCTGGAAAATTACTTAAACTTATAGACAGTTTACTTCAGAATAAGGTGGGATAATAATAATAGTTCTCTTTCAACATCTGGGTTCCTCTGGTCATAAAATGAGATGAAGCACAGCACTATTCACAGCAGCAAAGACATGGAATCAACCTAGGTGCCCATCAATGGTGAAATGGTGTATTATTATGATTCTCTAAAGGGACAGAACTAATGGAATACATACACACACACACACACACCCCACACACACCACACAGAGAGAGAGAGTGAAAGAGGAGTTTATTAAGTATTAACTCACACAATCACAAGGTTCCACAATAGGCCATCTACAGGTTGTGGAGCAAAGAAAGCCAGTCTGAGTTCCAAAACTGAAGAACTTGGAGTCTGATGTTTGAAGGCAGGAAGCATCCAGCATAGGAGAAAGATGTAGACTGGGAGGCTAGGCCAGTCTCTTTTTTCACATTTTTCTGCCTGCATATATTCTAGCTGTGCTGGCAGCTGATTAGATTGTGGCAACCCAGTTTAAGGGTGGGTGTGCCTTTCCCAGCCCACTGACTCAAATGTTAATCTCCTTTGGCAACACCCACACAGACACACCCAGAATCAATACTTTGTATCCTTCAATTCAATCAAGCTGACACTCAATATTAACCATTGCAAGTCCACCCCCTGTCAACTTGAACCCATACGCCTCTCTTGAGATCATGCATAATCTTCAAATAAAGACAATAATACGGTCATGATTATGCCTAAAATAATACAACTATCCTTCGTACAACTGGAAACTCACCAATCTCCAACCCAAATACTATTACATAAAATTAACAATACTTAAATGCTGATATGAAGTCAATAAATCTAGTTACATGATAAATGAGAAAGGAGATAAAATGAAGATATTTTCTTAGTGCAAGTGTATACATGCACAAAAATGTTTTTATCAAAAGAAGGAGGAAATACTGATGACAATTTCAGTCGTCGTTTCTGCAGCTGGTCACGTGGTCATGGCTGGTATTGATGATTACCTTCTACTACCCATTCTGTATTCCCTTTGCCTTCAGCAAGCACCTTGGCAGGTCCTTTTTTTTTTTTTTTTTTTCTCCTGGTGGAGTGACCCAAAGCTTCATTCCTGAAGGGTCTGGATCATTTGTAGTCTTGCCTGGATTGGGCTATTGTAGTTTCCCATTTACCTTAATCACAGGGCATGGCAATACTAAGAGATGCCCTTTATTCCATGAATACTCTTCCTTACCTCGATTGTGGAGTAATAGACTGATTTCGTCTTAATAGTCTGGGTAAATCACCCCAGCGAACGCTGTAACTCCCTTCTTAGCCTGTTGACTTAAAGGTATGAGGAGCACAAAGTGCCCAGGTGGCAATCTTAACTTACAGTTTCGTGGAATCATTGTTGTGTATCCTGGTGCCAGCATTCCTCCCTCTGGAACTAAGACCTCTAGGCCAGCAGAACATAATGTCATGGAAGAAGGAAGCAAAAGTGTTGCTAGTGGATCACTATGGGTAATGGTGATTGGTGTCACTTCCACCCCTTGATTCCTGGAGCCATGAATCCTGGCTGTGGGAGTAACAGTACCATATATCGGATGCTGATTCAGAGCATATACCGCCTTGTAGAGAACTTTGCCCCAACCATGAAAAGTATAGTCACCTAGTTGGCATTGTAAGTGTGACTTCAAAAGGCCATTCTCTCATTCTATCAATCCAGCTGCTTCAGAATGATGGGGAACATGGTAAGACCAGTGAATTCCATAAGCATGAGCCCACTGCTACCCTTCTTTAGCTGTCAAGTATGTGCCTTGGCCTGAGGCAATGATGTGTGGAATACCATGATGGTGGATAAGGCATTCTGTGAATCCACAGATGGTAGTCTGGCAGAAGCATTGCTTGCAGGATAGGCAAACTCATATCCAGATTAAGTGTCTATTCCAGTGAGGGCAAACCTCTACTCTTCCCATGATGGAATTGGTCCAATATAATCAACATGCCACCAGGTCACTGACTGATTACCCTGAAGAATGGTGCCAAATCAAGGGCTCAGTTTTGTTCTCTGCTGCTGGCAAACTGGGCACCCAGCAGTGGCCTTAGCCAAATCAGCCTTGGTGAATGGAAGTCCATGTTGCTGAGCCCATGCATAACCTCTGTCCCTGCCACCATGGCCATTTATTCATAGGCCCATTGGGTGATGATGGGGTGGCTGGGGAAAGAGGCTGAGTGGTATCCACAGAAAAGATCATCTTATCCACTTGATTATTAAAATTTTCCTCTGCTGAGGTCACCTATTGGTGAGCACTCACATGGAATACAAATATCTTCACAGTTTTTGACCACTCAGTGAGTTCCATCCACATACCTCTTCCCCAAAATTCTTTGTCACTGATTTTTCAATCATACTTCTACCAAGTCCCAGACCATCTAGCCAAACCATTGGCTACAGCCGTGAATTAGTATATAATTGCACATCTGGCCATTTCTCCTTCTATGCAAAGTGCACAACCAGGTGCATTGCTCAAAGTTCTGTGCACTGGGAATGAAAATTTCCCTTCACGCCTGTCCTTCGGAGATGTCCTAGAAAGCGTTTGTAGTGCTGCAGCTGTCCACTTTCTGGTGATGCCTGCATATCATAAAGAACCATCTGTGAATCAGGCCCTAGTCTTCTCTTCCTCTGTCAACTGATCATAGATAACTCCCCATGAGGCCATTGGTGCAGGCTGGTTAAGAGAAGGCAGAGTTGCAGTAGTGGAGACCATGGGCATTTGAGCCACTTCTTCTTGCAACTTACTTGCACCTTCAGGACCTGCTCGAGCTTGATCACGTAAATGCCACTTTCATTTGATAATGGAATGCTGCTGTGCATGACCTAATTTATGGCTAAATGGGTCAGGAAACACCCAGTTCATGAAAGGCAGTTCAGGTCACATGGTGACTTGATGACCCATAGTCAAACATTCAATTTCCACCAAAGCCCAGTAACAGGCCAAGCGCTGTCTCTCAAAAGAAGAGTAGTTATCTGCAGAAGATGGCAGGGCCTTGTTCCAAAATCCTAGGGGCCTCTGCTCTGATTCACGTATGGGCGCCTGCCAAAGGCTGCGAACAGCATCCCGATCAGCCACTGACACCTCAAGCACCATTGGATCTGTGGGGTCATATGGCCCAAGTGGCAGAGCAGCTTTCATCATTTTTGAAGGATCTCTTGCAGAACCTTATCCTGTTCTGGAACCCACTTAAAACATGCAGCTTTTCGGGTCGCTTGATAAATGTGCTGGAGTAACACACCCAAATGAGGAATGTGATGCCTTCAAAATTCAAATAAGCCCAGTAGGTGTGGTGCCTCTTTTTTGATAGCAGGAGGGGCCAAATACAGCAACCTATCCTTCACCTTGGAAAGATTATCTCGACAGTTCCAACACCACAGGATCCCTAGAAATTTTACTGAGGTAGAAGGTCCCTGAATTTTAGTTAGATTAATTTCCCATTCTCTGGCATGCAAATGTCTCAGCAATAAGTCCAGTGTGTTTGCTACTTCCTGCTCACTGGCTCCAATCAGCATAATGTCACCAATGTAATTTTCCAGTGCAATATCTTCTGGAAGTGAAAAGTTATCAAGGTCTCTCCGAATAAGATTATGACATAAAGCTGTAGAGTTGATATACCCCTTAGGTATAATAGTAAGGGTATATTGTGAGCCTTGCCAACTGAAGTCAAATTGCTTCTCGTGGGGCTTTGGACAGGAATGGAGAAAACAATTTTGCCAATTCAATGGCTGCATATCAGGTACCAGGAGACACCAAGACCAGCTCAGCCATGGAGACCCCAACCCAGAAGCGCTAGAGGAATTGAAGACAAAAACACAGAAATAGAGTCCAAAGTGGGAATCAGAGGCTAACGGCCTTCAGAGCTGAGAGCCACGAACAGAGTTTGACCCACATATTTATTGACAGCAAGGCAGTGCAAGCATTGCTTCTGTAGATTATAGATTAACTGAAAGCATTCCTTATGGGAAACAAAGCATTCTCAGTGAGGAGCAGAGAAACAAGCTCTGGCAGATTATCTGCAGCAAAAATATATTGTTAAGGTGCAGACCACTCCTGCTATTGTTTGTGGTTTGAGCAGTTTTCAACTCCTGGCAGGCCAGATGTTCCTTGTCCTGCTCCAGTAAACCAACAACTTCTAGTAGTGCGCATGATAGCCACCATGAGCATGTCACATTGCTGCAGAAATCCTGTTTATGGCCAGTTTCTTTAAGACCTGTTTATGGCAGGCTTAGGGATTGTTCCCTGCATGTCTCCCTTTCTGTTTTTGCAAAGCAATAAAGGCAAAGGCGTCTTTTTTACAGTGGGCTACTTCTCGCAGAATTTGGGATCCGCATCTGCAGACTACACAAAGACAACACCGATTAAAAGCACAATCATCATTGAAATCACAGAGCCTCCAAGTGTCTTGATCCATTTTAAAAGGAGGTAATCCATCTGAAGCTTCTTCAAGCACTTCAGTTTCTGGCATTAGTGTCAGATGTGCCTGAGGGGCTTGAAATACTTGTTCCTTCAGTTTCACAATATCCAAAGATAAACTTCCAGTATGACCCTTTAAATGTCTCAACACTGTCTCACTCATGCTCAGTTTCATTATACAAATGAGGAGTAATGCAAAAATCAGAAGTATTCCAGTCACATTGTAACAGCATTCTAAATTCTAAACTAGTTACTTGATCTCCTAGCCACATTACAATTTGTCGGAGATCATTGATTTGATTAGCTAATTTCTGGTCTATATTAGTTTGGGAATTCCACAGCAGAGTAGAATTTTTCTGCCAATTATTTACATAGTCTGCTGTTTGTACTGTAGAATGCAAAGAAACTCCAGCTACTGTGGCAGTAGCTGTGACAGCAGTCAATCACATAATGATTAAAATTAAAGTAGCAATGAAACACCGAGAGTGCCTCAAAATCTTTTACATTTCAGTAATAATATGCACAGAAGGAGAGGCTTTCCAAGGATGGGAAAGCTTTACAGGTATCCATACTCCTTCTACGGCTCTTACGACTAAAATAGAATGATCAGTATTGTACAAGGAAGAATTCACACAAGAAGACAATATACATTATTGACAAGTAACATGATGATTAGGGAGATCAAGTTTTGAATTATCCACTACAAGCAGGAAAGGGGACTTATTGTCAGTCTCGACATGGCTGCAACCGGGGAGTCTTTGGGTGCCTCCCAAAATCTCTTCCTCAGCATCTGGCTCATGATAAAGTTTCAGGTGTCTTGGTGGTATCCAAATTGGCCGCTGGTTTTGGCCTGGAGAAACACAAGCATAGCCTCTACCTCATGTTATTATTTTATCTATTTCCCAAGTTTTTATTATTGGATCTCTCCACCAAACCAGTTGTTCTGCTTCTGTCTTTGCACTGGTTTCTGTAGATGCCGTTCAGCATCTTGCCGATAGGCAGGCTCAAAAAATTTAAAGTCAATAATGCTAGATTCAATTGCATATGTGGAATTCCCTTTTTGTTTTTGTAACTGCTGCTTTAGGGAGAGATTCATTCTTTCCACAATGGCTTATCCTTGTGAATTATATGGGATGCCAGTAATGTGTTTAATATTCCATACAGAGAAAAATGTAGCTAGAGCTTGGCTACTATAGCCTGGGGCATTGTCCATTTTAACTGAATCTGGAATGCCCATGACTGTGAAGCATTGCAGAAGATGCCGTTTAACCTAGGCAGAAGATTCCCATTTGACAGGAGCCCAAACAAAGTGAGAAAATGTATGTATACATATATGTACATAAGCCAATTTACCAAAAGAAGGAACATGAGTGACATCCATTTGCCAAAGAGAATTAGGTTCCAATCCTCGAGGATTAATTCCTCCTGTAAAAGATGAGGAATGCACCATTTGGCAAGTTGTGCATCATTAGATAATAGCTTTAGCTTATTTCCAGGTTATGCTGTATCTGCATTTGAGACCAGAGGTGTTAACATGAGTTAAATTGTGAAAGTGTTTAGCATTAGGTAATGCAATAGTAACTAGGTGATCAGCTACTTGATTCCCTGCAGTCAAAGTTCCTGGAAGAGGTATATGAGCCCTAATGTGAGTGATGTAAAAAGGGTGCATTCTTCTCCTAACTGCTGTTTGAAACTGGGTAAATAAAGTCATCAGTTGCTCCTCTGTGTCGAATTGTAGCTGAGCATTTTCAACTAACTGTGTAGAATGAACCTCATATGAAGAATCAGAAATTACATTGACAGACATCTCAAAAGCAGTTAGCACCTCAATTATAGCTACAAGCTCTGCTTTTTGAGCTGAAGTTTAGAGTGTCTGGAAAACTTTACTTTTTGACCCAGAATAAGAAGCTTTACCATTACTAGGCTCATCTGTAAAAACATTTTCAGCACCTTCAATTGGTTTAAATTTAATTATTCTAGGGAGAATCCAATTAGTTAATTTCAAAAATTGAAATAATTTTGTTTTTGGAAAGTGATTATCAAGAATACCTAAGAAGTCAGCTAGATGGGTTAGCCAAGTAAGACTATTTATAAAGGCCTGTTGTATATGTGTGCCTTCATAAGAGGGACATAATTTTTCCATGGTCATATTCATGTAATTTAACAATATGAGTACTCCCATTTCCTATCAGAGTAGCAATTTGATCCAAATAAGGAGTTAGAATCTGTGAATTAGTATGTGGAAGAAAAAGCCATTCTACCAAGTCCTGCTCTTGGACAATAACACCAGTAGGTGAATGCTGAGTTGGAAAAATCAATAAGTCTGAAGTCTTTTCTGAATCTATTCTGTTTATTTGAGCTTTATGCACTCGCATCTCAATCAGCTGTAACTCTGCCTGGGCCTCCTTTAATTGCCAAGGGCTAGTGAGATGAGGATCTCCTCTAAGGACAGAAAATAGATTACTTATGGCATAGGTAGGAATGCCTAGAGCAGATTGTATCCAATTAATGTCCCCTAGTAATTTTTGAAAGTCATTTAATGTTTTCAGTTGATCCCTATATATGGTTACTTTCTGTGGCACAAAGGTAGTTCCATTTACTAAGGTCCCCAAGCAGGAGTAAGGGGTAGTAGTCTGAATTTTGTCAACAGCTATATTAAACCATGATGGGAAATCAAGTTTTGCAAGTGGTAATAACATTGGAGTAATATTTCCTGAGTGGAGGCAGCACAAAGAATATTATCTATATAATGAATAATGTAACACTGAAAACTTTTTATGAGTAGGTTCAATTGTTTGTCCTATATAAGTCTGACAAATTGCTTGACTGTTTAACAAGCCTTGTGGCAACACTTTCTAATGAAAATGCTTATCAGACTGCAAGTTGTTTACTGCAGGAATTGTAAATGCAAACCACTCACAGTTTTGCTCAGCTAAGGGATAGTAAGGAAAGAGTCTTTTAAATCTATAACCATTAAAGGCCAATTTTTTGGAATAATAGCAGGAGAAGGCAATCCTGGCTGCAATGCACCTGTAGGTTGTATCACTGAATTAATGGCGCTAAGATTTGTCAACATTCTCCATTTACCTGATTTTTTTTTTTTTTTTAGTAACAAAGACTGGAGAATTCCAGGGGCACAAAGTTGGAGCTACGTGTCCTTTTTTAATTGTTCAGTAACTAAGTCCTCTAAAGCCTCCAGTTTCTCTTTACTCAGTGGCCATTGTTTCGTTCAAATTGGCTTATCTGTTAACCATTTTAAAGGTATAGGTTCTGGAGGCTTAACAATGGCTGCCATCAAAAATGATATCCTAAACCTTGATGAGAATTCTGCCCATCTGCTTGAAGTGGTTTCTTTAACCCTTGTAAATTTTTTCCTAATCGCCTACCAGGGACATACCCCATTTCATGCATCATATGTTGACTTTGAGGGCTATAATAGTTGTTCTGGAATTAACACTTGTGCTCTCCATTGCTGTAATAAATCTCTTCCCCATAAATTTATACGTACAGAAATTACAATTGGTTGTATAGTCCCAGATTGTCCACTGGGTCCTTTACAATGCAAAGTATAACTGCTTTGATATACTCCAGGGGCTTTACCAACTCCAACTATGTTAAATCAAGCGGATTGAATTGGCCACGCCGATGGCCAGTGCTGTAGAGAAATGATTGAAATGTCCACTCCTGTATCTACCAATCCTTTTTTTTCCCTGAATAGTTATTTCACAGGTAGGATGTTTATCAGTAATTTGATTTACCCAATAAGCTGCTTTGCCTTGTTTATTAGTGCTTCCAAATCCTCCTGTTCATTTAGTTTCACTTTTCCCCATTTCAACATATGGCACAATCTGGAGCTGTGTTATATGCTCTCCTGGCTCTGCTTTCCAGGGAACAGAAGTAGATATAACAATCTAAATTTCCCCATTGTAATCTGAATCAGTGACTCCTGTTTGTACTTGTACCCCTTTTAAATTTAAACTAGACCTGCCTAGAAGTAATCCTACTGTCCCTGCTGGCAAGGGTCCGCAGACTCCTGTTGGCACATTTTGATGAGATTCCCCAGGCAGAAGGCTCACAGTTTTTGCACAGCATAACTCTACTGCAGCACTACTGGTAGTGACGGGGGACAGGCATCGTACCGGGTGAGGTAATGGCCTGAGTTGGGAATCCCTGGGTTTGAAACGGGGCGCGGACGGGTCCCTCATGGCGTTTCCTGAAATTGGGTTCCCTTCTTTATCAAACTTAGAGTGACACTGATTAGTCTTGTGTTTTCCTTTTCTACATTTTGGACATATTTCAGACTCAGCAGTTTTCTTTTCTCCCCCAGTTGGCGGCCTGACTTGCTGATTTTTTCCTACTTTCTTTTTTAGTATGACCATGCTTCCCACACTTAAAACAAGCTCCAGGAAACAGAGTATTTCCTTTACCCATTCTCAGTCCTTCCATTGCCCAGGCTAGCAGAGTAGCCTTAATGCAGATTACGTCCAATATCATCACAAACTTTAATGCAGTGAACTAAATGTAGCTTTTCCTCTAATAGGTTGCAGAGTGGCTTGGCACTCAGGATTGTTGAAAGCTAATAACCGCAATACTATATCCTGAGCAGCTGAATCTGCAATCACCTTTTTAAGAGACTCCTGTAACCTGGCTATAAAATCTGCATATGGTTCTTTTGGTCTCTGTTTGACAGCACTAAAGGAAGGGTATTGTTCTCCTCCTGAAGTGATTTTTTTCCAAGCTCTAATGCACAGTATTCTAAGCTGCTCTATGGCATCGTCCTGCATGACCACTTGTGCATCTAAACCAGCCCAACTACCGACCCCCAAAAGTTGGTCTGCAGTTACATTAACTTGAGGTTGGGCCTGGGCATTGTGAGCAGCCTGAGTGGAATCTTCATCTGCCAATCAAGTTTTAAATTGTAAGAACTGTGCAGGACTTAGACAAGCTCGAGTAAGAGCACCCCCGTCTGTAGGAAACATCCGACTGGAGACAGCAGCATTCTTCAACAGTCTCATTACAAAAGGAGAACCTGGTCCATATAGATTAATAGCTTGTTTAAATTATTTAAGTTTCTTAAAAGGAAAAGGCTCAAACGTAGCTATAATATTCCCCTGTTGATCAGGTCTGTGTATTCTAACAGGGAACTGTCAAACATCCATATAACCCTCTTGTCTAACTTGCTGGATTCCTACCTGAATAGAATTGAGAGCGGTCGCTCGAGGCACTGCTCGAACAGTCACTAGGGCAATTACTTGTTATCCAGTGTCCTCTGGAACAGAAAGATCTGGAGGGTCAGACCACTCCTTTTCTTCAAAATAATGAGGGTGTGCAGAGGGGTAGGGACAAACCTCTCCTTCCTTTGTCGCTTTAGCTGGCAAGCAAACCTGCTCTGGTACTTCGTTATACTCTCCTTCTTCCTCTGATTCCTTCTCCTTGTCATCTGTGTGGAAAGGCTCCAAGGTGGAATGAACCAGAGCCCACACTCACCAGACAGTTATAGGAATATCCTCAGCACCATCCTTATATGCCTTTTTCAGTGTGCTGCCTACATTTTCCCAGACCTCTACATTCATAGTTCCTCAGTTTGGGAAACCAGGGGCATTATTTCTCTACTGCACTAAAAAGCTGCATAAGTCAGCTAGTGCTAACGTTCCCTTCCCCTTTTCTGAGGAGCTGCTGAAGCAGACTCAAGTAAGCCTTGTGTCTGCTCAACGCTTGTCCCATTGTTACCCTGATGCTTCCAAGCTCCCCTTCTTACTCACCATGGGGATTGCTTAAGAGTACTTGGGTGTCCTCCAGAATAGTTCCACGTTCTCCAACCATTGCTCTGACGATGCTTCAACCCAAGTTCAAGCCCCCACGTTGGATGCCACTTACCGAGACCAGTTCAGTTGTGGAGACCCCAAACCAGCAGTGCTAAAGGAATTAAAGACAAAGATGCAGAAATAGAGTGCAAAGTGGAATCAGGGGGCTGACAGCCTTCAGAGATGAGAGCCATGAACAGAGTTTGACCCACATATTTATTGACAGCAAGGCAGTGATAAGCATTGCTTGTATAGATTATAGATTAACTAAAAGCATTCTTTACGGGAAACAAAGCATTCTTAGCGAGGTGTAGAGAAACGGGCTCTGGCTGATTATCTGCAGCAAAAATACATTTTTCAGGCACAGGCTGCTCCTGCTATTGTTTGTAGTTTGAGCAGTTTTCTGTTCTGGGCGGGCCGGGTGTTCCTTGCCCTGCTCTAGTAAACCAACCACTTCTAGCAGTGTGTGTGATAGCCACCATGAGCATGTCACATTGCTGCAGAAATCCTGTTTTTGGCCAGTTTCTTTAAGGCCTGTTTATGACAGGCTTAGGGCTTGTTCCCAGCAAGGAGATGTTTTAATTTTCTGAAGCAATGAAACCACATCTGGCACAGCAGCTGCAGTTGGAATCACGACTTGGTTAAGCTTACCATAATCCACTGTCATTCTCCAACATCCATCTGTCTTCCGCACAGGCCAAATAGGAGAGTTGAATGGGGATGTGTTGGGAATCACCACCCCTGCAACTTTCAAGTCCTTGATGGTGGCGCTAATCTCCACAATCCCTACAGGGATGAGTTACTGTTTTTGATTTACTATTTTTCTAGGTAGAAGTTCTAATGGCCTTTCCAACTATAATAGAATTTACTCTACCAGTCAGGGAGTCAATGTGGGAGTTCTGCCAGCTGCTAAGTATATCTATGCCAATTATGCATTCTGGCACTCGGGAAATGACCACAGGATGAGTCTGGGGACCCACTGGACCCACAGTAAGTTGGACCTGAGCTAAACTTCCATTAATTACCTGACTTCCATGAGCCCTTACTTTAACTGGAGGACCACAATGACGTTTGCTGACCCCTCAGAATCAATGTCAACTCAGAGCCAGTGTCCAGTAGTCCTCAAAATGTCTGAACACTTCCCATTCTCGAATGCACAGTTACCCTGGTAAATGGTTGAAGGTCTCCTTGGGAAATGATTGGAGAAAGATTCACTGCAATAATTGTCAGTAATGTAGTGGGATCTTTCCTCAAGGGGACCCAGCCTCCCCTTAATTCAAGGGGTTCTGGGTCTGTAAACAGGAACCCTGAGTCTGGAAATTGATTGGGGCCATGATTCTGTTTTTATAATTCAAATTACTCTTTCATCGCTTCTACCTAGAAATTTTCTGCTTATATAAATTAAGTAGGAATGCAGTAAGTTTCCTATCAATTTCACTTCTGGGAACACCATGATTAATTAGCCAAAGCTAGAGCTCTACACAAGTCAGACTATTCTGATTGCTGTTTTGTCTCTGCTGTCCATTATGGTAGCTATGCCCACCTTGCCTATGATGGTTGAGTGCCACATTTTGGCCCCTGGCACCTCGGGATCCATTTATTCCCATTGTATTTAAATTTTGTAGTTGAGTGACTGCAGTTCCCACTGTTAGATCTGACATACAGAAAAGAGCAATTACAGGGCACTTCAAAGATGCAGGTGCTGTCCTTACAAATCTATATCACAAGGCATCAGTTAAGGGTATGTCTCCTGGATCCTCCTAGCTGGAATGAGTAGATCTAAAGTGACTAATCTGCTCCACCATTTCAATCTCCATAAGTCTTTGGATCCTTTCCTCCACATTAAACCAAGGGACATCAGGCATTTCCAGCTTGCTCACAGTGGGCCATCTTTTAATCCCTATTTCAGCTCACCAAGCAAATAAGCTATGAGAATTTTTTTAACTCCCCAAGCTGCAGCATTGAATGCAGAGTCCCAGCTTAGTGGGCCCAAATTAATAAATAAATTCAGCCTAATCCAACTCTATGTTCCTTCTACCATTATTTCACACCCTTGATATCCATTCCCATGCCCGTTCTCCAGGTTTCTGTTTATATAAATTAGAGAACTCAAGCAGGTCTTTTCAAGTATAGCACACCTCCTCATGGATCATACTCTAACCTCACCTCTAGGGGTCTTTCAGGAATTTAGTCTAGTTGTAGGTCTAGAAGCAAACAGGAGTGTTGGGAGTGGCTCCTGAGGAGAATCAACATTATCTTGCCTGGCAACTGCCTCAGAGGAGGCCACCACTGTTGCCTCAGGCAGCACAGAGTTTATCTCCTCAGACAAAGGTGAAAAAGCTGATGCCAGCACAGGTTGGAGAGGGGATGTTGCCACTACTGAGGATGGGGAAGCTGTTTCTTATGACAAAATGTGTTAATCAGAGTTTACACTCAGTGTCCCAGCTTCCACGTGGTCCTCCAATTCTCTCACTTTAACAGTAGACACCTGGTGAGGCTGTGCATGCACCTTTCATTGCAGGTCAGTCACTTACATGATAAGAACTTGTGTCTGTTGTTCCATAATTGCAGCTCTTTCCCTACTGAAGCTGGGAGATAGAATCTCTGAGTTCATCATTTTATTTCATCACTTTGTCCACTGAACTTAGGAGCAACCAGCAAACATCATTATGTTCCTTGGTGCTCCACATATGGTCAAAGTTATTGTGTCACTAATTCCTCGCCTCTCACAAGTGATGAATTAAGAGTGCCACATCATTTATTTTCCATAATTCTCTAAACAGTTCATGCCAAGGACTATCAGTGTTCTCCCTACTATTACAAGTAGAGTCCTTAGCATTTTTGGATCTAATCATATTAAGCAGTGAAGTCCAGAAACCCCCAAGCCAATGAAAGAACTCCATCCATAATATTATGTTCTTCTAGAACCCCTTCTGGTACCAAAATCTATATTAGTCAGGGTTCTCTAGAAGAACAGAACTAATGGAATATATATTCCATTTGATATGTATGTATATTCCTATATATGTCATATAGATAAATAGATAGATAGATAGATAGATAGATAGATAGATAGATACACACACACATATATATTCCACATATATGGAAGTTTATTAAGTATTAAGGCATGCATTCACAAGGTCCTACATTGGGTAGTCTGCAGATTGAGGAGCAAGGAGAGCCAGTCTGAATTCCAAAACTGAAGAACATGGAGTCTGGTGTTCAAGGGCAGAAAGCATTCAGCATGGGAGAAAGATGTAGGCTAGGAGGCTAGAACAGTCTCTCTTTTCACATTTTTCTGCTTGCTTGTATTCCAGCCATGCTGCCAACTGATTAGATTGTGCCCACCCAGATTAAGGGTGGTTCTGCCTTTCCCAGCCCACTGATTCAAGTGTTAATCTCCTTTGGCAACACTCTTAGAGACACACCCAGGATGAATACTTTGTATCCTTCAATATGATCAAGTTGACACTCAGTATTAACCATCACAAATGGATAAAGAAAACGTTTTGAATATGCCCCATGGAATAATGTACAGCCATATAAAATACCGAGGTCATGTCCTTTGCAGCCACATGAACGCAGTTGGAGGCCATTATTCTTTTTTTTTTTTTTTTCTTTTCATTTTTTTATTATACTTTAAGTTCTAGGGTACATGTGCATAACGTGCAGGTTTGTTACATATGTATACCTGTGCCATGTTGGTGTGCTGCACCCATCAACTCGTCAGCACCCATCAATTCATCATTTATATCAGGTATAACTCCCCAGTGCAATCCCTCCCCCCTCCCCCCTCCCCATGATAGGCCCCCGTGTGTGATGTTCCCCTTCCCGAGTCCAAGTGAACTCATTGTTCAGTTCCCACCTATGAGTGAGAACATGCGGTGTTTGGTTTTCTCTTCTTGTGATAGTTTGCTAAGAATGATGGTTTCCAGCTGCATCCATGTCCCTACAAAGGACGCAAACTCATCCTTTTTTATGGCTGCATAGTATTCCATGGTGTATATGTGCCACATTTTCTTAATCCAGTCTGTCACTGATGGACATTTGGGTTGATTCCAAGTCTTTGCTATTGTGAATAGTGCCACAATAAACATACGTGTGCATGTGTCTTTGTAGTAGAATAATTTATAATCCTTTGGGTATATACCCAGTAGTGGGATGGCTGGGTCATATGGTACATCTAGTTCTAGATCCTTGAGGAATTGCCATACTGTTTTCCATAATGGTTGAACTGGTTTACAATCCCACCAACAGTGTAAAAGTGTTCCTATTTCTCCACATCCTCTCCAACACCTGTTGTTTCCTGATTTTTTTTAATGATTGCCATTCTAACTGGTGTGAGATGGTATCTCATTGTGGTTTTGATTTGCATTTCTCTGATGGCGAGTGATGCTGAGCATTTTTTCATGTGTCTGTTGGCTGTATGAATGTCTTCTTTTGAGAAATGTCTGTTCATATCCTTTGCCCACTTTTGGATGGGGTTGTTTGTTTTTTTCTTGTATATTTGTTTGAGTTCTTTGTAGATTCTGGAAATTAGCCCTTTGTCAGATGAGTAGATTGCAAAAATTTTCTCCCATTCTGTAGGTTGCCTGTTCACTCTGATGGTAGTTTCTTTTGCTGTGCAGAAGCTCTTTAGTTTAATTAGATCCCATTTGTCAATTTTGGCTTTTGCTGCCGTTGCTTTTGGTGTTTTAGACATGAAGTCCTTGCCCATGCCTATGTCCTGAATGGTATTACCTAGATTTTCTTCTAGGGTTTTTATGGTAATAGGTCTAACATTTAAGTCTCTAATCCATCTTGAATTAATCTTCGTATAAGGAGTAAGGAAAGGATCCAGTTTCAGCTTTCTACTTACGGCTAGCCAATTTTCCCAGCACCATTTATTAAATAGGGAATCCTTTCCCCATTTCTTGTTTCTCTCAGGTTTGTCAAAGATCAGATGGCTGTAGATGTGTGGTATTATTTCTGAGGACTCTCTTCTGTTCCATTGGTCTATATCTCTGTTTTGGTACCAGTACCATGCTGTTTTGGTTACTGTAGCCTTGTAGTATAGTTTGAAGTCAGGTAGCGTGACACCTCCAGCTTTGTCCTTTTGACTTAGGATTGTCTTGGCAATGCGGGCTCTTTTTTGGTTCCATATGGACTTTAAAGCAGTTTTTTCCAATTCTGTGAAGAAACTCACTGGTAGCTTGATGGGGATGGCATTGAATCTATAAATAACCTTGGGCAGTATGGCCATTTTCACGATATTGATTCTTCCTATCCATGAGCATGGTATGTTCTTCCATTTGTTTGTGTCCTCTTTGATTTCACTGAGCAGTGGTTTGTAGTTCTCCTTGAAGAGGTCCTTTACATCCCTTGTAAGTTGGATTCCTAGGTATTTTATTCTCTTTGAAGCAATTGTGAATGGAAGTTCATTCCTGATTTGGCTCTCTGCTTGTCTGTTACTGGTGTATAAGAATGCTTGTGATTTTTGCACATTAATTTTGTATCCTGAGACTTTGCTGAAGTTGCTTATCAGCTTAAGAAGGTTTTGGGCTGAGACGATGGGGTTTTCTAAGTATACAATCATGTCATCTGCAAACAGGGACAATTTGACTTCTTCTTTTCCTAACTGAATACCCTTGATTTCTTTCTCTTGCCTGATTGCCCTAGCCAGAACTTCCAACACTATGTTGAATAGGAGTGGTGAGAGAGGGTATCCCTGTCTTGTGCCAGTTTTCAAAGGGAATTTTTCCAGTTTTTGCCCATTCAGTATGATATTAGCTGTGGGTTTGTCATAAATAGCTCTTATTATTTTGAGGTACGTTCCATCTATACCGAATATATTGAGGGTTTTTAGCATGAAGCGCTGTTGAATTTTGTCAAAAGCCTTTTCTGCATCTATTGAGATAATCATGTGGTTCTTGTCTTTGGTTCTGTTTATATGCCGGATTACATTTATTGATTTGCGAATGTTGAACCAGCCTTGCATCCCAGGGATGAAGCCCACTTGATCATGGTGGATAAGCTTTTTGATGTGCTGCTGAATCCGGTTTGCCAGTATTTTATTGAGGATTTTTGCATCGATGTTCATCAGGGATATTGGTCTAAAATTCTCTTTTTTTGTTGTGTCTCTGCCAGGCTTTGGTATCAGGATGATGTTGGCCTCATAAAACGAGTTAGGGAGGATTCCCTCTTTTTCTATTGATTGGAATAGTTTCAGAAGAAATGGTACCAGCTCCTCCTTGGACCTCTGGTAGAATTCAGCTGTGAATCCATCTGGTCCTGGGCTTTTTTTGGTGGGTAGGCTATTAATTGTTGGGAGGCCATTATTCTATGTGAATTTATACAAAAAGAGAAAACCAAATACTACATGTTATCACTTATAAGTGGGAGCTAAACATTGGGTACACACAAAGTGGAGAACAAGACATGGGACTAGAAGGGAAAGGAATAAGGAAGAAAGGCAAGAGTTGAAAAACTACCTATTGGGTATTATATACACTACCTGCATGACAGGTTCAATCATATCCCAAATCTCAGCATCATGCAATGTACCCATGTCATAAACCTGCACAGGTACCCCTTGAATCTAAAATGAAAGATATAAATAAATAAATAAATAAATAAATAAATAAAGTACTTACATTTTAAGTTGACTGTAGTAACTCTAGAAAGGCAAGTGATTCTCCTAAGGGGAAAACTATACCATGCCAAATCAATTAAAAATTACTTTAAATGGATGAGGGAGCATTTAATTGAAAAGTAGAAGGCATCTTAATCGCAGAGAAGGGAAAGCAATTCTGAACTATCAGTACTTTCTTTCCTTGGAACACCTCATGTTTCTGAATACAAGTTCAATATCAGTCTTGGCCAACTCAGTTAGAGTTCTTCTATTCAGAAAAGAGAAATCTGAAGACCCCTTAGTGCCTAGACAAGATTAGATTGATAAATTTTACATTTAGCGATATCAAACAATATCAGTTTTTCTTATGCCACATTTGTTGAGTTTACATCCTTTGAGGGAGGCTGAGGAGGCAGGGTGAAGCTCTTAAGGCAGAAATTTCTATAATCATGTTGTACTTGGGAAACAAAAATCGAATGGAAAGAAGGCTTGTCTCAAGCACATGTACTGCCTCCCCTTTAAAACATTTACCTGGTTTTGAATGAGCTTGGGACATAGGCTAGAGGACTGAAATTTGAAGCTCTGAGTATCAGAAATCAATCACTTACTGTCTTTCAAAGCTGAGAGATAGAGGTATTCTGGTTCCTGAGAGAAATACTGTAGAGTATCTGAGTCTTACTAAAACTACACTTTTTTTTGCCTAATTTAATTTAAAATGTACAGAAGTTCTCAGTTACTCAGCCCATTTTCAAAACATAAGATGGAAACTTCCTAAGTCGAAAGCAATACCACCCAAAGCTTCTACTGCTTTACTGAATATAACATTAAGTATAAAATAAAAACTATACACAGCAAAAGCAAAAAGTTATGGACAATAACACAAATTAAAAACAACGAAGATAGGAAAAAGAAGCCAGAAGCTAAGAGATGATCTATAGAGTCGAAAAGTTGATAACACACACAAAAGTCCCACTGTTAGAGAAAATGAAAGAAAAATGCACAAACTACATGAGGGGAGATAGATTCATTTCACAAGAAAATTTGATTCTATAGATTTCACTTGCTGTGTATACATTTGATAACAAAATATGTAAAGAAATCAATAAATTGTTTGAATTATAGACCTCATAGCTAAAAATACTGGATTAGTTAACTAGAAGAGATAATGATAAACATCTCAACTGACATAGAGAACAAAACATTTAAAAAATAGTATGAGCAATAATTACACCATATTAAAAAACCTAAAACCCATAAAATAGGGACCTATTTGTGGAAAAGAAAGAGAATGGAATAAAAGTTATATAAAAACATACAATGGCTGAGAGTTTTCTAAAGGTATGGAATGATATCATCCCATTCAAGCAGCTCACTGAATTCCAACAGGATAAACACAAAGAAAACACACCTGGTCATAGTAAGACTGTTGAAAACCAGAGACACTGAGAAACCTTAAGAGCAGGCATAGAAAGAAGGCCAATATTTTAAAAGAAAGCACAATAAGATTGATGGGTGGCCTCAAAAAATGAAGTACAGAAGACAACAAAATAACAATCTTTTGCCATAAATATGGACTGTTGACCTAGTTACTTGTTCTTCAGGTAGAATAAGTAACTAGGTCAGCAGTTATATTTAAGAGCAAGACATCATCAAGAAATGTGAACGTGAAGATGGCAATGAAGTACACAAAGTACAGTAGATGTGTGGGTATATATAATAAAAATTACCTTCAAAAATCAATATTAATAATATCTTGTAGATTCTAAAACATATACAAAATAAAAATGCAAAATACCACAAAAGTTGGGAGGCATGTAAGTAGATAAAATGTTCTAAGTTTCCAGTAGTAATAAGAAATGGTGAATTCATGATATATATTACATTATATTAATGTGAGGATGCGTGATTCAATTTCTAATGTGACCATTAAAGTAATAAAAAATATAAATATAAGAAACAGAAAAATTATAATAAATATTTGATGACTATAAATACAGGCAAGAAAGAAGGGAACCAAACAATACATTTGTAAAAATAAGCAAACATAACTGGTAGATATAAGACCTAAGTAAAATAGACTAAATAAAGCAAACAATTTTGAGATATTTCACAATGAAATAAGTATGCTAGCATTTTGCTGCTTGTAAGAGATGTAAGTTTAAAATAATGACACAGAGCATGTAGAGTATGGAAATTTTTATGCCCTGCAAATTTTAACCATAAGAAGATGGAGTTCTACTAATATTAGATAATAAAGAATTTTTGGAAAGAAGCAAGAATAGAAGTAAGAAAATATGTTGCAATATGTCGCTTTCTGTGGTTTTGCTTTCTGTGATTCATTCACCCACCATTAACCAGGTGAAGAAAGATGAGTACATTGTAAGAAGATATTTTGAGAGAGAGAGAAAGAGACCACAGTCACAGTTTTTTTATTACAGTATATTGTTAAAATGTTCTATTTTATTATTAGTTGTTATTGTCAACCTGTTAGTGTGATAACTTGGAAATAGACAAATCCACAATCATAGAGAGGAAGACTTTTAACCCACTTCCTCAACAGTGATTGAAGAAGCAGACAAAAATTTCTCAAGAAGAGAAGATCTTCAATATATAATTGTAAACTTGATCATCTTACATATATAGTCCAAAAAGTCTCCAAAATGTTCACAGAAAATGGAATAAAAAGATAAAAATTATAAACTTCATTTCTCAACATAAGCTCTATCAAGGTCAAGATAGTTTTGTGATGATAACAGACATGTGGTCTATCCGTAAAGAACAGAAGGTCCTGAGATTTTAACCATGTCAATGCAATCTGTTTTACATTATTAACTGAAGGAAAAATGGGTGTCATTTAAATATTTTGTTAATATTAGGAAACAAAAACAAGTCAGAAGAAGTCATATCAGGACTATAAGGTAGATTGCCTACCTTTCTTGTTGAAACTGTCAGAAATTTGCCCTTGTTCGATGAGAATGAGTAAAAGCATTGTCATGGTGGAGAAGGACTCTCTGGTGAAGTTATTCTGGATGTTGTTTGCTGCTAAAGTCTTGGCTAACTTTATTAAAACACTCTCATAATAAGCAGATGCTATTGTTCTTTGGCCCTAGAAAAGGTCAACAAGCAAAATGACTTGAGCAACTCCAAAAATATAAACAATGAAAAAAATTAAAAACCATTGCCATGGCCTTTGCTGTTGACCAATCTGCTTTTGCTTTGACAGGACCACTTCCACTTCTTGGTAGCCAGTGATTTGTGCTTTGTCTTCAGGATCACATTGGTAAAGCTGTTTCATCTTCTGTTACAATTATTCAAAAAAATGCTTCAGGTTCTTCATTCTTTTTGTTTAAAATTTCCATTGGAAGTTCTGCTCTTGTCTGCACTTGATCTGGGTGCAATGGTTTTGGCAACCATTGAGTGGAGTGTAAAATTTCCTCAGTTTTAATGTTTGAGTCAGATTTGCATAAGCTGCACCAAGTGAGATGTCTATAGTGCTTGCCATTTTTTCTGCTGTTAATCATTGGTACTTTTCAATTAGGGCACGGACAAGATGAGGTTTTTTCTGTGCAAACTGATGTGGATGGTCTGCTGCTGTGGGCTTCATCTTCTACATCATCTTTTCCCTTATTAAAATACATTTGCCCACTTGTAAACTGTTGATTTATTTAAGACATCATCCCCATAAACTTTTCACAAAGCATCAATTTCACCATTTTTACACACAAGCTTCACAATAAATTGGAAGTTTGTTCTTGCTTCAATTTTATCAGAATTCATGTTGGCCTGATAGAAGCTCTTTTCATACTGATGTCTTATTGCTACAAACTAGATCCTGTTAAGGCATGTTCTAACAAGTTAATGAGAGTGTATTTTAGTGCAAACAATCTTGAAATCCATGCATAGTATTTTCAAAACACAAATTTTTATGAACTTTTTGAAGACCCTTCACGTGTGTGTATTCACAGTTGTGAACTTGATCATATATGGCATATCAGTGTGCCACAAACAGACAAAACTCACTTTAGTTCAACTTCATATGGTCTGTTTAATGCAATAAACAATGTATTGAGCCAAAATATGTCTCAATAAATTTTGTAAACTTGAAATGATGAATAATGTTTTTTTCTGTCTACAATAAGATTAAGTGGTAAGTCAACAGCTTTCAAGATAATGCTTCCAATTCCTTGGAAATGACAGATTCCATTTCTAATTAACATATAGGTGAAGAAGAAATCAAAATGGAAACCAGAATTTTTTTAACTAAGGCTTAAGTATGCACAACATATGTAAATACCATAGGATTAAACTAAAGCAGTGGTTTAAGGAAAATATGTAGCCATGTATATACTTTAAAAAAATACTGAAAAAAAAAATGATTTAACTTTTCTTGTCAAGAAATCAGGAAAATAACATATTAAGTCTGAGAAAATTAGAAATATAGCCATAATAAAACTAGGAGAAGAAACAATAAAATATGAACAAAAGAAAAATATTGAAAATAAATGAAAGCAAAATTTAATGAATTGAATACACTTTGAAATATAAAAGTTTAAAAACTTATGAAAACATGAGATAAAACAATAGCGGACATGAAAAGAGAACACCGTAACAGAGCCTATGCAATTTTTAGAAGGAGCAACTCTTCGCAAAGAAATTTGACAATTTTGATAAGTTTATTGAACAAGATACTAGCTGACATTTGCAATAAACATGAAAGACACTAAAGAATCAGCATTACAAAGAATTAGCCAGTCTCAGGTAAGTTTACCAGTGAATTTTTCCAAAAATAAAGAAATGTACATCATTTTAAAAACTTTTATTTTAATGTCAGGGGCCAAAATGCAGGTTTGTTACACAGGTAAACTTGTGTCAAGGGGGTTTGTTGTACAGATTATTTCATCAGCCAGGTGTTAAGCCTGGCACCCATTAGTTGTTTTTCCTGATCCTCTCTCTCTCCCTTCCCTTCACTCTCAAGTAGTCCCAATTGTCTGTTGTTCCCCTCGTTGTGTCCATGTGTTTTCATCATTTTTCTCCCACTTAGAAATGAGAACATGCAGTATTTGGTTTTCCGTTCCTGTGTTAATTGCAAAGGATAATGGCCTCCAGCTCTAGCCATGGCCCTGCAAAGGACATGATCTCATTCTTTTTAACAGCTTCATAGTATTCCATAACGTATATGCACCACATTTCCTTATCTAATCTATCATTGATGGGCGTTTGGGTTGATTCCATCTCTTGCTATTGTGAACATTGCTGCAATGAGGATACATGTGCATGTATCTTTGTAACTGGATGATTATTATATTCCTTTGGGTACATACCCAGTAATGGGACTGCTGGGTCAAATGGTATTTCTGTCTTTAGTTCTTTCAAGAATCGCCACACTGCCTTCCATAATAGCTGAACTAACTTACACTCCCACCAACAGTGTATAAAGCATTCCTTTTTCTCCATAACCTTGTCATATCCGTTATTTTCTGACCTTTCAAATAGTAACCACTCTGACGGGCATGAGATGGTAACTTACTGTGTGTGTGTGTTTTTTTTTGTTTGTTTTTTTTTTTTTTTTTTTTGAGTCTCTCTCTGTCGCCCAGCCTGGGGTGCAGTGGCCGGATCTCAGCCCACTGCAAGCTCTGTCTCCCGGGTTTACGCCATTCTCCTGCCTCAGTCTCCTGAGTAGCTGGGACTACAGGCACCTGCCACCTCGCCCGGCTAGTTTTTTGTATTTTTTAGTAGAGACGGAGTTTCATCGTGTTAGCCAGGATGGTTTCGATCTCCTGACCTCGTGAGCTGCCCGTCTCGGCCTCCCAAAGTGCTGGGATTACATTTCTGTAATGATCGGTGACGTTGAGCTTTTTTTCATATGTTTATTGGCTACATGTATGTCATCTTTTGAAGTATCCGTTCATGTCATTTGCCCACTTTTTTATTGGATGTTTTTCTTGTAAATTTATTTAAGTTCCTTATAGGTGCTGTATAGCAGACCTTCATTGGGTGCATAGTTTGCAAAACATTTCTCCCATTCTGTAGGGTGTCTGTTCGTTCTGTTGATAGTTTATTTTGCTGTGCAGAAGCTCTTTAGTTTAATTAGATCCCATTTGTCAATTTTTACTTTTGTTGCAATTGCTATTGGCATCTTCGTCATGAAATCTTTGCCTGTGCCTATGTGCTGAATGGTATTGATTAAGTTGTCTTCTGAGGTTTTTATAGTTTTGGGTCTTACATTCAAGTACTTAATCCATCTTGAGTTAATTTTTGTATATGGTGTAAAGAAGGGATCCAGTTTCAATCTTCTGCATATGGCTAGCCAGTTCTCCCAGCACCATTTATTGAAGAGGGAATCCTGTCAAAGATCAAATAGTTGCAGGTGTGTGGTCTTATTACTGAGTTCTCTATTCTGTTCCATCAGTCTATGTGTCTGTTTTTGTACCAGTTCTATGCTGTTTTGGTTACTGTAGTATAGCTTGCGGTCAGGTAGTGTGATGCCTCTAGGTTTGTTCTTTTTGCTTAAGATTGCCTTGAGTGTTCGGACTCTTTTTTTCTTTTTGGTTCTATATGAATTTTAAAATAGTTTTCTCTAGTTCTGTGAAGACTGTCAACAGTAGTTTAATAGGAATAACGTTGAATCTATAAATTCCTTTGGGCAGTATGGCTATTTTCATGACATTGATTCTTGCTATCCATGAGCATGAATTTTTTTTTCATTTGTTTGTGTCATCTGTGATTTCTTTGAGCAATAGTTTGTAGTTCACCTTATAGAGATCTTTCACCTACCTAGTTAGCTGTGTTCCTAGGTATTTTATTCTCTTCCTGGAAATTGTGAATAGGAGTTCGTTCCTAATTCGACTCTCAGGTTGACTGTTGTTGGAGTATAGGAATGGTAGTTGGTCATGCACACTGATTTTGTATCCTGAGACTTTGCTGAAGTTGTTTATCAGCTTAAGAAGCTTTTGTGCTAAGACTGTGGGGTTTTCTATATGTAGGATCATGTCATTTTCAAATAGGGATAGTTTGACCTCCTCTCTTCCGATTTAAATGTCATTTATTTATTCTTTTGCCTGATTGGTCTGGCCAGAACTTCCAATGCTATGTTAAATAGGAGTGGTGAGAGAGGGCACCCTTGTCTTGTGCCAGTTTTCAGGGGAATGCTTTCAGCTTTTCCCATTCAGTATGATGTTGGCCATGTGGTTGTTATATTTAGCTCTCATTAGTTTGAGGTGTGTTCCCTTCAATATCTAGTTTATTGAGTGTTTTTAGCATGAATGAATGGTGAATTTTATCAAAATCCTTTTCTGTTTCTATTGAGACAGTTATGTCGTTTTTGCCTTCAGTTCTGTTTATGTGATAAATCACACTTATTGATTTGAGTATGTTAACCAACCTTGCATCCCAGGAATGAAGCCTACTTGTTGATGGTGATTAGCATTTTGATGTGCTACTGGATTTGGTTCGCCAGTATTTGGTGAGGATTTTTGCATCGATGTTCATCAAAGATATTGGCATGAAGTTTTCTTCTTTGTTGTTTGTCAGGTTGTGGTATCAAGATGATGCTCGCCTCATGCAATGCATTAGAGAGGAATTCCTCCTCAGTTTTTTGGAATAGCTTCAGTAGGAATGGTACCAGCTCTTCTTTCTACATCTGGTAGAATTCAGCTGTAAATTGGTCTGGTCCAGGGAATTTTTTTCATTGGTAGGCTATTCATTACTGCCTCCATTTCAAAACTCATCATTGATCTGTTCAATTTTTTCCTG
Source organism: Piliocolobus tephrosceles (assembly GCF_002776525.5). Taxonomy (NCBI): domain Eukaryota; kingdom Metazoa; phylum Chordata; class Mammalia; order Primates; family Cercopithecidae; genus Piliocolobus; species Piliocolobus tephrosceles. Next base: position 14,737,589 of record NC_045436.1, on the reverse strand, counting down.
ATTCAGCTTCGGAAGGGAGTATATGTCTAGTAATTTATCCATTTCTTCTAGATTTTCTAGTTTACATGCATAGAGGTGTTCATAATATTCTCTGATAGTTGTTTATATTTCTGTGGGGTCGGAGGTAATATCCCCTTTTTAATTTCTAATTGTGTTTATTTGAATCTCCTCTCTTTTTTTCTTTATTAGTCTAGCTATCTATTTTTACTATTTTTTTTTTTTCAAAAATAGCTCCTGGATTTGTTGATCTTTTGAATTTTTTTTTTTTTTTGTCTGTATATTCTTCAAGTCTACTCTGATTTTATTTATTTATTATCTTTTGCTGGCTTTGGGATTTCTTTGCTCTTGGTTCTCTAGTCTTTTGGTTGTGATGATAGGCTTTAAACTTGAGATCTTTCTAAGATTTTGTGCGGGCATTTAGTGCTGTAAATTTTCCTCTTAACACTGTCTTAGCTGTGTCCCAGAGATTCTGGTATATCTTTTTTCTCATTAGTTTCAAAGAACTTGATTTCTGCCTTAATTTCATTATTTATCCAAAAGTCAGTCAGGAGCACGTTATTCAATTTCCATGTAGTTGTATAATTTTGAGTGAATTTCTTAGTCTTGATTTTGAATTTGATTATGCTGTAGTCTGAGAGACTGCTATTATTTCACTTCTTTTGCATATGTGAGAAGTTTTACATCTGAATATGTGACCAATTTTAGAGTAAGTGCCATGTGGCAATGAGAAGAATGTATATTCTGTTATTTTGGTGTGGGGAGTTATGTAAATATCTATGAGGTGCATTTGATCCAATGCCAAGTTCAGGACCTGAATATCTTTGTTAACTTTCTGTCTCAATGATATGTCTAATATTTTCAGTGGGGTGTTAAAGTCTCCCACTATTATTGTATGAGAGTCTAAGTTAATTTTTAAGTTCTCTAAGACCTTACTTTATGAATGTGAGTGCTCCTACTTTCAGTGGATGTATATTTATGATAGTTATATCTTCTTGTTGAATTGGACCCTTTACCATTAGGTAATTCTTTTCTTTGTCTTTTTTTAATCTGTTTGTTTAAATTCTGTTTTGTCAGAAATTAGGATTGAAATCCCCATTTTTTTTTTTCCTGTTTACCATTTCCTTGGTAGATTTTACTCCATCCCTTTATATTGAGCCTGTATGTGTCACTGCGTGTGAGATGGGTCTTGGTTCTTTATCCAGCTTACTAGTCTGTGTCTTTTAATTGGGACATTTAGCCCATTTACATTTAAGGTTAGTATTGATATGTGTACATTTGATCCTGTCATAATAATGTTAGCTGGTTATCTTGCAGACTTATTTATGTGGTTGCTTTATAGTGTCACTGGTCTGTGTGCTTCAGTGTGCTTTTGTAGTGACTGGTAATGGTCTTTTTTTTCAATGTTTAGTGCTTCCTTCAGGAAACATTTCCTTTATCATAAGGTAGGTCTGGTGATAACGAACTCCCTCACCATTTGCTTGTGTGAAAAAGATCTTATTTCTCCTTGCTTAGGAAGTTTACTTTGGGCAAATATTAAATTCTGGGTTGGATTTATTTATTCTTAAAAATGTTGAATGTTGGCTTCTGATTTCTTCTGCCTTGTAAGGTTTTAGCTGAGAGATCCACTGTTAGTCTGATGGTCTTCCAGTTGTACAGGTGACCTGTCCTTTCTTGCTGGCTGCCTTTAACCTTTTTTGTTCCATTTCAACTTTTGAGAATCTGATGGTTATGTATCTTGGTGAGGATTTTCTCATGGAGTATCTTACTGGGTGTATTAGTTCATTTTCACACTCCTGATAAAGACATACCTGAGTCTGGGCAATTTACAAAAGAAAGAGGTTTATTGGGCTTACAGTTCCAGGTGGCCAGGGAGGCCTCACAATCATGGCAGAAAGCAAGGAGGAGCAAATTACATCCTACATGGATGGCAGCAAGCAAGGAGAAAGAACTTGTACAGGGAAACTCCCTTTTATAATATGATCAGATCTCATGAGCAGTATTCACTATCAAGAGAACAGTATGGGAAAGATGTGACCCAGTGATTCAATTATCTCCCACAGGGTCCCTCCCACAACACTTGAGAATTCAAGATGAGATTTGGGTGGGGACACAGCCAAACTATATCACTGGGGTTCCCTGCACTTCCTGAATTTGAATGTTGGCCTCTCTAGCTAGGTTGAGGAAATTCTCATGAATGATATCCTGAAATTTGTTTTCAATGTTGGTTCCATTCTCCCCACATCTTTTAGGTACACCAAACACCCATAGATTTGGACTCTTTACATAATCCCATATTTCTTGGATGTTCTGTTCATTCTTTTTTAATCTTTTTTCTGTATTCTTATCTATCTTATTTCAGAAAGGTCATCTTCAAGCTCTGAGATTCTTTCCTGTGTTTAGTCTATTCTGTTATTATAGTTGTGATTGCATTATAAAATTCTTGTACTGTGTTTTTCAGCTCTATCAGGTTGGTTACATTTTTCTCTGTACTGGCTATTTTGTCTGTCAGCTCCTGCAATATTTTATTAAAATTTTTACCTTCCTCGCATTTGGTCACAACATATTCCTTTAGCTCAGTGAACTTCATTCCTATCCATATTTTGAATTCTACTTCTGTTATTTCAGTCCTCTCAGCCTCAACCCAGTTCTAAACCCTTGCTGAAGTGGTGGTGCAGTCATTTGTAGGAAAAAAGGCACTTAGACATTTTGAGTTTTCAGTGTTCTCGTGCTGATTCTTTCTTAACTTAGTGGACTTACCTACCTTTGGATGGTATTTGTTTATTTATTTTAACAGTCTGGCCACTTTTCCACAGGGCTGCTCTGGTATGCTGGGCATCTTACCCATATCTAATAATCTTGGATTTTCCAGCACCTGGTGGTATCACCAGTGAAGGTATCACCTGCAAAACAGCAAAGATGGCAGCCTGCTCCTTCTTATGGGAGCTCCATCCAAGGAAGGTATGGATCTGTTGCTGGCCAAAATATATCTGCTATAGGTGGCTGGAGGCCCTAGATGAGAGGTCTTTCTCCGTCAGGAGAAATGGGATCAAGTACTCAGTTAGAAAAGTAATCTGACCATATCTTCATGAGCAGTTGTGCTGTGCCATGGGTTCACTTCAGCCCCTGGTCATCTCAGACACTCTGAAGTGCGAAAGCTGGAATGGCTAAGTCGCCCAAACAGCCAACATGACAGCCTGAACTTCCTCTAGGGAGCTCCATCCCAGGGAGGCCTGAAACCTCTATCAGCTGGAGAACACTGGTGGGAGTAGCCAGAGATTCTGGTTGGGAGACTCCACCTGATCACCTGATGATGAGGAATGGGTTTAGGGACCTGCTTTAAAAAGCAGTCTGGCCATGTTTGTGTGGGGTCACTGTGCTGTGCTGTGCTGTGCTGTGCTGGGATACTGCTTTCACCCCAGTTGGCTTGGGCTTTCCAAAGCCTGAGGGCTGCAACTGTTAAGCTGCACAAACACCAAAGATAGAAGCCTACCCATCCCTCTGGGAGTTCTGACCTAGGGAATTTTCAAATGTCTGTAGGCCAAAGAACACTGTTGAGGGTGGGTAGAGACCCCAGTTAGGAGTTCCCACCTAGTGAGGAGGAAAAGAATTGGGGACCCACTTAAAGAAGCAGTGTGGCCACACTTTCATAGAGCAACTGTGTTGTGCTAGGTACCACTTCTGCCCTGGCTGACTTGGGCTTTCAAAAGCCTGCAGACTGGAACTGTTAAGTCACCCAAACAGCAAAGATGGTGGCCTGCTCCTTCTTCTGGGAGCTCTGTCCGAGGGAGTTTTCAAATCTCTATGTGCCAGAGAATACCGGTAGGGGTGGCTGGAGGTCCTGGTTGGGAGGTCCTGCCCATTGAGGAGGAATAGATAGGGGACCTGTTTAAAGGAGCAGTTTGGCCATATTTTGGTGGAACAGCTGTGCTGTACAAGGAGATCTCTTCCACCTCTGTTCGGTTTGCACTTTCCAAAGCCTGCATGCTGGAATGCCTATCTTGCCTAAACAGCAAAGATAACAGCCCATCCCTCTCCCTGGGAGCTCTGTCACAGGCAGGTAGACATCACTACTTGTGGTTGGCAAGAATTCAAAGCCAGTGGGTCTTATCCTGTGAGGTGCCATGGATATGGGCCCTACACACCATTGCTGCTCAGTCCCCTGAATTCAGTCTCTTTCCTAGTGGTATGTATGGATGTTTAACCTCCCACTTTGCTGGAGTTACACATACTCTTTGATCTTTCTTTTCTTTCTTTCTTTCTTTTCTTTCTTTCTTTCTTTCTTTCTTTCTTTCTTTCTTTCTTTCTTT
>NC_045436.1:14665341-14733272 GCF_002776525.5 Piliocolobus tephrosceles | reverse complement strand
TTTCTTTCTTTCTTTCTTTCTTTCTTTCTTTCTTTCTTTCTTTCTTTCTTTCTTTCTTTCTTTCTTTCTCTTTCTTTTTTTTTTTTGCCTTTCCTTCCTTCTTTCTTTCTCTCTTTCTTTCTTTTTTGACAGAGTCTTTCTCTGTCTCCCAGGCTGGAGTACAGTGGCATGATCTTGCCTCACTGCAACCTCCACCTCTGGGGTTCAGGGGATTCTCCTGTCTTAGCCTCCCGAGTAGCTGGGATTACAGGTGCGTGTCACCACACCTGGCTAATTTTTTTTGTGTTTTTAGTAGAGATGGGGTTTTGCCATGTTGGCCAAGCTGGTCTCGAACTCCTGACCTCAGGTGATCTGCCCACCTCTGCCTCCCAAAGTGCTGGGATTACAGGCGTGAGCCACCACACCCGGCTGAGTTACAGTTACTCTTTCCAGGAAGCCTGGAGCTGGATTATCTAAAGCTCCTGGGTTTCCTCATGTGCCTCAGCAGCTACTCTGCCATGACTCCACATAGCTCTGTGTATCAGACTGAAGGCCCTCGTGGAGCAGGTTCACTGGGGCATCTCCTGACCCAAGGGTTTCAAAGATCCATGGGAGAAACATGGATTTTTTGGGTTGCACATTCACTCAACATTTCCCTGGACAGGGGAGGTTCCTTTGGCTCTGTGTCACTCCCTGGTAGGCTGTCATCGTACCTTGCTTTTCTCTGTTCTCCATGGGTTGAGTTGTTTCCTTTATTAGTCCCAATGTGAGTATCTGGATATTTGAGTTGAAGGTGCTGTATTTACTTGCCCCTTTCTGTTCCTCTGCGTGAGAGTCATACACCCTAGCTGTTTCTAGTCAGCTTTCTTGGCTCTTCCCCCAAAATGTACATCATTAATGTGGTATGAACTTTAACTGAGAAAAGAAAAGAAGGGATAGTTCTATTGGGAGAACCCCACCTCTGATACTCAATGTGGGTTCTTTTCTATTTCCCTAAGTGTCGGCTGGTATGATAAATAAAGGGAAAGAGTACAAAAGAGAGAAATTTTAAAGCTGAGTGTCCAGGGGAGACATCACATGTCGACAGGTTCCGTGATGCTCCCTGAGCCATAAAACCAGCAAGTTTTTATTAGCAGTTTTCAAAGGGGAGAGAGTGCATGAATATGGTGTGTGTCACAGAGATTACATGCTTTAAGGGCAACAAAAGATCACAAGGCAGGAGGTCAGGGCAAAATCACAAGGTCAGCGTGAAACTAGAATCACTAGTGAACTTCCATGTCCAGCTGTGCATGCATTGTCATTGATAAACAAGGTTTAAGAGCAGAGAACCGGTCTGACTATAATTTGCTAGTCTGGAATTTCCTGATCCTAGCAAGTCTGGGGGCGCTGCAGGAGACTAGGGTGTGTTTCATCCCTATCCACATCTGCATAAAGGCAGACACTCCCAGAGTGGCCATTCAGAGCCTCCTCTGGGAATGCATTCTTTTCCCAGGGCTGTTAATTATTAATATTCCTTACTGAGGAGAGAATTCAGCAATATTTATCTTACCCGTTTTTGGTAATAAGAGAAATATGGCTCTGTCCTGCCCAACCTACAGACAGTCAGACTTTAAGGTTATCTCCCTTGCTCCCTGAAAATCGCTGTTATCCTGTTCTTAAGGTGCCCAGATTTCATATTGTTCAAATACACATCCTCTACAAACAATTTGTGCAGTTAATGCAATCATCACAGGGTCCTGAGGTGACATTCATCCTCAGCTTACAAAGATGATGGGATTAAGAGATTAAAGTAAAGACAGGCACAGGAAATCACAAGAGTATTGATTAGGGAAGGGATAAATGTCCATGAAATCTTCACAATTTATGTTTTTCTGCTGCAGCTTCAGCTGGTCCCTCCATTCAGGGCCCCTGACTTCCTGCAGCATAGTTCAAAAATTTTTAATGAGTCAAGCTAACTTAATTCCAAACCTGAGGTTCATTTACACATCAAAAAAATTGCTGACCCAATTCTTTCTTTCATGAGTAGATGTTTTCTTAAAATATTGATAAAGTAAATTCAGTTCAATATTTTAAATAAATAATAATGCATCATCATGGTCAAATGGTTTATTCTTTAGGTATGTCAAAATCTTAGAAGAACAATTCCCATTATACACATTAACAGAGTACATAAAAATCATATTTTAATAGATACAAAAATTATTTCATCAAAGTGAACACCCAATCATAAAATCTCTTAGTTACAATTAATAGAGGATAATTCTATTTATATAATAAAGTCTATCTTTAAAAATCACAAAAAAGCACCTATGGCAAATATCATATCTAATTGTTAATCATGTGATGCTTTTCAGGAAATATGAAGAGACAGGGATGGCACCCTCTCACCTCTTTTTCTGAATATGATACTAGATGTGGTAGGCAGAATAATAATAAAATAAATAAAAAATTGTCAGGAAAAAATAAAGCTGTTGTTAATTCATAAGTGGCATCATATCATACCTAGAAAAGACAAATATTCAAATATAAAAAAGAATAAGATCCCGTCATTTGTGGCAACAGGGGTGGAACTAGAGAGAGGACATTATGCTAAGTGAATTAAACCAGGAAAGAAAGTTAAACATCACACTCACTCATACGTGAAAGTTTAAAAGTTGATCTCACAGAAGAAAAAAGAGAAACAAAAGATAGAAGAGCCTGGGAATGGTGTTGGTGGAGGGGCAGAATAGGCAATGATTTTGTTAAAATATACAAAATTGGAGTAAGTTCTTGTGTTCTGTAGCACTACTGTAGGATGACTATGGTTAATAATAATATATAGTTTCAGATAGCTAGAAGGAGGATATTGAATGTACCCAACACAGAGAAATAATAAATGCTGAGATGATGGTTATGCTAATTACTCTGATCTGATCACTACACATATGTACCAAAACACCACTATGTACCCCATAAATATGTACAAATATTATTTGTCAATTTAAAAATTTAAAATACTTAAAGGAATACAGATGCAGGCCACAGATGTAGATATACGTTTTTACAATGCATGTATGAAAAAGGACTCATATACAGAACAGACATATTTTCAAATCAATAAGAAAAAACAGCCCATAAAGGATTGTGAAAAAAGCTTTAGTGATATCTCAAAATAGACTATTTAATGGCCATTAAACCAATGAAAGAATGCTCAAATTTATGAGTCGGAGGAAAATGCAAATTTCCTTACCACCTGAACTATTTTCTTTTCAGAAAAAAAAAAAAAAAAAATCTGTGACTTATACATCTCATCTTGAAGGGTAGACATCCTCAGAATTCTTCTACTCTGAGAACATTACCTGGCTTAAGACTACCTGGCCAATGGCTTACAAAGTAATATATAAATTATTAATATGCCATTTAATAATTCTCAATAATCCTCTCTCTGCTTTCATTTGTAGCATTGCACTCCTCTATTCAGAAATAATTCAATATATTTGAATAGTGCCTCAATTTGTTTTTACATATATTCTGTTTTCCAAATTTTTAAACTTTTTTCCTCACAATATTTGGTTCACTTAGAATGCCTTTCCTTTTGTCTTGAAACCTCTCTCATCCTCAAAACTGATCCTCAAAAACTGTAGGTAATCCTCAAAACTACCCTAATCCCACAGCATCTTTCTTTGATGTTTCAATAATAAGTTTAATAACACATAGTTTGTACCTGCCATATAATATTGGTACAATACTCTTCATATTTAAATTGTATAAGTTGGCTATATATTTCCTAGAGACCAGGAACCAAGTCATAGTTCCATTTATGTATTCTAATGTCCCAAATGTAGTATTGAAAAGAAAGGTACTGTGTGGTTTAAAAATTAAATTTCAGTCATAAGCTTGCCTCTAGTAAATTGCAAAAGAATTTTTTCCGCCATGTTGCTGATCTCTTGACAGTTTCATTATGAGCCACATTTCTAGTTTCTTAATTGTGATTACTCAGCGTTGTGCCAGCAGTGAATATTAAGAAAGCAGAACCAAACTTTTATAAGCAACAGATGACTGAGAAAGCTCTACAGTAAATGACAATGAGTGATACAAAGACATTGATGAGAGACATGAGAGCGTGGACAGAGAAAAGTGGATCAGGACTATGCGACAAATGAGTATTAACGTCTTGTTTTTGTAAAACAGCCAATACCTGTGTACTTTTCCATACTCTCCTTTGGATACTTAGGATGATAACAGAAGTCGGAATAATTTAAGTTCCCTGGGCCTGACTAGAAAATCTCTTAATATATACTGCCTCTGAAGTATAAGTAGCTGGGCAATATACATCCTAAATTAAATAGTTATTCAGCATGAAGATCATTTTTACTATGGCTTAAGATCAAGAAGAGAGAAAAAATGTAAGGTTTGAAAACAGGCAAAGAGTAGATTAAGTAAGGAGTTGTAGACCATGATAAGATAAATTAATTTTATAAGAAATTTTGAAAGATTATATGCCATTGTTCCTAGGAAGGAATGTGAACTTATTTGATTTACATTTTTATTGTGAGTAAATAATGTTTTACTTTGCATATTTTTTAAGTTTTATTGTGTTGTAATGATTTAGAAAATATTGCACATTTTCATGAGTTTGGATATATACATACATCCATGGATATACCATCCCCACTATCAAGGTAGTTAACATATAGTCACCTCCAAAAATGCCCATACATATTTCTTTTGTGTATGCAGCACATATGTTTAGCATGATATCTTTCCTTTTGACATATTTTAACATAATACAGGCATTGTATTATTAACTATAGGTACTACACTGTACAAAAGATCTCTAAAAGTCATTTTCTTATATTTTGTCCCCATTGATTCCCTTCCCAAACCCTAGAAACTATCATTTTATTATTTGCTTCTGTGAGTTTGACTACCTTAAATATCTCATGTAAGTACAATCATGAAGTATTTTTTAAGTTCTCTGTGATCACTCTGGAAAGACCAATAACCCTGTTATGTGGAAGTGGGAAGATCATTTAAAAGGCTATTGCAATATTATAGGTAAAAAAATTATGGTAGGCTAAGGTGGTTTAGGTGAAAAAGATGAGCAGTGATCAGATTTGGAATATACATTAAGAGTAAAACCACTTGAATTGGGCTAGGGGCTTCATGTTGGGGTCAAGGAAAGACATTCAGGAATGACTCCTAAGTGTTAGACCTCAGCAACTGGGTGCTAAGTGAATAATAATGCCTTTATCTCTAAAGAGAAGTTTTGGAGAAGTAGCAGTTTGTGAGAGATGAGGTTAGAAATCGTGAATTGTTTCTTGTTCTTTTAAAAAATATATGTAACATACGATTTATCATTTTAGCCATTATTAGATACACAATTCAGTGGCATTTAGTATATTTACATTTTGTACAATCATTGTCACTATCCATCTGGAGAATTTTTAATCATCCCAAACTGAAACTCTGTTCCCATTAAAGAACAGGTTCTCATTTCCTTTTCTGCAGACAATGGAAATAACCGTTTTCCTTTTTGTTTCTATGAATTTGAGTATTCTAAGAAACTCATGTCAATAGTCATACAATATTTGTCCTGTTGTGTTTGGCTTATTTAACTTATCATAATGTTTTCAACTTCACTTATGTTGTAGCATATGTCAGATTTCCATTCCTTTTACAGTCTGAATAATTTTCCATTGTATGCATTTTGTTCATTTTGTTTATCTGCTCACATTTTGATGGACATTTGTGTTGTCTCCACCTTATTAGATTTTAAAAATATATATAAATGCCTAAGAGGAGATGCGAAGTAGTCAGCCTAATATGATCCCAAAGGTTGAGAGGTAAGGCACAAAAACATAAATTTCAAAGTCTTGGGCAGACACATGATGAATCACACAGAGATAGAATGTGGTGAGTGGAGCCCTGGGGAACTCCAGCACGAATAAGTCAAACAGAGGAGGAGCATCCAGCAAAAGATCAAGAAAGAACCACAAGTAAGGCCGAAGGGAAATCAGTTGAGTGTTCTATTACTAGAGTTCAAGATGACAGAGCTGTGGAGTGTCACAAATCCTGTTGAAGGGGTTAAGTAATAAAAAGACATTGTTGTTTCCATGTATGAGACTGACAAGAATGAAAGCCAATTACAAACAGAAGAGAAGAGATTGAGAGGCTAACAATTTGAAGTGAAACATCTTTTCTTCTCTTTGCATATATGTCATGAGTTTTCCTACATTCATTTATACTCCTCTCAGAAGCCACTCATTTAATAAAACAGAAATAAATAAAATAGATGTTGATCTATTTTTATAAAATCCTTCCCATGTTTCTTTCTTTGGATTTATTTTCCCATTGTCACTATATCTGCTTATGATCTGCTATTGGAGTTAAACCTACGACTCTAGGTTGAGGCTTAGTTTTTTAATACGAGAAGAGCTTAAATTCTCTGATGCAGAGCAGGTTTGATGACACTTTTGGTTAATGAACCCACTCAGACCTGCTTCTTCAGGATGTAATATACAATTATATTTAAATCCTCCGTTGGGTCAAATTATATAGTTCAGACTCATTCCATTACCATAGAACATTTTAAAATGATTTTCTCTAAACGCAATGTTCTGTATTTGACTTACTAAAATTCATGTCACTATTCACTCCATTCATACATTTGTATTTTTTTCCCGATTGAACTGGCATTTCACTACTGGAGAAGCTTCCTGTTCACTGACAACTTTTAAAGACCAATGTTTATTCCCAATATATCTTTTATTGAGTCTCAAGTGATTCTCTTGCAACTACCACAAAAAACAACAATTCATATGTCAATTTATTTTAAAATAAAAGTTAAAAATGTATGAGTAAAGAACATAGGAATACCCAGAGGGGTAAAACAATGTGGTTTGTTCCAGTTTACTCAGTGAAACTAAAGACAATTTATGGTTTACAATTTCCTGTTTTTAAATTGGTTAACAGTAAATTTTGTTGTTATAAAGTATTGTGTTGACTAAAGATTATTATCCTCATCTCTCATATATAAGTTTGCCACCTGCAAGAGATTTATGTGTTAACATTTCCATAAAGTCCAGATAGCCTTCAGGCTGTTCATATTTTCAATATAATATAATAAGTGCTTTTCTTTTCTAATCTCATTAAACACCCACTATAAATTTGAAAATGATCAAATATCTACTTATAAGAGATAAAATAATAGTTTAAAAATAAGATATTTAGTGTTAAGTTTATAATCAAGGAAATGCTTGATCTACTATACAAAAAGGTCATCAGTGGCTGTAACACAATTAATAGTATGCTCTTCACTCTGATTTCTGAATGGGAAGGATCTACTAAAGACGGCAAAATGTCTTCACAAAAAAAAACATTTTAACTATCTCAAACTGCCTCACAGTGTTTGATGCTGCCCCATATAACTTTCTGTAATATTTATGAAAAGAATAACCCAAGTAACAGTATTAATTGGTTCAAACATTATAAATATATGGTTGGAAAAAATGTTCCTCAGTATCTTGGGTTCCATTATCATGTTTTAGTTCTAATTGTCATAATCCAAGTGGAGCCAAGTAGGGCAAGTCTCTATGCTCACACTTCAAGGACTATTTAAATATTTACAAATGAAGTTTATGTTGTTGCTTTCATGCTTTATAATGTTATACTTTTTTGTTTTTACATTTTTAATTGGAATAAGACTTATCCTCCCATAATAATGCCTAACCCCCTTGCATTTAAAACTTACCCTTGTGTAATAATAATGTTAAAGTGTAGCAAACAAAATTAATCAAATAAAATAAAACCATATACATTGTGATTTTTCTCCTGAATAAACATTTTAATAATCCTAGAGCTTCCAATTTTATAGGTAAAATGCCTCAGATAAATGTACAAAATTTGTTTTAAATGATGCTTCAAGTCTATGTGGTCTCTCCTAGCTGGGGTAGAATAAAATGAGTAAATGGTGTTTAATATCAAAACTAAGTTTTCAAAAGGGCTCAATCATTCTTACAGTTACACTCTTAGCCCTCTGATAAAATGGTTAACATTTCAAAATCAACATAAACCATCACCCTATTAAATTATTACAAAAACACACAAAAGACTTGGTTTGATACATTTTTTACATACAGCATCTTAGTGTGTGTTTTAGTCCATTAGTTCTGTTATAACAAAACACCTAAGATTGGGTAATTCATTAAAAAAAATAGAAAATCTTTCCTCACAGTTCTGGAGGTGGGAAGTCCAAGATTAAGGAGTAAGTAGGCTGACTCTGGTGAACACCCAGTCTCCACTTCCAAGATGGTGCCTTGCAGCCTCCTCTGGGGAGAAGGAATGCTGTGTCCTCAGATGGCAGAGGGGAAAGAAGGCACAAAAAAAGGGTGAATTCCCTCTTTCAAACCCCTTTTAATGGTACATATTTTCATATGTACAGTATTGGAGCCATACATATGTCCAGTATTGATCACCTCCTAAAGGTCGTACCTCTTAATACTGTTGCATTGGTGATTAAGTTTCAACATGAATTTTGGAGGGAACAAAACATTCAAACCACAGCAGTGCATCTCATGTGCTCAGACACTATTAGAAAACCAAGGCTTTGTCCAAAGTAACCTACTCAAGGCTTCAATTACAAAAGGGGATGTCTCTAAATTCAGCTCTATATTATATATAAAATAGAAGAAGGAATAAATGTAGTGACAGTGATGCTGACAAGAGTCAGATTTAGAACTAGGCTGGAAATATTGCTTCAGATATTCTTAATCATAAATACTTTAATTAACTCTAGGACATACACCCATGTACCATGCCTCTTCTTGTACTTGTGCTCTCAGTCTGATAATAGGAACATCCAGTTCCACTGTGAACTGATTCTGAGGCACATTAAAATGTATGCAAAATGACTTAGTGAACTAGACAGCTAATTTTCAGAACTCTGGTTCAAAGGGATAATACTTTGCTCCCAAGATTTTGGGATCAAGGTCTATGATCTGAGCAACAGATTTACATTTGAGATTATAGTTTATGTTTATTTTCTTTTTATTTTGTCTTTTCCTTCTGTTGACTGCTTTCTTTTTCGGAAACTTCTGTGAGTTCCTAATTTGTTTGCTAAACAATTAGGAATTCCTAAATTTCCCATTTTTTGTAAATGTTCGACTTGTTATATGTCCATAAAACCTCTGCCATATTAACATTGAAACATCTGAATGCTCTAAGTAGACAGTATTTCCTTAAAAATTGGCTTATTTGTAGTATTTACAAGAGCCTCAATGAAACCCAAAACATCAGAAAAAAAGGGACATGATTATTCTGGTTCATTGATTTTTTATTAAATTCTACATACATGAAAAAATGTTTTATATATGTACCAGTTGTCTTCTAAATACTTAAAATAGATACCTCATTTATTAAGATTTTATTAATACATGAATGTGCTAACTTAGGTATGTTCCAGAATGTAAGATTTCACTGATGTGTACAAATAATTTTTACACTGTCCCAGATTTCTTGTCTAGTATATGTGAGAAAATAATTATGTTCAGATATCTGAAACAACTTAAAATTTGGAGGTCAAGTGGGTAACTGTGAACTCAATAACTAAGATATTAGTAATAGAAATATTGTCAACTTTTTTCTGGTTAACAAGGACAAAATCTATACAATAACAAATACATCTTTTTATACCTCGATAAAGGCTTGGGACAAATATGACATTAAAAATAATCAATTAGGGAAAACAATGCTATTTACTTCATTCATATTGACTAAACTGATCCTTTAGAGTCATTCTCCAAACTAGACCTACCACATAAAGAAAACTGAATAGATCCAAGTTTATGCTTATAATATTTAGGAATGATTTCCTACATTTTTCTCTGATCTGATACCCAGATAATGAAATACGGTTACAGAAGCATTCAATTAGGCCAAAGAAAACAAAACACTCATAGTCAGATGTACTCTCCTAGGAGCTAGTATTATGGAATTCGGGAAGAAAATAAAAAATTTCAATGAAGAAAATACTGCAGAGGTAGACATATTTATATGGAATGTTTAGTGAAAAAATATAAATAGATATTAAACATTCCCATAGAAAAGCTCCTCTTTGTTTCACAGTTAACCTCTCAAAGTGAGATGAGTTATAAGTAACTAATCTTATTTCTGTGCATTTCCTCAAGCAGTCCAGGACACTTGGTTAACTGGCAGATAGCTAATATAGCTGTTACATTTTCCCACATTGGTTTTTATTTTCTATTACCATCTTTTCTCTTCTTAATGCTATTTTTTATCTTTATTTGCTAACAATGGTTCCAAGACTCTTTTCCCTCTATTAGGAAACAAATTTGTGAGCAGATAATAAATGATTTTAGTTATTCTTTGGCAAAGAATTGCAGATGGTCATAGTTGGTTGGATCCTATAGGAACAATTTGATAATAGGAACAAACTTTTTCTAGATCTTAAAATACTAGAAGAGTTCTACAATAAGCCTGAATGATGAGGAAATAACCTGAAAGCAGGGGAACAGCATGAGCAGAAGTACTAAAATTGAAGTGACATTAGAGTTTACAGGGAGCCTCTAGGATGAAAACAAGGAAGCTTCTTTGATTTATTCATGTTGAAGATAACTCAGAAACAAAATTTTATGAAATGGTGTCAGACTAGAAGGAAATGTGGAAGCTGATGTGTCATCGTCATTCGTAGAATTCAGTGATTCTTGTTGCTATGTAATTAAACCTAGAACTTAAGAAATTGAGAGACAAAGCGGAAGAGATTTATATTTCCCTTTCCCATGTGAGGTCTCACGTAAAAACCTTGGCTAATAAAAATGGGCAGTAAAAACCATCTATTTCTAAGGTCATATGTAGAAAAGATAATGGAAATCACTAATTCGTCAGCTGGTAAATCATTCAAGTGTTTGACTGTAAAGGAGAGAAGCACTAAACAGTTATGCATGCATAAATACAGAGACACACACAGACACATACACTAGAAATTTCTGTTGCCAAGTGTTCAGATTCTGTTTAAAATATAAGCCCCTTAACATTTTTTTATATTTTAGATTTTGATTTGTTAATACATCCTAAATTGTTAATAGGTTGTGCCTCACAAATTACAAAAACAATTGGGCTAAGAATTGAAGGAGAAGAGGTATTGGGAATTTGGACACAGAGGTTTATGTATTTGAAGGAGCTTTGGGAAATAGAAAAAGGAATTGAGGAAAGAAAAGGAAGTGGTCTCTCAGGAATTTTAAGCCTGCATTATTTAAAAAACATGGATTTTTACTGACACTAGACCACATTTTCCATGACAATGTACTGCTGCTTCAATAATGTGATATCTGAGTCCCTAAAATAATATAATGTGTGCAAGTCAGTCTGGCTCTCATATTTTTGGTCTGTTCTCTTCTTATTACCTTCTCACAAGCTGAGTTAAGGAATAAATTCTGACAAAGATACAAATGATTTAAGTCATTCTTAATAGTACAATATGTTTCATTATCCCTTCACGGAAAACCACATTCCATAATAATTAGCAAGAAAATGCATAGCAGAGAGAACCACAGGAAGGAAATCAAGATATTGGAAAATCAAGATATTACTCATAAGTTGAAAGAGTTTACCTCAGAAATATCATACAGTGATGTTTATTTTTCATGTGAGTTTCTGGCATTTTGGAAAATAAGTTATCTTCCTACTAGCACTGGGAAGGTTCCAAAATAATTCAAGTTTTCTTGTGATTTTAATAAACAAGATAACATTTAGCCTGAATGTATTTCTCCATATCAATATGTAATAAAATAGTAATTATTAGGATAAATATAAAATTATTTATTAAAGAGGTAAAAAATAATGAATCCCTGGTTTACTGACAATATACACTAACTTGATTAAAAGTCAAAGATGTTACAAGGAATGAAGATCTTTATCCATTAGCATGATGAGGAAATAAAATCATAGTTATAAGCGTATTGTGCAAAAAGCAAAATAATTGCATTAAAAGGATAGCAGAGATTGAAGTAATTATCTGTTAATGAATTCATTATTTCAGGTCCAAATATCTAACTTCAACTCCAAGTATATCTCATCCTTTTAAGCATCTCTTAACTATATAGTCTTGAGTTTGGTTGTTATTGTTTTTATAGCAGTGGTGGTCATTTTGTTGCAGAAGAGGAGAAAGCAGGTGACAGCACAAATCCAATTTGGGGTAACAGATTGGAAAAGAGTAAATGAATTGATAGAAGATTTAGGTTACCTAGGGATGTAGAGAAAATTCAGAAAAACAGAAAAAAATAAAAAATAAAATTTCTTGAGATTTCTATGAATTTGAGAAATAAGTTTATATGAAGAAAATAAGTTGAGGTTTACACTGGATTAATTTGGGAAGACTGATGGAAGAACAAGAAAGAAACTCAAAAGCTCCTGGGTTAGTGGTTTGTGATTTTCTTTGAGAAATGAAGCAGTGTGACTCCAGACCTTATTGCATATAGGAGTGATGAGAATGGAATGCTTCCAGGACACAGGGCTTTGCACTCTTGAGTCAGGTTTTAATAAAATTTGAAGGTTAGGAATGTCACCATGAAAAAGCATGAATAGAAACTTGACTATTGTTGTTTTTCAGGAAAGGAAGATTCCAGAAATTACAGAAAAATGTTCCAGGAAAAAAAATATTATTTTAGTGATTGTAACAGGTCAATATTGACATCTCATGTTGGCTTGAATTCACATTTCCCTACTGGGTAATAATGTTGATGAATTTTTCATGCTTTTTTTTTAGCCATCTGTGTATCCTCTTTGGTGACATGTGCATTGATGTACTTTGACCATATTCTAATTGGATTTCTTGCTTTATTGTTGGTGACTTTTGAGAGTTATTTATTTATTATAGACAGAAATTATGTATCAGATATGTGATATGAAGATATTTTCTCCCAGTATGTAATTTGTCTTTTTAGCCTTTTAACTGAATCTTTTACAGAGGGAAAATTTGAATTTTTTTTTAATTTTTAATTTTTGTGGGTACTTAAGTAGAGAGATTTATGGGGTACATGAGATATTTTGATATGCAATTCTAATGCATATCAAATGCCATTTCTAATAGTCACCTCATAGAAAATGGGGTACCCATTCCCTCAAACATTTATCCTTTGTTTTTTACAGTCAAATTACACTCTTTTAGTTATTTTAAAATGTACAATGAAACTATTTTGACTATAATCATCCTACTGTGCTAGCAAATTCTGGGTATTATTTATTCTTTCTATTGTTTTGTACCCATTAAACATTCCCATCTCCCCATCATCCCCCTACAGCTCTTCCCAGTCTCTGGTAATCACCCTTCTGTTCTCTATCTTCATGAGTTCAATTGCTTTGATTTTTAGATCCTATAATGGGAACATGTAACATTTGTCTTTCTGTGCCTGGCATTTTTCACTTAACATGATGACCTTCAGTTCCATCCATGTTGTTGCAAATAACATGATCTCATTCTTTATTATGGTTGAATAGTGCTCCATTGTGTATTAGTACCACATTGCCTTTATCCAGCCATCCGTCCATGGACACTTACGTTGTTCCCAAATCTTGGCTATTGTGAATAGTGCTACAACAAACTTGGGAGTGCAGGTCTCTCTTTGATATACTGATTGCCTTTCTTTGGGGTGTATATCCAGCAGTGAGATTGCTGGATCATATGGAAGCTCTACTTTCAGTTTTTGAGAAACTTTCAAACTGTTCTCCATTGTGGTTGTACTAATTTACATTCCCACCAACAGTGTATAGGAGTTCCCTTTAACCTCTCCAGCATTTGCTTGTCTTTTGGATAAAAGTCAAATTAACTAGAGTGAGATGACATGTCATTGCAGTTTTAATTGGCATTTCTTTGATGATCAAATCAAAGCATCTTTTCATATGCCTGTTTGCCATTTGAATGTTTTGTTTTGAGAAATGTCTATTCAGATATTTGGTCATTTTTAAATTGGGTTATTAGATCTTTTTTCCCCCAGCATTGTCTGAACTCAATACATAGTTTGGGTATTAATCCCTTGTCATATGGGTGATTTGCAAATATTTCATATTGTTGCCTTTGCTGTGCAGAAGGCTTTTTTTTTTTTTTTTTTTTTTTTTTTTTTTTTTTTTTTTGAGACGGAGTCTCACTCTGTTGCCCAGGCTGGAGTGTAGTGCTGTGCTCTCAGCTCAATGCAACTTCTGCCTCCCAGGTTCAAGCAAGTCTCCTGTCTTAGCCTACTGAGTAGCTGGGATTACAGGTGCATGCCACCACACCCAGCTAATTCTTGTATTTTTAGTAGAGATGGGATTTCACCATGTTGGCCAGGCTGCTCTCAAACTACTGACCTCAAGTGATCCACTTGCCTTGGCTTCCCAAAGTGCTGGAATTATAGGCATAAGCCACTGCACTCAGACTGTGCAGAAGATTTTTTACCTGGATGTGATCCCATTTGTCCATTTTTGCTTTAGTTGTTTGTGTTTAGGGAGTTTACTCAAGAAATTTTTTCACAGACCAATGTCCTGAAGTGTTTCCCCAATGTTTTCCTGTAGTACTTGAATCTTTTGAAGTCTTAAATTTAAGTCATTAATCCATTTTGATTTAATTTTCATACATGGTGAGAGATAAGGATCTGGTTTCATTCTTCTGCATGTGGATATCCAGTTTTCTCTGCACAATTTATTGAAGAAACTGTCTTTTCCCCAATGTATGTTCTTGGCATCTTTATCAAAAATGAGTTAACTGTAGGTGTGTGGATTTCTTTTTGACTTCTTTATTGAGTTCCGTTAGTCTATGTGTCTGTTTTTATGTCAGTACCACACTGTTTTGCTTACCATGTCTCTGTAGTATAATCTGAAGTCAAGTAATGTGATTCCCCCAGTTTTGTTCTATTTTTTCTCAGAATAGTTTTGGCTATTCTGGGTCTTTCATGGTTCCATATAATTTTTAGGATTGGTTTTCTATTTCTCTGAGAAATTTAATTGGTATTTTGATATCAATTGCATTGAATATGCAGTTTGCTTTGGGTAGTATAGACATTTTAACAATATTGATTCTTCAAATTCATGAACATGGACTATCTTTCCATTTTTGGGGGGTCTTCTTCAATTTGTTTTATCAGAGTTTTATAGTTTTCATGATAGGATGCTTTCTTCAGTTGATTCCTAGATATTTCATTTTGTTTGTGGCTATTGTAAATGGGATTACTATTTTTATTTCTTTTTCCGATTGCTCAGTGTTGGCATATAGAAATGCTACTAATTTTAGTATGTTGATCTTGTATCATGTAACTTTACTGATCTTTTTTCAACTTTTATTTTAAGTTCCATGTTCAGGGGAATGCATTCAGGATGTATAGGTTTGCTACATAGGTACACATATTCCACGGTGGTTTGATGCACAGATCATCCTATCACCTGGGAATTAAGCTCAGCATTCATTAGGTATTCTTGTCAATGCTCTCCCTCCCCGCCCCACAATAGACCCTGGGGTGTCTTGTTCCCCCACCCAACCCCAATGTGCCCATGTGTTCTTATGGTTCAATTCCCACTTATAAGTGAGAACATGCACAGTTTAGTTTTCTCTTTAGTTTGCTGAGGATAATGATTTCATACATGTCCCTGCAAATTACATGAACTCATTTTTATGGCTTCATAGTATTGTATGGTGTATATGTATAACATTTTCTTCATCTCGCCTATCATTGATGGGCAATTAGGTTGATTCCATGTCTTTGCTATTGTGAATAGTGCTGCAGTGAACACATGCATGCAAGTATTAATATGTTTATAATATAATGATTTATATATCTTTGGGTATATACCCAGTAATGGGATTGCTGAGTCAAATGGTATTTTTGCCTGTAGATCTTTGAGGAATCACCACACTGTCTTCCACAATGGTCGATCTCAGCAACAGTGCCTTTTTCTCTGCAACGTCACCAGCATATGTTGTTTTTTGCCTTTTTAAAAATAATATCCATTTTTACTGATGTGAGATGGTATGCCATTGTGGTTTTGATATGCATTTCTCTAAGGATTAGTGATGTTGAGCTTTGTTTCATGATTATTGGCTGCATGAATGTCTTCTTTTGAGAAGTGCCGGTTGATATCCTTTGCCCATTTTTAATGGGGTTCTTCTTGCTCATAAATTTAAGTTCATTGTAGACTCTGAATATTAGACCTCTATCAGATGGATAAATTGCAAAAATCTACCATTCTGTAGATTGTCTCTTCACTCTGATGATAGTTTATTTTGCTGTGTAGAAGCTCTTTAGTTTAATTAGATCCAATTTGTCATTTTTTGCTTTTGTTGCAATTGCTTTTGGTGTTTTCATCATGAAATCATTTGTCTATGTTCTGAATGATATTGCTTAGATTTTTATTCAGGGCTTCTTTTATGCTTTTGGGTTTTTCATTTATGTTCTTAATGCATCATGAATTAATTTTTGTATAAAGTGTGAAGAAGGGATCAGTTTCAATTTTTTGCATATGGTTCTGCCAGCACCATTTATTGCATAGGGAATCCTTTCCCCATTGTTCATTTTTGTCAGGTATGTCTAATATCAGATGGTTGTAGGTGTGTGGTCTAATTTCTGTGTTCTCTATTTTGTTTCATTGGTCTATGTGTCTGATTTTTTTTTCCAGTACCATGCTATTTTGGTTACTATAGTCTCATAGCATAGTTTGATGTCAGGTAGCATGATCCCTCCAGCTTTGTACTTTTTGCTTAAAGATTGTCTTGGCTATTCAGGCTATTTTTTTGGTTCTGTATGAATTTTAAAATATTTTCTTCTAATTCTGTGAAGAATGTAATATTAGTTTAATGGGAATAGCATTGAATCTATAAATTACTTTGGACAGTATGGCCATTTTCACGATATTGATTCTGCCTATCCATGACCATGGAATATTTTTCCATTTGTTTGTGTCCTCTCTGATTTCCTTGAGCAGTGGTTCATAGTTCTTTTTGGAGAGGTCCTTCACTTTCCATGTTAGTTATATTTCTAGGTACTTTATTGCTTTTGTAGCAATTGTGAATGGGAGTTCATTCATGTTTTGGCTCTCTGTTTGTCTGTTGTTGGTATTTAGGAATGCTACTGATTTTTGCATATTGATTTTTTTTTTTAATCCTGAGATTTTGCTGAAGTTGTTTATCAGTTTAAGAAGATTTTGGGCTGACACTGTGGGTTTTTCTAGATATAGCAACATCTCATCTGCAAACAAAGATAATTTGACTTCCTCTCTCCCTATTTGAATACCCTGTATTTATTTCTCTTGCCTGAATGCCCTGATCAGAAATTCCAAAACTACATTGAATAGGAAAGGAGAGAGATGACATCCTCATCTTGTGCTAGTTTACAAGGGGAATGCTTCCAGGTTTTACCTTTTCCGTAGGATATTGGCAGTGGGTTTGTCATATATGGCTCTTATTATTTTGAGGTATGTTCCTTCAATACCTAGATTATTGAAAGTTTTTAAATGACAAGATGTTGTATTGTATTAAAATCATTTTCTACATCTATTGAGACAATCATGTGGTGTTTGTCTTTGGTTCTGTTTATGTGATGAATTACATTTATTGATTTATGTATGTTGAACCATGTTGTACATGAATATCAATGTATTCCTGTAGGTTTGGTGAGTTTCTCTGGTATTATCCATTTGAAAACACTTTCTACCCCTGTCTCTTTTTCTGCCCTTATTTAAGGCCAATAACACTTAGATTTGCTCTTTTGAGGCTATTTTCTAGATCTTGTAGACATGGGTCATGGGTCTCTTTTATTCTTTTTTGCTTTATGTCTCTTCTGTGTATTTTCAAATAGCCTATCCTCAAGATCACAAATTGTTTCTACTGCTAGATTAATTCTATCAAGAGACTCTGATCCTTTCTTCAGTATGTCAGTTGCATTTTCAACTCTAGAATTTCTGCTTGATTCTTTTCAGTTATCAATATCAGATCCTTTCTTCAGTATGTCAGTTGCATTTTCAACTCTAGAATTTCTGCTTGATTCTTTTCAGTTATTGCAATCTCTGTTAAATTTATCTGATAGAATCCTGAATTTCTTCTCTTTGCTTTCTTGAATTTGAGTTTCCTCAAAATAGCTATTTTGAATCCTCTGAATGATCACCGATGTCTCTTTCTCTATGACTGGTTTCTGGTATCTCATTTAGTTCATTTGGAGAGGTCCTGTATTCCTGGATGATCTTAATGCCTATAGATATTCATCAGTGTCTGAGCATTGAAATGGTAAGTATATATTGTAGTCTTCACAATCTATGCGTGTTCATGCCTGTCCTTCATGAGACAGCTTTCCAGGTATTCAAACCTCAAGTCCAACAACACTGTGTTTTTTTGCAGACCACTTGTTGGTGGTCTTGGACAAGATCCAGAAGCATTCTCTCGATTACCAGGGAGATACTCTTTTCCCCCCTACTTTCTCCCAAACAGTCTCTCTGTGCTGAGCTGCCTGGAACTGAGAGTGTGTTGATCCAAGGATCCCCGTGGCCATCACCACTTGGACTGCCCTGGGTCAAAGCTGAAGCTAGCACAGCACTGTTTCTTGCCCAAGGCCCATTGTAACCACTATCTGGCTACTACCTATGTCCACTCAAGGCCCTAGGGCTTTATGATCAGCAGGAGGCAAAGCCAGACAAGTTTGTTTCCTTCCCTTCAGGGCAGCAAGTTCCCCCAGGCCCTGGGAAGTTCCAGAGATACTGTCTGGGAGCCAGGGATTGGAGTCAAAAACCTTAGTAATTTGCCTGAGGTTCTATTCTATGGTGGCTAAGCTATCACTCAAACAACAATACGATGTCATTCCTGCTCTTCCCTCTGCTTTTCATAGGCAGATGAGCCTCTCCCTGTAGCCACCACTATCATTGGCCCATGGGGGTTTCTGCCAGGCCACTTCTGATGTTCACTTAAAGTCCAAAGGCTCTTTAGTCAGCTTGTGGTAAATGCTTCCTGTCCTGGGACTCACCCTTCAAGGCAGTGGGATCATATCTGGCATAGAGCAGGTCCAGAAATGCTATCCATGAGTGTAGGCTTGGACTCGGGGACCCTGAGAGCCTGCTTATTGCTTAACTCTACTATGGCTGAGCTAGTACCTAAGGCACAAGACAAAGTCTCCTTTCTATTTCCAGACAGAAGGAATATTTCACCATAGCCATCACATCTAGGAATATGCTGGGTCACACCTATAGTCAGCATATCTCAGAGCCCAAGGCCCACTGTGTACTACCTGAGTATCACTTCTGCTTATTCAGGGACCATGAGATCTCTAGTCAGCAAGTAATAAATCCTGCCACGACCGGGTTCTTCCCTCCAAAGATGTGGATTTCCTTTTGGATCAGATGTGCCTAAAAATGTTATCTGTGAGCTAGTGCCTTGAACGTGGGCCTCATGATTCTGCCTGCTGCCCTTTTCTACTGTGGCTGAGCTGGTATCCAAGATTGAAGACAAGGTCCTCTTTACTCTTAGCTCTCTTCTCTTTAAGCAGAAGGAAGGAGTCACTTTCATTGCTGTGAGCTGCACTGCCTGGGTTTGGAAAAGGGGTGGCAGATGCACTCTTTTAGCTGCTCCAGCTGCTGTCTCCCTAGATTATGTGCCACACTAGTCTCCTGGCCTTGAGTCCAACCCAGCACTAGGAGTTGCCCAGGCATTGCAGCCCTGGTGCCCTAGAGTGCCTTTCAAGTGTATCTTGGACCCCAGAACACTTTGTCCCATGGTGGTGAGGCTTGCCAAGAAACTCAAGTTGCAACTACTGAAATGGGTGAGTCCCCTCTGACTAGGTCTGGTCCAAATGCCCCCTCTGTGCATGGGTGCTGGCTGAGGCCAGCATGTTTTTTCTCTGCTATAACAGGCAACACTACGTTTAATGTAAAGTTCCCCACTTGCTGCACTATCCCTCCCACAAGTGCACAGACTCTCTGCACTCCATGGCCACAGCCAGGGGACCAGGAAGGAGAGGGATCCACAATTCAAGACTGTCTGTCTAATTCTCTTTAATGCTTCTTTCAGTCATATGAAATTAACACCAGGTATCGTAATTGCTCACCTGATTTGGGTTCTTGTAATGGTAGTTTTCTGTGTGCAGACAGTTGTTAAAATTTGTTGTTCCTGCATGGCAGATAAATGGTGTAGGCTTCTATTCTGCTAGCCATCTTGCTCTTCCCTATAAAGGGAAATTTTTAAGTTTATATTTTTTCAGGTGTTATTATAAACTTTTAAGAGTGGATTACGCTTTTATTGTTGTCTAATAACTACATAGTCTAAATCCTATACTCTCCCACTTCTTTCCTAAATGTTTTATATAGTATTGAATTTAATGTTTGATCAACTTTGACATAATTTTATTTAAGATGTGAGGTATAGGTTGAGTTTTATTTACCCAAGAATGTTTGGTTATATCAGCACCATTTGTTGAAAAGTCTATCCCTCTTATGTTGGCCTGATTTTGCTACTTGGTAATAATTTAATTGGAAATAACTGTGACAGTGTATTTCTGGGTTTTCTGATATTTACTCATTTGTCTATGTTTTTATACCTATATTAGTACTACAGTCTTTTATTACTCCAAATATATGCAGTTTTTAACAGGAGGAAGAGTTATTCCTCCTCCACTGCATTCTTTTTCCAAGGAGTTTTGGCCACTCAAGGGTGTTTTACATTCCATTTAAATGTTAAAATAAGCTTGTCTATATTTACAAAAATTAGTCATTATAAAAGAAATTATGTGAAACCCATAGATAAATTTATAGACAACTGACACATTCAATATGTTGAGCCTTCCAACTCATGACCATGCTATGTCTCTACATTTATTAGGTCTTTGACTTTGTGATAGTTAATATTATCAACTTGATTGAATTGAATCAAAAAAGTATTGATCCTGGGTGTGTATGTGAGGGTGTTGCCAAAAGAGATTAACATTTGAGACAGTGGGCCAAAGAAGGCTGATCCACCCTTAATCTAGTGGGCACAATCTAATCAGCCACCAGCGAATATAAACCAGGCAGACAAATGTGAAAAGGAGAGACTGGCATAGCCTCCCAGCTGACATCTTTCTCCCATTTGGGATGCCTCCTGCCCTCAAAGAGCATCGAACTCCAAGTTCTTCAGTTTTGAGATTTGGATTGCCTCTCCTTGCTCCTTAAGCCTGCAGACAGACTATTGTGGGACATTATTGTGTAAGTTAATACTTAATAAACTCATCTATCTATCTATCTATCTATCTATCTATCTATCTATCTATCCTTTTAGTTCTGTCCCTTTTGGAAGCCCTGACTACTACAGATTTCTTTCAGCATCATTTTGTAATTAGGAACCTACAGACCTAGGATATACACTTAGTTACATTTATTTTCTTTGAAGACATTATTAATGGTATCATGTTTTAATTCTAATTCTGTATTTTCATTGTAATTGCACAGAAATGTGATTCATTTTGTGTATTGATACTTTGTCAATTTTTTGTACTCTCTTTTAATTTAAGGTGTTTTCATTGTATAGTCATGTAACTTAAGGTTTTATTTGTAGACTAACTTAACATTTGCAAATAGACAAAGTTTTGTATCTTCAATTCCAATACGTAAGCTTTTCAATTCTTTTTTTATTTTATTTTTTCTTATTTTTGGGCAAAGTTTCCAGTAAAACATTCAATAAGGACTCTTCAATAAGAGTCCTAGAATGAACATCCTGCCTTTTTCCTAAGTTTAGAGGGAAAATGTACAGCTTCTGATTAATATGCTGTTTGCTATGGGTCTTATTTTACATTATCTTTATGTGGTTGAAGAACTTCCCATCTGTGTCTCATTTATTGAAAGTTGCTGTAAATAGATGTTGAATTTTGACAAAGGTTTTTTTTCTGCATCAGCTGATATGATCAAACAGCACCATTTTTTCATGAGACGATTTTGTATCCATTGTATCATTTGTGCTACTTTGTCAAAGTTTACTTGGCTATATTGATGTGGGTCTATTTCTCGACTCTGTCTTGTGTCCCTCTGATATATGTATCTGTTCTTTCACCAGTACAACACTGCCTTGATTACTGTGGCATTATAGTAAGTAGGTTGATTTTTAATTCTGTTGACTGTTTTCTTCATTGTGTAGAGGATTTTGGTTGTATCTAGTCCTGTTTCACTATTTTTGCTTTTATTGTCTATACTTTTGGTGTCATAAAGTTTTCCCTGTTTTCTTCTAAAAGTTTTACAGTTTCAAGACATCTTTAACCTATTTTGAGTTTTATTTTACTATAGTGTAAAATACGAGTCCACTTTTATTCTTTTTTATGTAGATATGTAGTTTTCCAAACACCGTTGTTGAAGAGATTATTATTTACACATTGTATATTCTTGGCAATCATGCTAAAGAGTTGACTATATATGAAAATATGTATTTCTAGGCTCTCCTCTATTATGTTCCACCAGTCTATAAGTGCATCTATGCCATTAATAATACTGTTTTAATTACTGAATCTTTGT
Organism: Piliocolobus tephrosceles; assembly: GCF_002776525.5. NCBI lineage: Eukaryota > Metazoa > Chordata > Mammalia > Primates > Cercopithecidae > Piliocolobus > Piliocolobus tephrosceles. The sequence goes on along the minus strand of NC_045436.1, from coordinate 14,710,817 downwards.
AATATATTTTGAAATTGGAAAATGTGATGCCTCCAGCTTTGTTCTTCTTTCTCAAGATTGATTTGTATATTCAGGGTCTTTTTTGATTTCACACAAATATTAGACTTTTTTATTTTTGTAAAAAGTACAGTTGGAATTGTGATGGGGGTTGTAAATCACTTTACAGATTATTCTTCATGTCTTTGCTTTCAGCTTATATGTGTCCTTAAGTTTAAGTAAGTCTCTTGTAGATAGTATATAGTTGCCTTACTTTTTTACTCTATTTACCCACTCTGTATTTTTATTGGTGAGTTTAACTGACTTACTTTTAAAGTAATTTTGATAGGAAAGGATTTATTATTGACTTTTTTTTCTTAGTCATGTGTTTTTTTGGGGTCAGTTTTTTCTTCTCTTGTTCCTTTATGTTTCGTTGATTTTTTGATGCTGATATGCTTTGATTATGTTCTTTTTCTTGTCTGCAACTTCTATGTATATATTCTTTTTGTTACTGTGAGGCTTACACAAAGTATCTTACAGTTATAACAATGTCTTTTAAGCTGATAACAACTTAAATTTAATTGCATAAAAAAACATCAATATTTTTATCTATCCTCTTCAACACTTTATGCCATCATTTTCAAAATTTACTTGTATTCATATTGTGCATTTATTAACATGTTTTTAGTAATAGTTATTTTTAATACCTGTGTCTTTTACAAAAGTATTTTTATGGTAGAATTGAAAAACATTTATCACCATCATTAAAGTGTTATGCTGTTCTTCATTTGTTTATGTACTTACTTTTACCAATTAGTTTTAGAGTTTTAATGCTACTACATTGCTCTTTAGTGTTCTATCATTTCAACTTGAAGAACTCCCTTTAGCATTTCTTGTAATGCATGTCTAGTAGTGAAGAACTCCCTCAGCTGTTGTTTGTGCGGGAAAGGCTATATCTTTCATTATTGAATAACTGTTTGCTGGGTTTAGTATTCTTGGGTTTTGTTTGTTTGTTTGTTTTTTCCTTGAGGACTTAGAATATATCATTTATCTCCCTTCTGACCTCCAATATTTCTGCTGAAACATCTACTGATAGTCTTATAGGAGTAGATATTCTTGTATGTGATAAGTTGATTTTCTCTTGATGCTTTCAACATTATCTCTTTGACTTTTGATTATTTGTCTTGATTTGAATTTCTTTACATTTGCTGTATTTAGGATCCTTTGGGTTTCATGAACCTGGATGTTCATTTCCTTCCTCAGATTTGAAAATGTTCAGTCAACATTTTTTGAATAATATTTCTTGTACTTTCTTCCTTTCTCCTTATTCTGGAACTCTCATAATGCACATATTGTTAGACTTAATGGTTCCTCTAAGTCCCTTATGCTTTCTTCACTCTTTTTGTTTTTTCTTCTTTTTTCTCTGAATCATTTCCAAACTCAATCATTTGAGCCTGCTGATATTTTCTTCTGCTCAATCTAGACTGCTATTGGACCCTCCTAGTAAATTTTTCAATGAGTGTTCTTCAGTTCATAATTTCTTTTTGGTACATTTTAATATTAATGTTTTGTGGAAATTCTTGCTTTTTTCTTGAATTGTTCTCCAGATCTCTGTGAGCATCTTCATAACCATTCTTTTCAATTCTCTGTCTGGTAATGTTATACCTCAATTTCATTAGGACTGATTTCTAGGGATTTATATTTTTCCTTTGCTGGGAACACCTTTGCTTTTTTCTTCATTTTACTCAACTTTCTGTGTTGGTGTCTTGCAATAACAAAGCAGTTGGCAGGATGTGGTGGCTCACGCCTATAATCCCAGCACTTTGGGAGGCCGAGGCGGGAGGATCATGAGGCCAGAAGACTGAGACCATCCTGCTAACACGGTGAAACCACGTCTCTACTAAAAATACAAAAAATTAACCAGGCGTGGTTGCGGGCGCCTGTAGTCCCAGCTACTTGAGAGGCTGAGGCAGGAGAATGGCGTCAACCTGGGAGGTGGAGCTTGCAGTGAGCCGAGATTGTGCCACTGCACTCCAGCCTGGGTGACAGAGCGAGTCTCCATCCAAAAAAAATAAAAGTAAGCAGTCATTTCTCCAAGTCTTCAAAGACTAACCTTGTACATTAAATGACCAGTCAGACTGGCCAGACATTCTTTGGGCCTCTTTAACATTCATATTTATCCAACAAACTTTCTTAGTTCTTTGTAGCTTCCACATATGATCTGTCAGGTCCCATGAGTGACCAGGACAAGCAAGATGGTAACCATTTCTGTGGGCAGCCCCAAGAAATGTTGGTCATTGCATGGTCTTTTTCTCCCCAAGGAAAAGCTAGGAGCTGGAGTTTTACATGCCTTCACTGTGTGTTGAGTTGACAGGAAGAGGGGTGATAGTAACTGTCAGCCAAAATTACCATCTCAATTTTTACTAGACCCAGTGACTAGATTTTTCCTGGTTCCATCCGCAATCTGAGATAAGCAAGTCAGAAGTCAGTTCTTTGGGTGGCCCTCATAAATATGTGATCACTGGATATGTTGATCCACTCGTTCCTTCCCTAGGTAGAAGCTGGAAGCTGAAGATATTTTTCTGAACACTTTGCTAGCCCAGAGAGAGGGTTTATGCAACTACAACTCAAACCTATGTCTTTTTGTCTCTCCCAGGAGACTACATGATGTCAGACTCATCCATACTCAGAGACAGGCAAGATGGGAGCTACACAAGACTTTACTGGGAATACAAGAGTTCATGGAAAAGCCCCAGGGAATTTGAATGCCACTTTCCCTTCTCAGGAGATGCTAGAACTAATAGGCATTTTTTATCCCCTCACTGTGCTAGGCTGGGGAGCAGATCTATCATGACTGCCAGCACAAATTTCTATCTCTGTTTTCCCCAGAAATGGCTAGATTGTGGCAGTCCCATGAGCATACTGACTGGTAATCAGAAGCCAGTCCTCTGGGGAGCACACACTGTAAAGCTGAAGTGCTGGGTACATAAAGCAACTCTTTCCCTCTTCCAGGAGAAGCCTGAAGCTGGGGGAACCTCTTCTTCATCATATGGTGCCGTGCTGCTCCACAGGTAGGATTTCTGGTGAGATGATGTTCCCAGCCTCCCTCAGGTTTGATGAGCCTGTTTTTGTGTTCTTCTCAGTGTAGTCACCTTTCAATTAGTTTCTGAATTTCTCAAAGGAATTTATCTGTCAACTGTTGTTGAATTGGTGTGTTGTGTTGGGGGATGGAAATGAGGAGAGTCCAGGGCTTCTTCCTTCACAATCTTGTTGATCTCATATCTATATTCAGGGTACTTTGTTTAGATCCCAATCTGACTCAACATTGCCTGGGAGATTCTTAATCATCTTTATATCTTCCAATTTAAGAGGAAGTTGCCTTTTTAATAGAGTGTGCATCAGTCCATTCTAATGCTGCTAATAAAGACATACTCAAAACCTGATATTTTATAAAGAAAATAGGTTTAATTGACTCAAAATTCAGCATGGCTGGGGATGCCTCAGGAAACTTACAGTCCTGGCAGGAGGGGAAGCAAAATGTCCTTCTTCACATGGTGACAGGAAGGAGAAGAATGAGTGCCCAGAAAAAGGGGATGCCCCTTATAAAACCATCAGATCTCGTGAGAACTAGTTCATTATCACAAGAACAGAATAGGGAAAACCACTCCCATTATTCAATTATCTCCACCTGGTCCCTCTCACTAGACATGGGGATTGTGGGAACTACAGTTCAAGATGAGATTTAGGTGGAGACACAGCCAAACCATATTAGAGTGTACACCTGGCCTGCTTTTATTGGCTGAGTTCCAATATATGTTAAATTTTCAATGTTATTGTGGGCTACTTTGTTCTTCTGCCTCTGAGGAGGTTCAAGCCCAATCAATGATGGAGCCACCTGGGAGTTGAAGGTCCTTCTTGAGTCAACTAGTATCACTGGGCCACTTTCAGGCATGGAGACAGGAGGCACAGAAGCCATACAACTTGTGTCTCTTTATGTAATTTGGGGGGAGTGTTTAAAAATGTCAGATTTTACTGATGGCTTTGCTGTGGCTAATTCAGACTCCCCTTCATTGCATTAGTTATCGAATATGGGATGGGTCAGCTAGCTAGATCTTTGATTCTGCCTTATAATGACCAGTGGCTAGCATTAAATTTGATTTAATGTTGCACTTTACCTGGTTATTGATGAGGATTAAGTCTACCTTCCTGGACTTTGATGTTGCCAATTGTACTGCCCAGCACTTCACTGGTTATATCTTGTGTTTTAGGTGGTCTCACTAATTCTTCAAAGCTGCTACGTGAATGAATCAGCACATATGTTTTCTGGCTTTAGAGCAGATGCTGGTGCACTTCACAGGGTATTTGTTAAGAATTTATTTTCCATTCTCAATCATCTGGCCAGAAAAAGCAAACCTTTCTTAGCTTTTTTGTTGTCATTATTGTCAATGACTACTGGAAACGCTAGGATAAAGGCCTCTCTGACTCTCAGTTTGGGATATAATAGAGAGATTAAAGCAGAACTCAGGGAACTTGCCCTGTTGCCAACTTTCAAATACAGGGTTTTCTAGTCAGCCTGTATTTTTTCTTTTCTTTTCAGCTTTCAGGGTCTTTTTTGGTTGTCTGTTGAATTATTTCCATGGTATATAGCTGCATATAGAGGGAAGGACCAGGGAATTCTGGGTCTATATCAACCTGTTTCAGAACCCAAATTAATCATAACTGTTGAATAATTTTTTGCTTTAAAAATGTATTAAGTGTAAATGCTCTTTGAGTAGCATCCCAAATAAAGGTCACCATTAAGTCAACCACTTTATATTATACACAAAATTAAGCCAGGCATTATGGAAGATGCTAACATTTGTGAAGAAATAAATGATGCTCTTAAGTATAGTCCAGTCTGACAAGACTAGTGAGGAGAGGAATGCAAGAAAGAGAAAATAAAATGAAATAAATATTGTATTATAGTTAGTTATATGGTAAGCATCTTCTGTGGACTGAATGGTTGTATCTCTCCAAAACACACACGTGTAAATTTTAACTCCCAAACTTATGGTAGAATGTCAGGTCTTGAGAGCTAATTAAGTCATAAAGAAGGAATCTTCATGAATGGAATTATTGCCCTTAAGAGACATGAGAGGTTATTTCCTTTATCTCTACTTTTCACCATGTGAAGATACAATGAGAAGATGGTCATGTAAAAACAAGGAAGTGGACTCTTACCAGATGCTGAATCTGTAAGCACCATGATGTTGATTTCCCAGCCTTTAGAACTGTGAGAAATAAATTTCTGTTGTCTAAGCATGTTATCTATGGTATCTATTACTGCAGTACAAATTGAGTAAGATAAGTTGGTGCCAGGAGTGGGGTGATATTCTGATAAATGCCCAACAATACGGAAATGGATTTACAACAGATTAATGAGTAGTTGCTGAAAAACTTTGATTTGCATACTAGAAATAGATGATATTGCCATAAAGGTGATTCTGATGAGGGTTAGAAAGAAAAGAGGATGGTTGGAGAGAAAGCCTCCTTTTTACATTAGTAGTCAAGAAGAGAACATTGTTAGATATTTGGATGGTACAGAACACTTTAATGATGTTTCAGACAGAAATGAGGAAATGTATTGAGAACCAGAGGAAAGTGCATTTTTGATATAAATTGGCAAATAATATGGCAGAATTATTTTGTATTCTAGTGTTTTATGGAAGGTAGAACTGGCAGATCAGAGGAAAACACCAAGGTCTAACATATCAATAAGGAGAATTAGTGTGGGTGTGAACCACACACTTAGCCAGCTATCTTAACAGAATCCATGGTTAGACATGAGATTACACCATCAGAAACACTGCCAGCTGAGACTCAAGTAACATAAGTGAAGAAACAGGATGAAATATAACCAAAAAAGTGTGCTATCCTTAAAGAAAAGGGAAAAGGATTCAGAAATCACCAAGACCATAGCCCCTGGATTTCAGCAGGGCAGACTCCCTCCAACAGAAGATGTAGGAACAGGGATACCTGGAAGAACGCTAAGGGTGTGACCCCTTCCAGGCAGAGAGCTGCAGCATGGGTGGGTCCATGACAGAATCCCAGAGAGGGCTGTACTGTGATATGCTGTAGAAGAAAACAACAAAGCCAGTAGTGACTCAGTCCAATTCCCAAAACTTTAAAATTAGGGAAGCCAACAGTGCAGTCGGCACGCTGTGGCAGAAGGGCCGAGAGCCCCTGGCAAACCACTGGTTAAGTACAAACGTTCAAAAGCCAAATAAATTGGAGTCAGGGTTTCGAGGGCAGGAAGCATCCAGCATAGGAGATAAATGAAGGACTGAAGACTCAGCAAGTTTGCTGCTTCAGCCTTCTTCTTCCACCTTTTCCTGGCCACACTGGCAGCCAATTTGATGATGCTCATCTGGATTGAGGGTGGGTTTTCCTCCCCCAGTTCACTGACTCAAATATTAATCTCCAATGGCAACACCCTCACAGATATACCCAGAAACAATACTTTGCATTGTTAAATCCAATCAAGTTGACACTTCATATTAACCATCACAAGTACCTATTTCTTCCTCTAATATACTGCCAATTGAGTCATTGCCACAAGAATGAAAGCAAATCAGAAAAATATGACATTACTAAAGGAACAAAAAGTGCCAACGACTGGCCTTAAAGAAACACAGATATATAAACTGCCTGACAAGGTATTCAAAATAACTTGTTTTAGGGAAGTTCAGCAAACTTCTAGAAAACTTAGAGAAACAATTCCAAAAATGAGAAAATAAGTGACTAGAATGAGAAATTTATTAAAAAGATAACAAATAATAATAATAATAAATCAAACAGAAATCCTGGAGCTGAAAAGAATTAATGAAATAAAAAATACAACAAAGAGTATCAACAGAAGAAGTGATCAAGAAAAAAGAAAGAATCTGTGAAACTGAAGATAATGATATGAAAATATACAGTCAGAGGAGAATAAAGAAAAATATAATACAAAGGAAAGAAAGTTAAAAGGTTTTATGGGACAGTATCAAAAGAGTAAATGTACTAATCACAGGAACTCAAGAAAGTGAAGAAAAGAAGCAGGAGCAGAAAGTTTATTTCAAAAAAATAATAGTAGAAACATTCCAAACCTGGAAAGAGATGTTACTATCCAGGTAAAGAAAGGTAAAAAATCTTTAATCACATTCAGTTCAAACAAAACTACCTGAAGACAAATTATAATCAAACTACATGTACACTACATGTAAAATACAGTGTTACTTGAAGGTGGACAATATTGTTTTACAATGTCTGTTGAAAGGCCTAGTTTAACCATCAAAAGCGTGAATATCAAAATATAACTGATATGCCACATGAAATGCAATCATATAAACTACTCAGTTAAATTGAAACAAAGGTGGAGAGATGGAAACAAGTAACAATGACCAAATGAAATGAATAGAAAATGTATATAAAACAATTATAAATATATACATTTTAATTCAAATATATCTATAATCAATTAAACATAAGTAGTTTAGTAATAGCAATAAAAATACAATATTTATCAGCCTGGAAAAAGTATGAACCTCAATAACATGCCATTGGCAAGAAAGCCACTTTAAGTATAAAGTTTTCAATAAGTTAAAATCAAAGGAATAGTGCATTAGTTTGTTCTTGCGTTGCTATAAAGGATTACTTCAGAGCGGGTAAAATAAGTTAAATTGGATCATGGTTTCACAGGCTATACTAGAAGCATGGCTGTGGAGGTCTTACAATTATGCTGGAAAGCAAAGAGGAAGAAGGCACATGTTACATGGCTGGGGCAGGAGGAAGAATTAGAAGGGGGAGGTGCTACACACTTTTAAACAACCAGATCTCATAAGAACTCACTCGTTATCATGAAAACATCAAGGGGGAAATCTGCCCCCATGATCCAATTGCCTCCCACCAGGCCCCTCTTCCAACAGTGGGGATTACAATTTGACACTGGATTTGTGTGGGGACACAAATCCAAACCATATCAGATGGAGAAAAATACCATGTTAACGATAATTAAAACAAAGCTGGAGTATTAATATTTCAGATAAGAAAAAGGAAAATTATCAGAGATAAAATGAAGTACCACATAATTATAAAGAGGCCAGTTAACCAAAATTACAATCCTAACTTGTATGCAGTTAACCACAGAGTCAAACTATTTGAGGCAAAAACTGACAGAACTGAAGGGAGAAATGTACTATTATAGTTGGAGAATTCAACACTTTCTTTGTCAGTAATTGACAGATTCATCAGGTGGAAAATCAACAAGGTTAAAGTTGACCAGAAAAACAGTAAAAAAATTTTGTCTAACTTATATTTATAGAATGCTCCATCCAAAAACAACAAAACATACTTTTCAAGCTCACATAGAACATTCCCCACGATAGACCACATTCTGAATGATAAAATACATCTTAACAAACTTAAAATAGAATGACACAATATACTTAGAGTGCAATGGCATTAAACTAAAACTCAATACCAAAAAATAAAAGATCTGTAAATATTTGGAAATTAAGAAGTACACTTCCAAATAACACATTGGTCAAATAGGAAGAGAAATTTAAAATTATTTGACCTGAATTAACATGGAAATATAATATCAAAATTTTAAGGATCCAACAAGAGTACTATGTATAGATAAATTTGTATTATTGACTGTATAAGTAAAAACAAAAGCTTCCATCTTAGTAAATCAGAGAAAGAATAGGTTCTTAAATGTCATTAATCAGAAGAGAGGGCAGCTAAGACAGCCAACTAGATGCAGTCAGAAAGAACATCTTCTACTGAGAGACCAGACCATAAAGAAGATTGGTACGCTCTTCAGAAGGAAGGCATTGAGAGTGGACACAGAGAGGATGCATTTGTTAGGCTAAAGGGAGTGGAAGGTGAGGACCCTGCATGTGGCTGCTAAGCACCAGGACTTACTATTAGCCCCCAATGGCTCCTAGGGAAGGGATAACTTAAATAGGCCAGGAGTGGTACACTCTCACCACGTATCTTTAAAATCCTGGCTACAGGAGACTCCATGAACCCCACCACAAAGATGGCAGGGAGGGCTGCTAGGAGAAGTGCCTGGGGCAGGACTGCTACCTGTGCAGAGCCTAGAGAGTTTGGCACAGGAACAGCTGCCAGGGATGCCTATATCCCCAGGCCTGCCATGCTCTTTTAGGTGGATTTGGTCTTTGCTGACTGTCAGACCTGAACAGGCTAGGGTTGTCTTGCCCATGGTTTGGAACCAATCTGATCTGAGCACCCTGCCTGCTGGCCTCTTTCAGGGTTACATAATGGCCATGCACCCTTGCAGCACACCTGCAGAAGACCAACTGGAGAGCTTCTTGGCAACTGCCACCATAGGTTCTTCACAAGAAGACCTCATCTAAACATGGAAGAACTTCAGCAGATGGGCCCCCACCAACATAGCCAACACTCATGGCTTTTCTTGTGTGTGCTCGCCCACTATCTCACCCCAGTGCTTTGATGGCATAGATGTGTGTGCAGACCTCACAACCCCACTGCCACTGGAAAAACATATGACATCGTGCAACTGCTATCACAAGCATGAATGCACAAAACCCACTGCACCACCACCACCATCGCATATTCATGTGGACCCCACTGCTCTGCTCTCTAGCCAACACTGGCATAAGTGCATAAGTGTGGACACCACTGCCCCTGCCATGATGAAGCTCTTTTGCTCCCACATTGGAGTGCTGTTCCCAGGAAACCAGAAGTACCCCTTGGCCCCTCTAGCACAGAAGCTGCTTAATTTTGAGGGGCCAGAGAACAAAGATGTGTGGTCTGAGCCCCTTAGGGTTAAAGCATGCAGCCCAGGAGTGCTGAGCTGAGCTTGAACTCCCTGAAACTGTCCATAAATGAAGCAAGTTGACTGAACTTAAATTGTGCTACAGTAAAGCCCTTAAGGGCATCAAAAATACAAAAGCAAAAATCCCCATCCAGAGGACAGAAATATCAAAGTTAAAAGAAACATCAGCCCACACAAATGAGAAAGAAAGAGTCCAAGAACACTAGCAATGCAAAAGGTCACAGTGTCTTCTTACCAACAAGCAATAACATTAGCTCCATAGTAATAGTTCTTAACCAGGCTGACATGGCTGAAATGACAGACTTAAAATTCCAAATACGATGCAAAGATCAACAAGATTCAGGAGAAAGTTGAAAGTCAATCCAAGGAACCTAAGGAATCCAATCAAATAATACAAGAGAAGAAAGACAAAATAGCAATTATAAGAACCAAGTTGAGCCAACAGAGTTTAAAAAGTCACTACAAGAATTTTTAAATACAATTGGAAATGTTAATAGCAGAATAGATCCAGGTGAGGAAAGAATCTCAGAACTTGAAAACCAGTTTATCAAATCACCTCAGTCAGACAACAGTAAAGAAAAGGAAATTTAAAAATGGAACAAAACCTCGGAGAAATATAGGATTATGTAAAGAGACTAAACTTACAAATCATTGAAGTCGCTAAAAGAGAGAGAAATGAGAAAGCAATCTGCAAAACATATTTGAGAATGTTTTCCATACAAATTTCCCCAACCTTGCTGAAGAGGTCAATATTCAAATTCTGGAAATTCAGAGAACCCCTGGGAGATACTATGCAAGACAACCATCCCCAAGGCACACAATCATCATATTCTCCAGGGTCAACATGAAAAAAAAAAAAAATTAAAGGCAGATAGAAAGAAGGTGAAGTTCATCTACAAAGACAGTGCAATGAGGCTAACAACAGACCCTTCAGCAGAAACCTACAAACCGGAAGATACTGGGGACCTATATTCAAAATTTTTAAAGAAGAGAAATCCAAACACTAAGGTCGCATCCAGCCAAACAAAGCTTCGTAAGTGAGAAAGAAAGAAAATCCTTTTCAGACAAGCAGATACTAGAAGAATTTGTTACCAACAGATCTGCCTTACAAGAGGTCCTTAAGAGAGTGTTAAACATGGAGGAAAAAAAAAAGACCATTACCACAAAAACACACAAACTCACAGACCATTGATACCATAAAGCAACATAGCTCAAAATAATAAGAACCGTCTATGGCAAACCCATATCCCACATCATACTGAATGGGCAAAGCTGGAAGCGTTCCCCTTGAGAACTGGAATAAGGTAAGGATGCCCACTCTCACCACTCCAATTCAATATGGTACTGGAAGTCTTAGCCAGATCAATCAGACAAGAGAAAGAAACAAACATCATGAATTGGAAGAGAGAAAGTCAAACTAATTCTCGTCATATATTATGTGATTTTATATTTAGAAAATCCCATGGTCTCTGCCCAAGGATTCCTAGGTCAGATAAACAACTTCAGCAAAGTTACAGGATACAAAATCAATGTGAAAAAATCAGTAGTATTTCTGTAAATCAGTAATGTCCATGCTTAGAACCAAATCTAGAATGCAATCCCATTCACAACAGCCACACAAAAAATAAGATACCAAGGAATAAAGCTAACCAGGGTGGTCAAAGATCTCGGCAATGAGAATTTAAAAAAAACACGCTGAAATAAATCTGATATGATACAAAGGGATAAACATTTCATTCCCAAGAATAAGAAGAATCAATATTGTTGAAATGGCTATATTACCCAAAGTAATGTACAGATTCAATCCTATTACTATAGACCTACAATGACATTTTTTTCACTGAAATAAAAAAGGCTATTCTAAATTTATAAAAAAAACAAAAAAAAAAAACCCCAATAAACAAAGTATTTCTGAGCAATGAAAATAAAGCTGAGGAATAACATTACCCAATTTCAAACTAAAGTACAAGGCTACAGTAACTAAAACAGCATGGTACTGGTACAAAAAAGACACATAGACCAGTGGAACAGAAGAAGTCCAGAAATAAAGCCACACACGCATAACCATCTTCAAAAAGGCTAAGAAAAACAAGAAGTACAGAAATCACTCCCTGCTCAATAAATATTGCTGGGGTAACTGGCTGACCATATGCAGAATATTGAAACTGGACATCTCCTTTCACCATATACAGCAAACAACTAAAGATGAATTAAGGATTTAAATGTTGGACCTAAACATATAAAAATGCTGAAAGAAAATCTAGGAAATACCATTCTGTACATAGCCCTGGCAAAGGTTTCATGATGAAGACACCAACAGCAATTTCAGCAACAAAAAATTGGCAAGTGGGACCTAGTGAAACTAAAGAGCTTCTGCATAGCAAAGAAAACTATCAGCAGATAAAACCAACAGCTTAGGAAAGGAGAGAAAATATTTGCAAATTATGCACTTGAGAAAGACCTAATATTCTAAGATCTAATAGTCTATAAGAAACTAAAACTACCAAGGAAGAAACAACCTTATTTTAAAAATGGGCACAGGACATGAATGGGTAATTTTTTTAAAAAAAGACGTACATGTGACCAACAAGTGTATTAAAAAATGCTCAACATCACCAATCATTAGAGACAGGCAAATCAAAACCACAGTGAGTTACAATCTCATACCAGTCAGAATAGTTATTATTAAAAAGTTAAAAAAAAAAAGAAGAGATGTTGATGAGACTGCAGAGAAAACAGAACATTTACATGCTGCTTGTAGGAATGTATATTAGTCCAGTGAAAGCAGTTTAGAGATAGCTCAAAGAACTTAAACTACCATTCAACCCAGCAACACCATTACTGGACATATAACCAAAAGAATATAAATTATTTGAACATAAAGACACATGGACATGTAAGCTCATTGCAACACTATTCACAACAATAAGACACAAAATTAACCCAGATGTCCATCAACAGTGGATTGGATAAAGAAAAAATGTGGCACATACAGATCAGGGAATACCATGCAGCCATTAAAAAAAACTATATCCTTTGCAGCATCATGCATGGAACTAGAGGTCATTATCCTAAATCAATTAATGCAGGAACAGAAAATAAAATACTCATATTCCCACTCATAAGTGTGAGCTAAACATTGAGTACTCATGGACACAAAGAAGTAAACAATAGACACCAGGGCACTCTTGAGGGTACAGGGTGGGAGGAGTGTGAGGATCAAATAACTACCTGTTGGGTACTATGCTCATTACTTGGGTAACAAAATAATCTGTACACCAAATCCCCTTGACATGAAATTTATTCATGTAACACACTTGCACATATATCCTCAATCCTAAAAGTTGGAAAGAAAAAAAAAATTAAGGAGAATAAAGGAAATAGTACAAATTAAAATTAGACACAGACTTCAAACCAGGTACAAATAGAGAAAGTTAATAAAACTAAAAGTTTATGCTTTTTAAAAAAGTCATTAAAATGTATAAATATATTATCAGGCTAACTAGGAAATAAGGTGAGAATACACAAATTAACAATATCAGTCATTAAGAAGGTTTCATTAGTATTGACCTCCCTGACACAAAAAATGATAAAGGAAGAGTGTTTACAACTCATGAATTTGATAATTTTGATGTAACTAATTTCTTAAAAGATAAAACCTACCAAATTTACTCAAGGACAAATAATAAATAACTTAAATAGTCCTATGTCTACAAAAGCAATTAAACTAGTAGATAAGTACCTTCCAAGAAATATATATAATCAACAGTTAGCTTTACTGTTCAATCATAGCAAATATTAAATAAATATAATACAAAAGTGGACAAACATAAGATAGGGAAAACTGCAAGTCAGTGTATCTCAAGCAAAAATCCTTAACAAAATGTTTGGAAATTTAATTCAGAAATATATAAAACACACAATATAGTTTTACTAAGTGTGATTCATTCTAAGAATGTAGAGTTAAATCAGTTTCCATAATTCATCATATTGTCTAATGACCTGAAGAAGAAAAAAAAAAAAGCACCGCATGGCCTGGTCAACATGGTGAAACCTTTTCTCCACTAAAAATACAAAAATTATCTGCGTGCGTTGGCAGGTGCCTATAATCCCAGCTACTTGGGAGGCTGAGACAGGAGAATCGCTTGAACCCAGGAGGCAGAGTTTGCAGTGAGCTGAGATCATGCCATTGCACTCCACCTTGGGCAACAAGAGCAAAACTCAGTCTCAAAAAAAAAAAAAAAAAAAAAGCACCACATGGTTATATTTCAGTGAATGCAGATAAAATAATTGTAAAGTGTTCAACATTCCTTTATGGTAGAAATTTCTCAAAAATTAAAAATAGGAAAAAGAAGGAAAATTTCTTAAGCTAATAATGTATATATGAAAAATCTATAGCTACCATTATGCCTAATTTTTAGAGGTGGAATAGTTTTCCCCTAAGGTCAGTAGTATCCTCTCTTAACATTCATATTCAACATTATATTGGAAATAATGGCTTGTGCAATAAGACAAGAAAATTAAAGGTGCCAATCTTGAAAATAAAGAAATAAAGCCCTGGTTTTGGAGATGAAAAACAGATCTATGTAGAAAATAAGATGGCATCTACAAAGAAAATCCTGAATCTGCTAAGCAAGCACAACAAGGTCACATGAAAGAAGATCAATACACAAAAGTCAAATTTTGCCTTTATACAAGCAATGTACATGTGGAGTTTTAAAAAATACTATTTTTAAAAGCACCCCAAACCCAAAGTACTTAGGTAGAAATCTAAAAAATATAAATATATTCAAAAACTATATGCCAAAATAAACCAAATGCTGATTACTGAAATCAAATATCTAAGCATATAGAGATATAGTTCATATTCATGGATCACAAGGTTCAGTATTGTTAAAATATCAGTTCTCCCAGCACTTTGGGAGGCCGAGACAGGTGGATCACGAGGTCAGGAGATCGAGACCATCCTGGCTAACCCGGTGAAACCCCGTCTCTACCAAAAAAAATACAAAAAAAAAAAAAAAACTAGCCGGGCGAGGTGGCGGGCGCCTGTAGTCCCAGCTACTAGGGAGGCTGAGGCAGGAGAATAGCATAAACCCGGGAGGCAGAGCTTGCAGTGAGCTGAGATCCGGCCACTGCACTCCAGACTGGGTGGCAGAGCGAGACTCGGTCTCAAAAATATATATATATATATATATATATATATATATATATGTATATATATATATATCAGTTCTTCCCAACATGATCTACCGATTCATCATTTTCACAGCCAAAAAATCACATCAAGGTTTCTAGAGATACAAACTGATCCTGAGAAGTACTCAGAAAATAAAAAACCTAAACAGCCACCCAACATACTTGTATTACTGAAGTCAGAATTACTTATTTTAATATTTTATATCCATTAACAAATTTTTTGTTATATTTATTAATATTTTTGGGTAATTTTCATATTAGAGTTAACATTAAGTTATGCACCAGCATTAGTGTCACTACTGTTTGTGTATATATTACATTTACTAGTAAAATACCCATTTATATGCAAAATCATTAGCATAATTGTGTTCCCATTTTAAAAACTCTCAAGTTTTTATCATAAGGAAGGTCTTGTAATGATTCTGGTAGTGTTTGTTTGACAGAAGATTTTACCTCTCCTTCATTTTGAAAGATAATTTTGCTGGGTATAGTGTTTATGATTGGCAGTTTGTTTCTTTTCATTAAGCACTTTGTATACATTATCCCACTCTCTCTTGAACTGCAAGGTTTCTCCTGAGAAATCAGCTGATAATCTTATAGAGGTTTGTATATTACAAATTGCTTTTCTTTTGCTACTTTCAAAGTAGTCTGCTTTTGAATTTTGCCAGCTTAATTGTAATGTGTCTTGGTGTAAACATTTTTATGTTCAACATATGTGGAATCACTTGAGCTTCTTGGATCTTTGACCTTTTTGGATATCCATTTTCTTCTCCAGATTAGGTAAGTTTTCAGTCATTATTTATTTTAATAAACTTCCTTCCCCTTTCTATTCTCTGGGTAAACTTCTATTATGCATATATTGCTTCACTTGATAATGGCACATAACTCTACTTCCTGCCCCTTTCTATTCTCTGGGGAAACTTCTAGTATGCATATATTGCTTCACTTGATAATGGCACAAAACTCCCATAGGCTTTCTTCACTATTTTTCATTCTTTTCTTCTCTTTTCTCTTCTGACTATATAATGTCAATGACCTTGCTTTTAGTTCACTATTTTTTTTTCTTCTGCTTGACTGAGTCTGCTGTTGAAACTCTTCACTGCACTTTCTATTACAGTACGTGTGTGTGTGTGTGTGTGTGTGTGTGTGTGTGTGTGTGTGTATGTTGAGAAAGGGTCCTGCTCTGTTACCCTGGCTGGAATGCAGTGGTATAATCATGACTCATTGCAGCCATGACCTCCCAGACTCAAGCAATCCTCCAACCTCAGCCTCCTGAGTAGCTGGAAACACAGGTATGCACCACCATGCCCAGCTAATTTTTTTAAAAAAATTGGTAGAGACAGGGTCTCACTACGTTTCCCAGGCTATTAATTGTATTGACTTCAAAAACTGCTTCTTTTATGATTTTTAACTTTTTTAAAACTCTAATTTTGTTTATGTGTTGTTGTGTTGAAATTGTTATTTGTCTTTTTGTGTTATAGCTTGCTGAGCTTCTTTAAAGCAGTAATTTTGAATTATTTTTGGCAACTCAGATCTCCATTTCTTTATAGTTTACTAGCAGAAATTTGTGTTCTTTTGGTATTGTATGAATAATTTTTTGTGTTCCTTGTAGCCTTGTCTTAGTGTTTGATCATCTGAAGAAGGTGGCTCCTCTTCCACACTTTACAGACTAGCTTTAGTAGAAAAAATTCTTAACCTGTAGAAAGACTTGAGGGCAACAACTTTATGGGTTTTGTGGTAGTTCCAGGTACAGGGGGGCATGACAATGCTGGTTCTGTGGGTGAACATGGGAGCTATTTCCAGGGCTTGCACAGAGATGTCAGTTGGCAGGGTCGGGGTAAGGCCCAGGGTTATGAAAATAGGGAGGTATTGTGGCATAGGTTCCACATGGTTCCAGCAGAATCTAGTCAGAGATGGACCCTTGTTATGTTTTAGCAAAGAGACTGGTGGCACTTTGTTCCTACCCTTCAGAATTGTGGAACTTTGAACTTGGGAGAGATCATTTAGGGTATCCAGCAGAAGAAATTTCTTAGCAGCAAAGTGTTCAAGAGCTGCCTTGGGTGCTGTTAAAGGCATTCAGTTTCAAAAGGGAAGCAGAGCATAAAAATTTGGAGAGTTTGCAGCCTGACAATGTGATAAAAAAGGAAATTCCATTTTATGGGGAAAGATTCAAGCTGACTGCAGAAATTTACATAACAAGGAGCTGAATCTTAATCACCAAAGCAAGAAAAATGTCTCCAGGGCATGTTAGAGACCTACGCAGCAGCCCCTCCCATCACAGGCCCAGAGGACTAGGAGAAAAAAAATGGCCTCACGGGTTGGGCCTGGAGTCCCTCTGCTGTTTGCAGTCTAAGGATTTGGTGCTCTCCTTCACACACACACCAGTCATGGCTGAAAGAGGCTAGCATAGAGCTCAGGCTATGGCTTACAGGCAACAAAATGAAGAAAAGGTAGCCTTTCCAAAAAATGGTGCTGAAAAAAATATATATACATTCCAAAACTGAATCTAGATGTAGACCATACACTTTTCACAGAAATAAACTCAAAATTGATCATATATCTAAATGTAAAATAAAAAATTATACAACTAATACGTAAGGTAGGAGAAAATCTAGATAAATTTGAGCTTGATTATAACTTTTTAGATACGACACCAAGGACACAATTATTGAAAGAAAGAATTGATAGCCGGACTTCATCGTATGTTTATTGCGGCACTATTCACAATAGCAAAGACTTGGAATCAACCCAAATGTCCATCAGTGACAGACTGGATTAAGAAAATGTGGCACATATACACCATGGAATACTATGCAGCCATAAAAAGGGATGAGTTCATGTCCTTTGTAGGGACATGGATGCAGCTGGAAACCATCATTCTCAGCAAACTATCGCAAGAACAGAAAACCAAACACTGCATGTTCTCACTCATAGGTGGGAAATGAACAATGAGAGCACTTGGACTCGGGAAGGGGAACATCACACACTAGGGCCTATCATGGGGCGGGGGGAGGGGGGAGGAGTTGCATTGGGAGTTATACCTGATGTAAATGATGAGTTGATGGGTGCTGACGAGTTGATGGGTGCTGACGAGTTGATGGGTGCAGCACACCAACATGGCACAAGTATACATATATAAACCTACACGTTATGCACATGTACCCTAGAACTTAAAGTATAATAATAATAATAATAAAAAGAATTGTAAAACATTAGTATGAAAAATTAAGTTTAATTTTCTTCAAAATGTTTACTTGTTTAATTTTAAAAAATAGGTTTTTTACAATTTAGCTAGTCCAGGTTTGTTCTAAATTATAGACTAAGAAATGTTAGATTTTTTAATCTAAGGATTTGATATTCAAAATTATGTTGTCAAGAAAGCAATGCTCTATTTTATTAAAATGTTAATTGGAAAAGAAAAAAAGTAAAAACTTCTGCTTTTATAAATGCACTGTCAAGAGAATGAAAAGAGAAGACAGAATGGGAGAAAATATGTTCAAAAGATGTTTCTAACAAAGTATTGTTATTAAAAAATAGAGAAATAACCCTTAAAACTCAGAAATAAGGAAACAATTGATTAAAATATGCCAAAGACTTTAATAGACACCTGAAGAAGATATACAGATGACAAGTAAACATGCATGAAAAGATGTTCCACATACTATATCATCAGTGTAATGTAAATTAATACAACAGTAACATACTATATTACATATTAAGATGGCCAAAATCTGAAATGCTAATGACATCAGATGTTAGTGATGGTGTAGGGCATGATAGACTCTCATTGATTTTCGGTCAAATTCATAATATTAAAAAACTGTTACAATACATTTATCAGTTTCTTTAAAAAATGTAAGCTTATTCTTCCATATGATCAGAAAGTGTTCTCCTTAGAATTTATTCAAAGGAGGTGAAAACTTATGTCCAAATAAACATCTGCATGCAGATATTATATCAGTTTTATTCATAATTGCCAAAACTTAGAAGAGGTCCCTAGGTAGGTGAACAGATAAATAAGGTGTCGTCTATCCACACAGTGGAGTATTATTCAGCTATTAAAAGAATGAAATACCATGCTACACAAAAAGACATGAAGGAAATTTAAATGCATAAGTTTTTCATGAAATTTAAATGCATAATCCTTTGCTAAGTAAAGGAACCAGTTTTGAAAAGACCACATACTGTGTTAATGCAAATACAACGCTAAAGTTGAAAAAAACTATGGAGACATTGAAAAGATCAGTGGTTTTAAGGTGTTAGTGGGGAAGGAGGAATAAACAGAACAGCACAGAGGATTTTTAGAGTTGAGAAAGGACTCTCTGTAATACTACAATGTTGTATATATGCCATTATATATTTGTCCAAACCCATAGAATGTACATCAAGAGTGAATCCTAATATAAATGATGATTTGGGAGTGATAATGTGTCAATATAGATTCATTAATTGTAACAAATATACCACTTTGGAGGGAAATGTTGATAAGGTGTGTGCATGTATGTGAGAAGGAGCTATTCGGGTTATATCTCTACCTTCCTCTCAATTGTGCTTAGAACCTAAAACTGCTCTAAATATTATAGTCTATTAAAAGAATTCAACACCAGATTTGAATTATTGAAGCCAGAATATGGACTTCAGTAGCTTGTGTTTATGACATATGTCATCTATATATTCCTTACACAAACATACATGCCACTTTCTCGTGTGAAATAGTATATCTTCCTCCTCTTCACCACTTTCTCAACCACATTTGGATCTGACCTGGCTTTCCTCCTTGCTTGAGTAATATAACATGGCAAATTTGACATTTTGAAGCTAAATCCTAAGAAGACTTTCAAGTGTCTGGCTAGACCAACCAGAATGTTTGCCCCTGGAACACTGTAATGTAAGGAGAAACTGTGCTACAGAGGTATTATGTAGGCTCTCTAATACACAAACCCAACCAAACCCAGACTTCGACTTCTGGCCATCTTGCTCAAGTCATAGGCTGAATAAAAGTACCTCAGACCCTCAATATCATCCAAACTACCAGCTGAATACCACCAGAAGAACATTGGTTGACATCACATATGAAAAACTTGCCCAAACTCTGCCTGAATTCCTGGCCTATAAATTTGTGAGAAATCATAATATACATTTTGTTATAAGTCGCTATGTTCCACTTATTTTTTATAGGAAAATAAGTAACCTGTAACATATTGTGTTCAGAAATCTTTCCTCTGGGCAAACTTCTCTTTGTTTACCCATCCAGAGACAGAGCAGCCTCCAATTCTAGTTTAATATATAAACATTTCAAGAAAGGGAGCCTCTGTGGCATATCTTGGAGGTAATCAATATGAATTTTATCTGAGTGTTAACAAAAAATGAAAAGAGCTTTGTTGAAAATGCTTCTTCTTGATAGTGATGTCTTAGGGATTGGCACCTTCCTGTTGCAAAAATAAACAAAAAAACCCAACACTGTCAGCTCTTTTGTGTCTAAGCAAGGAGGTATAATCCCTTGATTTTTGGCCAAAATATCCCTAATATTTGCTCCACCCAAATATACTCTCAGTTTCTGAATAGACACTTATATATGTCTTTGAGTTATTTTTGACAAGTGTCAGGAGGTTTCACTGAGATACTGAAAATAAAAGGTGCTGTTGGAACATGTACATGGCACTCCTAGAACATTTAAGCATCTAGCTCATTATCCTTAATTCCTTCTAAAAGCGATAAGTATTTCTTATAAAATAATATTTTTGGTCTGATTTTGATTTACACACTGACAATTATGTCTTCCTTGATCAGTATATGTTCTGGTTTTTAATTTCATGGTATATTCATTTAAAGATTTCTATTTGGTGACAGACAGTCTATTCTTTCAAGTGGCAGATGACTATAAATTTGGATTTTTCTTATTTATTTTATTAGTTGGATTCCAACGTTTAATGATATCCAAAGTTTCAGAATTGATTAGTTTATTCGCTTTCCAATTATAGAGCCATCTGTCTGTTTGGTGTTACATGAAAATATGATTTTTTTTAATCCCCAAAATGGTTGTTTTCTTTGTACCTCTTACATCCACCCATTTTTTCTTTAATAATTATGGTTCCAGATAGTTAACAACATCCACAAAATGGGAATTCTTATGCCAAAGATGATGTTTGTATAAAAACGGCCCCATATGTGAAATTTTGAATCTCTTATAATGATATTCTTTTGAATTGTGAATCAAAAGAAACAAAATTCCAGCAGAAGGTGGTCAGCATTTTTTAAAATTAACATGCAAAGTAACTATTGGGCAGCACTAATAGCTCTTCAAACCTTTTAAAATAATACTACAGAAAGCAGAGAAAGGGAACCTACCTTCTAAAATGGACAACAGTTATTGATATGTAAAAAAATTACCCCAAAACTAGTGACTTAAAATAACACACATTTATCTCAGAATTTCAGTGAATCAGGCATCTGAACACAGCTCAGCTAGGTCTTTTACTCAGGGATCTCACAAGTCTGTAATGAAGAGGTTGGCCAATCTGGAGACTCAACTGAGATTGAATCCATTTCCAAGCTCATTCAGTCTCAGCACAATTCATTTTCTTACAACTTTATGTCTGACAGTCCTGGTTTATTACCGTCTTTTGGCTGGGAGCCTCTCACTGTTCTCTGCCAACTGGAAAAATAACTATCCTGCTGGATTCATAAGGACATTTATAGAACTTTCATATTTTACCAGTAACACTCCTCTGAAGGATCCAGTAGTGTTAATTACATTGTTATTTTGTTCTTTAGTTCAACATTCTTAATAAAAAACAGTATTTTTATTTCTACTTTTAAGGCTTGCTACTTTATAACAACTTGTCCAGGGTTAATTAAAAATTTTGTTTGGGGAATACAAGCTAATTTTTTGAAAAATGTATTTACATAACTTTTCTATTTCCAGGGTAAATTAATCCATATAACTATATGATTTCCTGTAATTTCAGGAAGATAACTGTTTTGCCTGGCTTATAGAAACTATAAGCCCTATATTTATAGATTTAAATAAAGGAAACTCAAGGATTTCTAGGAAAAATATTCCAGTTATATTTTATGCTACTCCTATAACTCCAGCAGAGAAAGCTGCTTAAGCTTTCATAATGCTACTGGTCTTTTTACTGAATCACAACATAAGAAGCAAATAAATTAATGGGAAGTTTACTTATTATAAGTAACATAAAATATAATATTTAATAGGTAATTTTACTTTAAAAGTTAATGCAATCTTCCTGATCAATATAATAAATGGAAAAATTGTACCTGTTAAACAGCCAGATTATAAAACTATATTCACTGTCTCTCTCTCATTTTATCTACATATAGAAATAAAATTAACATGATATTCTAGCTAATTCAAATTTTATTTTTCTCTTCACTTTAACATCTAATAAATTTAGTTATCTTATTCACGTAAGGATTTTCTTTTTCATTTTTTCCTTATTGCAATAATGCTTAATCTGAGATCAACCTAATCCTCTTCATGAGTTAAGGGCACAATACAATATTTACTATAGGCATAATGTTATATACCTAATCTCTGGAACTTATTCACCTTGCATAACCAAAACTATACATGCAATGAACAACAAGTCTCCATTTCCTTCTCCCCCTACCTCCTAACAACCACCAATCTACCCTCTGTGTCTGAGTTTGACTAATTTAAATAACTCAAGTATCATGCAATATTTGTCATTCTGAGACTGGCTAATTTTGCTTAGCATAATGTTCACATGTTTTGTCCATGTTGTTACATATTATGGAATGCACAATTTAAGGCTGCATAGTATTCCATTGTAGGTACATGATGCATTTTACTTATTCATTCATCTATTAAAATGGACATTTAGGTTGTTGATTCCCCTTTTTGGTTATTGTGAATAGTGCTACAGTGAACATGTGAGTACTAACATCTTTTTGAGACCCTAATTTCAATTCTTTTGAACAAATACCCAGAAGTGAGATTGCTGGATCATGTGATAGTTGCATGTTTAATATTTTGAATAACCTCCATACTGTTTTCCATAGTTGTTGCACCGTTTTACATTTGCAACAACACTGTAGAAGCATTCCAGTTTCTCCACACCCTTGGCAACATTTATATCATTATATTTTGTTTTCTAATAGCCATCCTAGCACACGTGAAGTGATACTTCATTATGGTTTTGATTTGCTTTTCCCTGATGACTCGTGATGTTTAAAATCTTTTCATGTATCTACTGACCTTCCGTGAGTCTTTTTTGAAGAAATGTCTGTGGAAGTCCTTTGTGCATTTTTTTAATTGGGTTGCTTTTCTATTGAGTTTTGTGATTTCTTTGTATAGTTTAAATATTAACCCTTTATCAGGTCTGTGGCTTGTAAATATTTATTCCCATTCCTTAGGCTGCCTTTAAACTCTGTTGATTGTTTTCTTTGCTGTACAGAAGCTTTTAGGTTGATGCAGTCTCTCTTCCTATTTTTGCTTTTGTTTCCTGTGCTTTTAGTGTAAAAAAAAAAAAACAGTAAAAGACATCAAAAGTTGGCAATTGAGTAAAATCCCTCTGTAAATGTTCAAGTGATCTGGCAAGTGGTGAAAATGTATCAACTGAGGTTATTTTCTTACTAGAATTATGGGTTTGACAACCCAAACAATGGTTATAAACCACTTCAGCAATTTTAGAATAGTCACACCACCATTTCTTTTCATGATTTGTATCATCTTATGTATTCCATAACGAGTCAGAGTGTGGAGTCTTTAATAATGAAAACTTTAAAAAGTCAAGAAAGATCAGGCAGCCATCAAAGCCTCCATAAGTCTCCACTTAACAATGGATTTATATATTTTTAAATACCAGATTTTTCCCTCCAAACAAGGCATGTAGCACTGTTTATTAAATAGTTATTATAGTTAATTTGACTTGGATTTATCTCATAAAATTCATTCAAATTGCATATAATAACAATGTCAGTACTGACTGACTGAGCACAAAAATCTGCCAATGCATTTCCTTGGTATTTAATTAACTCTTATTCTACTTGATTTTTGGTTAGTGGTTTTATGAATCAATCAGTCTCTTCATTAGAATTTTTGGGAATACTTACTTGGTACAATAGTATGACCAGATTTTTAAGACATGCATATAATTTCTGGAACACATAATAACACATCCACACAAATATAATTCAAAGAAGGTTTGGACTTACTTATTTGGCAATGCTTTCACATAATTTAATATATCAAATAAGCTTATGCTTAATTTCTCTCTTTTCACAAAGATAGATACCCGTTTGATGTTTCCAATGGCACCCCTGAAAAATCCCAAGGTTAATTTGAGATTTAAAAAAAAGACTTAATTTAAATTTGGTTTCTGAAAATACATCAAAAATATGAAGGATGTGAAACACTGGACCAAAATAGGATCACAGGCTACTATGTATGGTCATCATTAATTTAATCAAAGTAATATTTTAAAGACTTCCATGGCAAATACAGGAAGTTAGTTGTAGAAAAATTGTAGTTTTTTCAATAAAGACAATTTTCTTAAGTCAACCAAAACCTAGTAAAGACTGAAGTGCAAGAAGTTGTCTTAGTAAAACACAGAATCGTTGTTTTCTATTGTCTAGGCCATTTAACTAAAAGATAAAGAAGGCTGGGTGAGGTTGCTCACGCCTGTAATGCCAGCACTTTGGGAGGCTGAGACAGGTGGATCAGAAGGTCAAGAGATTGAGAGCATCCTGGCCAACATGGTGAAACCTCATCTCTACTAAAAAATACAAAAATCAGCTGGGTATGGTGGCGCATGCCTGTAGTCCCAGCTACTCGGGAGGGTGAGGTAGGAGAACTGTTTGAACCGGGGAGGCAGAGATTGCAGTGAGCTAAGATCACACCACTGGACTCCAGCCTGGTGACAAACTGAGATTCCATCAAAAAGAGAGAGAGATACAGAAAACCCTTTAACAATTTCCTTTTAAAAGCAGACCAAAATTACAAGAAAACTGTTGTTTAACACAAAGGACAAAATTCTAGTTTCATATCAGTATACTTTTGGTGTTGATACTCCATTTTTAGAAAAACTTATAAATAATTCCTTTCTAAACTTATCTAGCTTAATCACACATAAAATTCTTTTCAGAAGATTCATCTTGCACAAACCTTCTGACTTCCTTATCCATTCAGTTTTTATTGTAAAGTTTCCCTCTTCTCATTTTAGAACTAGTCATTTTACTTTAGAAGAAAAATTACTTTCTTCTTCCGTTAACAAAACATCCTTATACCTTATAGTTTTTGCATATAAAAACGCATCTTAATTTCCTTGTATACTTGCATAGTTGTTTCTCTTATTATTTCTAACAATTTTATTTACATATAGTAATTAGAATTCTTAACCCTTAGTGACCTTAGTTTCCAGTGAACACTAAGAAGCAAGGAATTTTGAACCGTCTTTCTTGCTAGCAATTTGTAGATAAGCAAATCTAAGAATCGTAATTTCAAGAAATATGTGCTTTCCAAAACTACAAGTTGTCAGTGTGGCACAAAACATGTTTACTATCAATTCAAAGTATCTTTGATAAGAAACTGTAGATGAGGCAAAATGTACCTGTCTTAAGTTTTTTTAGCTAGGCATGAGAATCAATGGTTTGTATAGTTATCCCTCAGCCTCAACTTTCCATTCTTGGTGGTAAGAATGTTAAAACCTTCTGGCACAGGGAGGATCTATTTCACATGGGAATTTTATTTTGCTTACATCTATTTAACTCAACTTATTAAAATAATTATGCTTATATTTTTCATAAAGATGAGACATTAAATAGCTTGCCATTGTCTTAATTTTCTTGGTGACAAATTTTGTAATATAGTGATAAGATAAGCTTTTTATCAGGAAGCCTAGGTAAAAGAAACTGTACATCTGTATTATATTTAAAGTCGAGGACAAGAGGAAATGCTTCTCTTAATCAAACCAAACAAAATTTTTATTTACCAAAGATTACTCAAGACACATAAACTTGAAAATTTGGGGGTTAGTTTTCATTTTCCTGAGAGGATATTTAGTTTAAAAATGTGTTTGTTTTTCTTTACACCAATTAAATAAAGCTCTTTTACAATTTAATTCTGCCAATATCATAAGAAGATAGGAAATATTGATGCAGGGTTTTGTTTTTTTTTTTTTTTTTTTTTTTTTTTTTTTTGGCTGAGCTTTGCCAGCCAGAGACCTCTGTGCCAGGCAATGCCCCTGTCCAGGCCTCACTCAGTCCCAGGCTCTCTACGGGTGTCCTGCCTACTCACCCTGCTGGGCAGTGCCTCACTTGCACACCAGTCCAGATTCCATGCTTGCTGTGGGACCCATGCTCAGACCCCAGCAGAAGTGGATGTGTAAGCAAGCAAGTGTGGGGTCCAGCCAGCCACTCCAAGTGCCAGCATAGGAGTGGCCTTTGTATGAGACTTGGGCTGGACCAAGCATGTTGCAAGTGACTCCCTCGGTGGACTCCAGCATCCAGATGAGGGGAATGTGGTGGTACCCAAATAAGAATGTCCATGACCCTGAAGCTCCAGAGGGCATGTTAGTGTCCTAACAGTTCTTTAGTTCCACCATTGGCAACCCAAATGGGTTTGTTAACAGCTCTGTCAGTCCCATTGCTCCACTCTGGCCTGTAGCTCTTGGGCTGGCCTGGCCCCACTGCTACTTCCCACTTCTACTTCCCATCATATAGGGAAGTGGGCTACAGTGTTACTGCCTGCTTCCTACCTGTTTGGCAGGGTCTGAAATTCTTGTCCCACATCAAAGAAGAATGAAATCATACTGACAACTGGAGGGTGAAGAAGGCAGAAAAGAATTTGGTGAGCAACAAAACAGCTCTCAGTGGAGAGGAGACAAGAGGGTGGTCCCCATCAGAAGGTAGGTGGTCTATCTCCCACTGTGGCTGGGTCCAGGGCTTTTATGGGCTCAGAATGAAGGAGTGTGTGCTGATTGGCTTGTGAGTATGCAAAAAAGCCTAAAACAAAGACACCACTCAAAAGTGGACAAGACAGTGTTAAAAAACAATTAGGAAAGGGTAGCTGTATGTAAAATAGGTGAAGAGTAGAGATCGATCAGAGGAAAATATGCCAAAAAGGAAGAGACGTTCTCAATTGGGTCCATGGATTTATCCGAGACTTGTAATTTGGCTTTCAGGATTTCATCAGGGAACTGCCCCTGACTGCCTAGAACTTTTCTGCCTCCTGCTGCTATCAATATCTCATATAGATAGATAGATAGATAGATAGATATGTATGTATGTAAAATTCATAAACATATGGACAGGTACAAGAATAAAAAGCTCACTAGTTTATTAAAGAATACCTGTATCTAGATTGTTTTTTCTTTCTGGCTGATGAAGTAAGACCCCTTGCCCAGATGGCCCAAATGCTTTACTTATATCTGTGAAAGTAAGAAAAAGGAAAAGGAAAAAAAAAACTTTTAGAATTTTTCATTCATCAGTTTCCAAATAGTGCTTTTTTATTTTGTTCTCTCTTCTTCTATGTCATCACCTCTAAATTTCCATTTCCAAAGGAATAGCCCTTAGGTAAGATCATGTAGAAAATGTACATCTTAAAGACACAGAGCTGTGACTTCAAAGCTAAATACTATAATTTGACTATTGCAAAAAAGAGGAGTATAAGAAAAAGACGAGTTAAGACAAGATGGCCAAGAAAAGCACCTTAAACAAAGGTAAGACTTGTTATGTAGATTTAAGCCAATGTGCTCTCCGTTGAGAGCATTGCTAATATTTAGTACTCATCATATTCCGCTTGTAAAGACACCTTTACAAACAGAGATTTCCTTCATAGATGTAAATTTTTCCTGCAGAAAGCAGTCAAAGTGACCAGCTGAAAATAGGTCTTATCTCAGAAAGTCTTATTTTGGATACTAATTGGCTAGATGAACAGTTCTCCAACCTAGCTTGAATCCTTTAGCTAAAAATACTGAGTGAATGGAGTATACTGAATAATAAAACAATCATTTTTATGGCTGACTACAGCATAGATACTTCTAATCTTGCCTTATAGTGAGACATTGTCCCATCTTTTGTTTTCTTTCAAGATTGAGTGAAAGACCAATCAGCTGCCTTTTTTCCCCCAATAAATGGTTTTGGGGCACAGAAAAATCATGAAAACGGCTGGGCAAAGTGGCTAACACCTGTAATCCCAGCACTTTGGGAGACCGAGGCAGGTGGTTCATGAGGTTAGATCAAGACCAGCCTAGCCAAGATGGTGAAACCCCGTGTGTACTAAAAATACAAAAACTAGCCAGGCACAGTGGTAGGCACTAATAATCCCAGCTACTCAGGAGGTTGAAGCAGGAGAATTGCTTGAACCTGGGTGGCAGAGGTTGCAGTGAGCCGAGATCGCACCACTGCACTTCAGCCTGGGAGATAGAGTGAGATTTCATTAAAAAAAGAAAAAAAAGAGAAAAAAAAAGAAAGAAAGGAAGGAAGGAAGGAAGGAGGGAAAAAGAAAGAAGAAAAAGAAAGAAAGAAAGAAAAAGAATGAAAGAAAGAAAGAAATAGGAAGAAAGAAAGAAAGAAAGAAAGAAAGAAAGAAAGAAAGAAAGAAAGAAAGAAAGAAAGAAAGAAAGAAAGAAAGAAAGAAAGGAAGGAAGGAAGGAAGGAAGGAAGGAAGGAAGGAAGGAAGGAAGGAAGGAAGGAAATGAAAACAAGAAAGAGCTGGACAGAGTTGACAGAGTATTTAGTCAGTAGAGGTTTGAGAAAAGAGGTTTCAGTAGACTGAGACTTTCCTACGGGAAAGACCAGGAATTAATGCTTAAAATGGTTGTGTTACCGTGGATTCTTGGGCTCTCAATGCAACAGAAATTGACATGAGGCCAAAAGAGTTTTCCCACACAGGGCTTCACTGGAGCTTATACCCAGGCATAAAGGAGGCTGCACAAGAAAGATAATTCCCCAACTCTCCACAGAGAGTTGGTAGGACTCTTTTTTAATGAGTCAAAGCAAGATAACTGACATCAGGGGTCAAGTATGTATATAAGCTGGGGTGGGCAAAGCAAGTGAGGGGTAGGGTATGCAAGTCAGCATTATCAGCCTGCCATAGTTATCTTGACTGGCCATAACTGGCCACCTGATGGTCTGGCCAGTGGCAACAAAGCAGTAAATGAACTGTTAGGTGTTCCTTCC
This sequence comes from Piliocolobus tephrosceles, assembly GCF_002776525.5. Lineage (NCBI taxonomy): Eukaryota > Metazoa > Chordata > Mammalia > Primates > Cercopithecidae > Piliocolobus > Piliocolobus tephrosceles. The sequence continues at coordinate 14,681,632 of NC_045436.1, read as the reverse complement.
TAAAGTGGGATATTCTGCAACCTTTGTTATCTCTAAGGCCAGTTCCCGGAATTCTTTAATTAAAAGGACTATTAGCAGTGTGGTATGGTGTGAGTTTTCTCATCACTGGAAATGCATGAAAGAATGCTCCAGTGGTGAGCTGAAGCTAAGCCGCATCTTTACTCTGTATCAGTTGTTGCAAGAGGATACCTTGTTGGTTCTAGACTGGCTGTAAGGAATAAGTCCCATAGAGCTGAGTGAACTGACCTGCCAGAAGAGCTACTACCTCTGACACAATCAGTAGATTACACATATTCACATAATACGTATTATTAAATTAGACCCACTTTAACGTATTATTTTATGCAAAGATGGAAAAAAGATGTAATCTGAGGATCTTTAGTATTCTGCCTATAAAAAATGGAGATTCTAATTGTTTCTAAATTCCTTTACAAATTATAAGTCTAAGACACATATCTATTTACTTCAAATCATCACACTTCGTTATAGAATGGACCAAGCTATGCACATTTATATGCAAGCACACAAAATGTGTAGATTCTTCTGAAAACAGTCAAAGTGTTTTACATTTCTTTCTTAGTCAAAGGCAAAACACAAGAAAGAGGTATACAATAGCATCAGGGAAGGACTTACCCTAGCTTCTTACTTCTTGCATTGTGGTCAGCAGATAGTTTTATCTATTATTAATTGAGCCTCCGTTGTTGCTTGATTTGCTTCTAAGGCCTGATTCCTTTCGTCTCTTCTTCAAGTGTTAAGCCCAAGAGCAATTCTGTTCTTTTTAAGAGATGGGGTCTCACACTCACTATGACTGGAGTGCAGCAGAAGAGTCAGTTCACTGCAGTCTTGAACTCCTGAACCCAAGCGACCTCAGCCTCCGCAGAGTTGGGGTTTCATCTGTACAACATCATGCCCAGCACTAGAACAATTTTTAATCAATATCCTGAACACTAAATTCCAACTACGAACTCCGAGTCTGCTTCCCCAGGAACCCAACCTGTAACAGTGTGTCATTTGAATGGAAAATAACTATGAATTTAAAATCTCAGGCTTATATCTACTTTGGCCAGTAGTGTCTTCTTTAGGTTGTAATCAAGATCAACTGTAGCACAATTGAATAGTTTAAGAGATATCCTCTGATAGTAATTAGTATCATTAACCAATATGTCTAGGACTTGTATCTCTTGAGTTCTTCCTTTAAATCAGACTGGCCAATGAGTCTTTCTTTTTTTTTTTTTTCAAATTTCTAATTTTTCATTTTCAGATGGAGTCTCACTCTGTCACCCAGGCTGGAGTACAGTGGCATGATCTTGACTCACGGCAACCTCCACCTCCATGGTCAAAACAATTCTCATGCCTCAACCTCCCAAGTAGCAGGGATTACAGGCACATACCACCAAGCCTGGCTAATTTTTTTTGTGTGTGTATTTTTTAGTAGACATGGGTTTCGCCGTTTTGACCAGGTTTGTCTTTAACTCCCAACCTTAAATGATCTGCCTGCCTTGGCCTCCCAAAGTTCTGGGATTATATGTTTGAGCCACCAAACTCAGCCCAATGAGACTTTTAAATGACAGTTGAAAGGTTTAGCTAATAAAATGTAAACAAAAGTTTTAATGTGGTAGTGCATGATCTAGCATTTTCCCTTCTCTTTGACCCAGTAAGTAATAATATCAAGATGGAAATCAGTACAAATTAGAGGAATTTTAAAAATTATTCTAGAATTTTTCCTATTCAGGTTTTTTTTTTTTCTACAAAATCAACTTATGTCCAATCACTGCTATATGTATAGGTAAATAAGGGGAAAAGAAGTTAAAAGAAAGAATAGTCAAGTGAACTTGGTTTATTGTAATTACCATTGTTAGGGATTCTGAGAAGCAACTCTTGAAGGATTTGAAATTTCAGTGAACATATCAGTACATACACCAATAAGGCCATATTAAATTGAAACCATTCACTTCAAATTCAGAAAGGATATTTTGAAAGAAAATATTAATTTTTTTAAAGTAGGCATGTGTAGCTCTTCAGTAACATAAAGACATCCTTAGGGTCTTATACAGTCTGTAAGAATAAGTAAATGTTTGTTAAATTAGAAGATTAAAGAAATATTTTAAACCTTTCTAGTTTGGAAAATTTCTCTCCTACAATGCATTTAACCAATCCCTCAAATTAAATACTTTTTTGTATTTCAACATTCCAGTGATTTTTAAAGACATCAATTATATGTAATCTTAATTTGTCCAAATGTTTAGTGTAATTGTTACCTCATCAACAAAGAATTAACTATAATAGTTAGAGAGAGAAAAGAGAAACTATCTCCTCTTTCACTGGGATATTTTATTTTACAATTATGGTGGTGGTATTAACACATCCCATTGAGAGAGGAGGTGGTTAGGGGCTGGATAGGCAGACAAAGAGGGACGGTCTCAGGAAAAGGACAGAGAAAGGCAATGCCCACAGGAACAACCTCAAGACAGCACCTACTCTGCCTCTACAGCTAATGAGAAGAAATGTGGTTAAGAATTTCTACTTGTGCCAGGATGTTGCTCAAAAGGGACTGTTCCAACTTAGGCACAGGCACAATAAATCAACCTAAATGTACTTAACATAGTTCATTATAATGTCATTAACATGGCATTAATATTGTTGTGTTAGCCCTCCCTAGGTTTTGCTTAGGTATTCATGGGTAATAACAAACATGAAGTCACAAACCCACAGAAAACGTACTGACTTCTGCCACATAAAAAACACAGAACTCAGCCCCATTTCTGGCAACCTGCTTTCAGGCCCCCTCTCTTTGCTAAGAGCTTTCAAATTGCTTAATAAATCCTATTGCACTCATTCTTTGGTGTCCATGTCCCTTATTCTTCTTAGTTGTGGGACAAGAACTTAGACCTAGCTAAGCCAGGGACTGAGCAAAGTGCAGCACCATCCAATATTATCATCTTATTTTATGTAACACTGTCATTCTTTCTTTAAGGATCTTGGGTCTATGAGGGTCTGTGACTAAAACAGAATTGATGCTATGTGACTTTCTATGCTGTCATAAAAGTTTCCTCCTGGGATACTCACATTCTGATCTCTATTAAAAAATGTAACAGAGAGCCTTCGGATGACCTCAGTCTGGTCTTCAAGCTGCCCAAGCTGATACTGAGTGAGCTGTCTCTACTCAGGCCTGCCCAAATGGGAGGTTTGACAACATAACAGGCAATGTAGGAAAGGGCACCTGAGAAAGAGAAAGGGGAAATTTGAAGGGAGTCCTGTAATTGCCCACATACTGCCTGAGGGAATAGTTCATCAACAACCCATATAAGAAGAGTCCAGCTGGAACTTGACAATCTCCTTGACTTAGGGGAGATGAAGTTGTGAATTTGTAGAGGCCAAGTGAACTAGAGATTGCAGGAAATAGTACTGATGATTTAAAATCACTCTAGTAATTACCAATGTAATTTCATTCCTGTCCAGGGGCCCTTTCATTTGACATTCCTTCTGCCCTGTACTCTCTTCTAGATAACCATTTGGCTGCCTTACAAGCCACTACATTATCTGTTTCTAACCACTTTATTAAGATATCACTTGCTGTCAATCTCAATCCACTTGTGTTTTTTGCCCTTAGAATTTATCACAAATATCATAGACATGTCCTTGGAAATTATATAAGCAGATGCAGAAAAGTCCAGTGGGGAAAAATAGAATCTAATTATTTATCATTTAAATATCTTAAGAAAAGAAGTACAAAAACAAAAATAAAACAAAGCATTCAAGTATCATCCACAAATTTAATGTTGTTTTCAGATGTGGTAGAGGATACATTTCTAAAGGTGTTACTTCCTCATACCTTTAAATTGGGATTATGGTTCCAATTCCTTCAAGTTATAAAGTTCTTATTATCAGAGCTATGTATAAAACTAAATGGTTTCAATAAGTTTTGGGGACAAAAACTTGATCTTTATTCTAGACCTGTCTGTGCTCTAATTGGTAGATTTTTCAGCCACCTTATTAGGAAAACAAAACCAAAGAAATCATTTGGGCAGGGAAACATCCAAATTTTTAGATAGTATAATATATTTCTTAGGGGCAAATATGTTTATTGTCAAGAAAATCTAGATTGAAATATTATAACAAATCAATCCGATAATTTCTGTTAAGAAATAATTTAGCACTTTTGACATTCTGAGTACATTGTAGCATTTGAAGTAACTGGCATTTTAAATTATTTTACTGATTACACTTGCGGTTATTATCACAAGTGTGTAGTTATTTAGTTGAGATAGAACCGCGCTATTTATTATTAAAGCTGTTAAAATGATTTTACAAATTATATTATCTGATTTACCAATTACTTAAGTACTTAGGAAAGTTTTATCATAAGATATTTAAATTTTTTAATAGAAAACTGAATATTTTATATTTGTCAACATAAGAATGTTTAATAGATTTTGGTTATTTTATAAAATCCTCCATGAAAATTATTGGTAAAAGTTTTTCATATTTATAAATAGAGTAAGATTATAGTTTGAACTCAAGAGTTTAAGGAAAAATAAGGCTTTTCATTTTTTCACTTTCATTAGTTGAATATTTATGATATAAAAGTTTAAAAAATCCCTTGAGGAAAACACTGAAAACACTATAACAACATATATTTAATTGTTCATTTATTTATTCTTCCCTTAAAAAAATTAATCTCCATATAAACCATTGTAAAAGAAAATTTCAGCATCAGATGGCTGGCTTCTTCAATTGCTCATTTAAGAGATTCTATTTCTTTAAATTTGTAAAGCATGTAAACCTGAGTACATGTCCTAAAGATTAAGAACGGTATTTTTAGTTAAGATGACTCAAGATAGTCTTAAGATGTATGCATACTAGGAAGATAAAATAAGATAAATGAATTTAGTTTGGAGAACTATTTAACAGGCAGATATGTTCAAATGATTTTAGACAAGAGAACCAAGACTATTCAAGTGGGAAAGGGTGGTCTTCTAAATGAATGGTGTTGGGAAAATGGCAAAGTCACATGCAGAGAATCAAACTGGACCTTTACCTAACAATACACAAAATGGATCAAATGCCTAAATGCAAGAGCTAAGACTATACAACACTCAGAAGAAAACATAGGAGAAAACTTCATAACATTAGAATTTGCACTGATTTTTTTGAATACAGCAATTAAGGTACAGGCAACAAAAGAATAAATAAGCAAATAGAAATTCATGAAAATGGAAAGCTTTTGTTCATCAAAGGATATTACCAATAAAGTAAAAAAAAATACCTGGAGAGAAAATATTTGCAAATCACATATTCTGATAATGGATTAATATCCAGAATATATAGAGAATGTATAAAACTCAACAACAGCAACAACAACAAAAATAAACAAACAACCTGATTCAAAAATGGGCAAAGGACTAAATAAAACAGACATTTTTTTCAAAGAAAATATACCCATGGTCATCTGTATCTTGAAAAACTAATTAAAAGATGCTCAATGTCACTAATCATTTGGAAAATATAAATCAAAATATTTGATTTATTTTGTGAGATACAGCTTTACCCTCATTAGGATGCCTAGTATCCCAAGAATCAAATGTTAATTTTTGAGGGGGATATGGAGAAATTGGAAACTTCGTGAACTGCTAATGGAATTGTAAAATGGTGCAGCTGTTATAGAAAATACTATTTTGTTACTCAAAAAGTTAAAAATAGAATCACCATATTATCCAACAGTTTCACTTCTGAGTTTACAGGCAAAATAATTAAGAATGGAGACATGGACATATAATTGTGCACTCACATTCATAGCAGCATTATCCAGAATTGCCAAAACTGGAAGCAACCCAGATGTCCATTCATGAGTAGACAAAATATGGTACATAAATACCATGGCATATAATTTAGCCTTAAAAGGTAGGGAAATTCTGACATATGCTACAACATGGATGAACCTTAAAGATATTATGCTAAGTGCAATAAGCCAGTCATAAGAGTACAAATATTGTATGATATTTGTCATGATATTGCACTCATTTAAGTTACCTAGGGTAGTTCAATTCATACAGACAGGAAGTAAAATGGTAGTTGCCTGGACCTGGAGGAAGAGGAAATAGAGAGTTTTTGTTTATGAGGTACAGAGGTTTAGTTTGTGACGATGAGAAGAGTTCTGAGGACAAATAGTGGCAATGGTTGCACAGTGTGAATATACTTAATGTCACTGAACTTCACACTTAAAAATGTTTAATATGGCACATTTTATGTTATATATATTTTTTAACATGACTTTTAAAACAAATGTTGCTTTACAAAATCTCCATGATAGTCTAGTGGGCCTTGGGCCAAAGAAAGGAAGGAGTTCATGAAGTACACGTCAAAGAACCAAAAATAACTCACTTGTTTCTCAGCTGTACTGGCTTTAAGTCTTATAAAAGGCAAAGCAAAGAAAAGAAAAAAAAAAAATGAGAGCAGAAATCCATGGCAACAAGCAATTTCTGTTTACTGATAGCATCTTAGGGGAATTAAGTATCTGGCTGCTATAGAGACCAAGTTTGTGTGAAATCTTATGAGTCCATTTACTCTATTCTGATTGACCAAACAGAAAATTCATACATATTTTATATTCATAAGAAATATATTTTTGTATTTTTGTCTGACAACACATTCCAATATCACAATTGTCCCAGGAGTTATTAATAAAGAGTACAGCATTAAAAAGGGGACAACAAGGCCAGGCATGGTGGCTCACGCCTGTAATCCCAGCACTTTGGGAGGCCTAGGCAGGTGGATCACGAGGTCAGGAAATCCAGACCATCCTGGCTAACACCGTGAAACCCTGTCTCTACTAAAAACACAAAAAATTAGCCAAGCGTGGTGGCAGGCGCTTGTAGTCCCAGCTCCTCTGGAGGCTGAGGCAGGAGAATGGTATGAACCCGGGAGGTGGAGTTTGCAGTGAGCTGAGATCGTGCCACTGCACTGCAGCCTGGGCAACAGAGCCAGACTCTGTCTCAAAAAAAAAAAAAAAAAAACAAAAAAAAAACAAAAAAAAAACGCAAGGGTTGGGGAAGGGCAGGGACAACAAATAAGCATTGAGGCAGAAAGCAGACAATAAAATAATCATAGGTAGTAATGTAGCCAGCCTAAAAGTATTGGGTATTATTGGCCTGATAGGTGTAGTACATGACAAGTTACATAATCTTTAGCTTTGGTAAAAGAAAAAATAAGGTAAGCAATTGGCTTCAGATGAATTTCTAAATTTGAACGAGTACTACTGATATATAATCTTGTTTTATAAACACTAAGATAAGAAAAGGTTTAACAGGGTTTAGCAAAGTTCAGAATATCTCAATTTAGTTCTTACTACAATATCTATTTAAGAATGGAAACACCCCATTCACTAACTGGACCCCAAAAGACATTTATTTTAGTCAGTTTGTAGAGTGGCTGAACTACATAACATTTAGAGAATACAAAACATATCTAAATATTTTAGTAACCCTCACCTTATAAAGTCAGTGATATGGTTTGGATTTGTGTCTCTGCCCAAATATCATGTCAAATTGTAATCCATAATGTTGGAGGTGGGGTTTGATGGGAGGTAACTGGATCATGGGGCTAGATTTCCTTCTTGGTGCTGTTCTCATGATAATGAGTGAGGAATTCCAAGATTAGGTTGTTTAAAAGTGTGTGGTACCTGAACCCACCTCCTCCCCCTACTGCCTGCTCTAGGCATGTGAAGATGTGACTGCTTCCCCTATGTCTTCTGCCATGAATGTAAGTTTCCTTAATCCTGCCCAGCCATGTTTCCTGTACAGCCTGCAGAATCATGAGCCAATGAAACATCTTTTCATTAGAAATTACCCAGTCTCAGTTATTCCTTTATAGCACTGTGAGAACAAACTACTATAGAAACTTGATACTGGGAGTAGGGTATTGCTATGAAGATATCTGAAAATGTGTAAGTGACTTTGGAACTGGATAATGTGCAGAGGTTGGAAGAGTTTGGAGGACTCAGAAGAAGACAGAAGGATGATAGAAAATATGGAAATTTCTAGAGATTTGTTGAATGATTGTGACCAAAATGCTGGTGGTGATATAGACAGTAAAGGCCAAGTTAGCAGGGTCTCAGATGGAGATGAGGCACTTACTGGGAACTGGAGTGAAGGTCACTTTTGTTAAACCCTAGCAAACTCGGGAGGCATTGTGTCTCTGCCCTAGGGATCTGTGGTACTTTGAACTTGAGAATGGTGATTTAGGGTATCTGGTGGAAGAAATTTCTAAGTAGCAAAGTGTTCAAGATGTAGCCTGGATGCTTCCAGCCTTCTGTGTTCATATTCATGTGCAAAGAAATGTTGTAAAACTGAAACTTAAATTTACAAAAGAAGGAGAATGTAGAAGTTAGGAAAATTTGCAGCCTGGCCATGTGGTAGAAAGGAAAAAAAAATCAGGGAGGAATTTAAGCCAGCTGCAGAATTTTTCATAATTAAGAGGAAGGCAAGTAGTAATATCCAAGACAATGGGGGAAAAGATCCTGAAGATATATCTGAGAACTTGTGGTGGCCCCTCCCATCCTAGACCTGGAGACATAGGAGGGAAAAATGGTTTATGGGCCAGGCCCAGGGCCCCCTGCCCTGTGCAGCCTCAGGACATTGCTTCTTTGATCTTGGCTGTTCCAGCTTCAGCTGTCCCTTAAAGGGTTCCAGGTACTCAAACTCCTGCCTCAGAGGGTGCAAGCCATAAGCCTTGGTAGCTTACATGTGGTATTAAGCCTGTGGCTATGCAGAGTGCAATTGTTGAGGCTTGGGACCCTCTGCCTAGACTTCAGAAGAGGTATAGAAAAATCCTGGATGTCCAGGTAGAAGTCTCCTGCAGAGGAAGAGCCCTCATGGAGAACCTCTACTAGGGCATTGCAGAGACAATATGTGGGGTAAGAGCCCCCACACAGAGTCCCCACTGGTGCATTGGCTAGTGGAGCTGTGAGAAGAGGGCCACCACCCTCCAGACTCCAGAATGATACACCTACAGTTTGCACCGTGCACCTAGAAAAGTGGCAAGCATTCAATATTAGCCCATGAGAGCAGCTGTGGGGACTAGCCCTATAGAGCCACAGGGGTAGGGCTGGCCAAGGCTTTGGGTGACAACCCTTTGCATCAGTGTGGCCTGGATGTGAGACATGGAGTCAAAGAAGATTATTTTGGAGTTTGAGATTTAATAACTGCTCTGCTGGGTTTTGGATTTGCATGGGGCTTATAGCCCCTTTCTTTTGACTGATTTTTCACTGTTGGAAGGCCAGTATCTACTGAATTCCTGTATTCCCATTGTGTCTTGGGAGTAACTAACTTGTTTTTGATTTTAAAGTCTCATAGGCAGAAGGGACTAGCCTTGTCTCAGATAAGACTTTAAACTTTGGCCTTCTGAGTTAATGCTGGAGTGAGTTAAGATTTTTGGGGACTGTGAGGAAGGCATGATTGTATTTTGAAATGTGAGAACATGAGATTTGGGAGGGACCCAGGGAAGAATGATATGGTTTGTATTTGTTTCCATTCCCAAATCTCATGCTACTCTCATGATAGTGAGTGCTCACAAGATTTGTTTGTTTAAAAGTGTGTGGCATCAACCCCCTCTCTATCTTACTCCTGCTCTGGCCATGTGAAAACGTTTCTGCTTCCCCTGCACCTTACACCATGATTGTAAGTTTCCTGAGGCCTCCCAAGACATGCTTCCTTTACAGTTTGTGGAACCATGAGCCGATACAAATTCTTTTCTTTATAAATTATTCAGTCTCAGTTATCTCTTTATAGGAGTTTAAGAACCAACTAATACAATCAGTGAACCAACTTGTTTGGTTGTCAGTATCTATCTGGGAAAACCTAAATATGGTTAACACGTAGAAGACATTGTAACAGTTTTTTTCTTTTTATTATTCTGAATTTGGAGGCTGAACTGAAAAAAGGCAAAAGATTTAAGAACATTGATTAAGATACTCTATATTGTAATTGATTAAAATCAAGAAAATTGCTACTTTTTCATTTTAGAGAGAGATTACTTAAAGCTAACATAGTAGAAAGCAACAAAAGTAAGTCCCTTTAGAAATAAGTAACCTTTATTAACATGATTTAAAATACTGCAATGGCAGCAAAAACATTAAAAGGTGCATAGTTTCTCAAAAAGCAGATGAATATACTATGACCCAGTTTACATATTTTCATGTCTAACGATAGTACTAGTATCAACAATGTACAACCAGATATTTGAATTACAACCAAAGTATCCAACTTTTGTTTCCTTAAAATTGACATAGAGAAAACTAAAAGACAAGTAACTCCAAACTATGTACTACATTATTCCATGAGTATACATTAGATATCCACTTTATAATTTTATAGGAGCAAAAATAAACTTGTATGTTGACATTATCCAAAATCATTTATACATCCTCTAATCCATTAATTAATGACCATAATATAATGTCTATACATGAGAAACAAGGTCAAATAATATTATTTGGATCTTTTTGCCTTACCTAGAAAGTGTTGTTATGGAAATATTGCTAATAAATGTTATGCAAATATCACTAAATTTGATCTTTACCTAAAGTAGATGTCAGCAAATGAAAGCCAATAGAACACATTCAGCCTGTTTTAATTTTTTTTGTACAGACTATTCTTCTAACTGCCTACAAATTAGGAAATGTTCTTACATGCCCATTGACAATGAGTTCTCATTTGATTTATTAGTTCCCTCTTGGAGTAGTAAAATATTACAATTTAAAGAAAATTGTCAGTATTTTTAAAACAGAAAATGATGTCCATTTTTGTACCCATTGGAGGAGCTAATTTTGATAAACAAAAAAAAAATATGTAAAGTAGAAACAGAGACCCTGTTATCAACGTAAAATGTTGATCCACTAAAACAAAAGCAGGATTCAATAACAATGGGTCTCCCAGGGAAACATCATTTTCAAGGAACTGGGTAATTTTATGATTCTAACATATTTGACAGGTACCAAAGAAAACAATTCTGGAGGTTTATACATTCTCCAAAAATCTTTAAGACATTAGCTATAAAGCATATGTGATAAGAAATTTCCATGGAATGTATGCCGTGAAGGGTCCTGCATTAAGTTTGTGCTAATTAGTACAGATCTTCACAATTTACTGTAGTAACATCTCTCATCAATTTTATATGTAAATTCCAAATTCAATTGCTTTAGGATAAAATATAAAAAACAAATATTTTAAGCTGTAGAAATAATAAAATAATATATTTATAGTAGGTAAAAATATTATAAGATCAAATATTAATTTATTAGAAATGCATTGGTGTATTTCACAAAATAGCCTCAAGAAAATCTGTAAACAGAAAATAAATATTAAGTTGATCTTTCTCCTCTTATTGCTTCTATTATTTTTTTCTTCCCTCCACCTGCTGCCAAGTTGCCCTTACTTTTCATTATTGTGGCAAATCATCTTTCTGCACTTCTCCACATGGTACAAAACATACCCTTTAAGAACTCATGTGATTGGCCCTAGTGTTTCCTCAGACCCTCACGTTCAAAGCCTGACATAGTTCACTCCATTTTCAGATAAATCTGCCACAACCAAAGGGGAAGATTATATAAATACAGGACATATTTTAAGGAAAACTTTATAAAGTTGAGGGAGTACATGTTTCCAGAGCAGTGGATATTTTGGGAATGTCCGTAACTTTGGTTACACATTGCTATGTTAAGACAAAAACACACAAAACTAAACAAATAATATTGTTTGGAGTTAAATGCACTGTTTTTGCCTATATCAGATAATAGATTTATGAACTGAATTTGTAAAACAAAAATATATTTGAACATTTCATAAGACTTTTCCCTCTCATTGTCTAAGGTTTTTCACTGCTGTGAGTGAGATGTTGACTCAAAACATCTTTCTGCAAACAATAAATGATCCAATGTAAAACAGAGTAGGAGGAAACCATTGCCACAAAAACATCTCTTTGATTCTTTTTCAAAATAATGTAAATGCTTATTTTTTCAAGGAAATAATTTCCCATATGCCCAATATTTAGAATATATAATATAAATCTTTACGGCTTCTTTCATATTGTTGGCGCAAATGTATTGCATTAAGACTAAAAGACAGGGTACTTAAGCCTGACAATCAGTCATGTATGGAAGTTAAATCTCTAAGTTCTATGCTTGCAAAATGATGAGCATTCATTGTATTTTAATACTTAATCATACCCACATTTTGAACATTTTCTCTCTCTCTCTTTTTTCTTTTTCTATTTCATTAGATTCCCTCCTGTACAAACATCCTATTTTCTGCAAGGATTTGTTTGGCAGGTAGCATGATATAATGGTAAGAATCAGGCCTGAATTATGACACTGACGTTCCCCTATAAATTTTAGTGGTTTATATATCATGCTATAAAAATATCCTATTCTTAACAGTGATGCTACCTGCATGTTTTCATCTCCCTAACCCTCAGTGTCTTCAGCTATAAAACTAAAATATTCTCTTAATTATTAAATAAGGTTGTTACTGAAACATCACAGATCTACGTCCTGTTGCTCATTGCACAGAAAGCCAATCACTGAGTTAACAAGGATTGCAGGTGATTTGATTTGGTTGTGTCCTCACCCAAATGTCACCTTGAATTGTAGCTCCCATAATTCCCATGTATTGTGGGAGGGACCTAGTGGGAGATATTTGAGTCATGGTGGCGGTTTGCCCCATACTGTTCTAGTGGTAGTGAAGAAGTCTCACAAGACCCGATGGTTTTCTAAGGGGAAACCCCTTTGGCTAGGTTCTCATTCTCTCTTGTCTACTGCTGTGTAAGACGTGCCTTTCACCTTCTGCCTTGATTCTGAGGCCTCTCCAGCCATGTGGAACTGTGAGTCCATTAAACCTCTTTTTCTTTGTAAATTAATCTCAGGTATGTCTTTATCAGCAGCCTGAGAGTGGACTAATTCATGAGGGAAGCAGACTTTACTTTGGGTGCTGCACCCAAGGATAACGGTAATACAGTTTCCCTAACATAGCAAAAATGGGGTGTTTATATAGCAGGGAAGGCATGAAAACAGGAAATGGGGAGAGGAAAGGAAGCAATCATGAGGAATGAAGTTTATTGCATCTTGTTGTCGACCCAGATGTGGTAATCTAATGAGTTTCAGTCCCTCACCTGAGAGTTGGTTTACTGAAGGGAACTCAGATGAGATAAATGTAAGTTGCAAGTTTTAAGACAAGGGACGGGCCAGGCGCGGTGGCTCACGCCTGTAATCCCAGTACTTTGGTTTACTGAGGAGGGAACTCAGATGAGATAAACGTAAGTTTCAAGTTTTAAGACAAGGGAGGGGCCAGGCGCGGTGGCTTATGCCTGTAATCCCAGCACTTTGGGAGGCCGAGGCAGGCGAATCACGAGGTCAGATCGAGACCAACCTGGCTAACACGGTGAAACCCCATCTCTACTAAAAACACAAAAAATTAGCCAGGTGTGGTGGCGGGCGCCTGTAGTCCCAGCTACTCTGGAGTCTGAGACAGGAGAATGGTGTGAACCCGGGAGGCAGAGCTTGCAGTGAGCTGAGATTGTGTCACTGCACTGCAGCCTGGGCGACAGAGCCAGACTCCGTCTCAAAAAAAAAAAAAAAAAAAAAAGGCAGGGGGGGGGGAAGGGCGGGGACAACAAATAAGCATTGAGGCAGAAAGCAGACAATAAAATAATCATTTTATTATCATTAATAAAAAAAGACAAGGGAGGGGCAATTTCTATGTCTATTTTTTAAAAATATAGATACTATTTGCATATAGATACTATTTGTATGGGACAATTTGGTTGGTATCAGTATCCCCTTTCTATTTATCAATTCCTCCATCATGGGGAATCTGGTTGTCAATCTTTCTGGCTGCTTCTTGCTGAGGAGAGCTGTTATGGGATAATGCTGAGGAATGTAAACCTTACCTCTGTAATTGAAAGTACTCATAAGCCCCTGGCCAGCATCTGGCTTATTGGAGCACCATGACCTAGATAGTTTTATCTTAGTTTAGAACAACATATAAAGGCATATTGCCTAGGATGATTAATAACATAGATAAACCAAATTTTAAAATAAAACCAATTTTTAAAATACCAGAGAATATGGAGCTGATCCACTGGGGAATCCCAGAGCATAACCCTAAATCTACTAAAAACTCTTCCTGATTCATTACATCCTGCATACAAAAAGCTATGGTTTCAGGAAGAGCAACAACCTGAAAAGCACATGGTCCCTTTATGATTTCTTATCTAGACTCTGTGGCTGGGTTTTGAATACTAATTTTGGTCCTCTGAGGGTTCACAAGCCCATGACCTGTTTCCCCTGGAGGGATCAAAAAAAGCTTGCTTTTACCTGACTATGGAGAATTCATGGTTTAACACCATCCAACTTGAATTGGAGTCTGTTGTTCATTCAAGTTGGCTCCAGCTCAAGTTGGGTGGTGTTAAGCCATGGATTCTCCATACTCAGTGGTAGTATGAGTAGTTAATATATTTCATCTTAAAGCCAGTCTCCCGTGACTTGGATATGAAGCATATCAGCTGCTTCATCTGGGGTGTTTCACTTGGCATTGATATGTAAAGTTTGGCAATTCTCCTTCGCGGGGTAAACAGATCTTACAGTGGCGTTTATCCAATCCACCAGGCTGGCTGTTCTCTCAGAAATAACCTCCTGTGTGTCTGAATTACATATACCCATCTGTGATTGTTCAACAGTGAGCTGTGGGTCCTGCATCAACCAAAACATTCATTTCCATTCTACACCATTTAAAACCAAAGTCAGTGTTCCCAGATTCATTAATCTCATAAACCATTTTAGAAAAGCTGATGATACCAATCTACAAAATGAAATAATTTCTTTACATTGTACCCTCTGGTTTCGGTAGTTATTTAGTTCTGCCCTTCCCCCACACTGACTACTTCCTGGAAAAGGCAGGTCTCAGAGGTACTTTCTGGTGCTCTGGCATAATTTTTCCTTTTGTTGGTAGCCTTGAGGCTACTTATTTGAGCTCAGAAAGTTCCACATCTGAGTTGCTCCAGCCCCAACACCCAACTCAGCATTCTCTTACTTTCATTTTAGCTGTTACAGACAACAATAACCAAGGAATTGAATGTTTTGCTTTTTCCTTATTAGTTTGCATTTCCTTATGCATCCTGTGAACCAATTCCCTGGGAGTTGAATCTATCTCTAAATTCCATTGGTACCTTTTGTCTTTAATAACTGAATGCAGCACAGCTGCAACTCTATACAATAGGTGTCCAGGTTTCCAAGAAGGAATCAAAAGTTAATCTAATAGAAGTCATACTATAGTTTTCCTCTGAAACGTAAGATTTTCTCTCTTTAGTCAGCCATTTCTACCAAAGACAAATTGTGGTAGAACCAATTTATTTGCAATATAAGTTTTCATCTTATCATATTTGGACTAGTTATTTGCATAACGTACAGCAAGAATTATTGTCCATATAGTATCTTTTATATGAGGCTTTGCTGGACTTTTGCATGAAGAATCTCATGTTTGACTTTTAAAGGCCTCTCAAGCCCAGGCTAGGATTTATCTGTGCCAGCAGGTATCTGTATGAACTGGGTGAATTCCTCTCTTTTCAAGGTCCCAAAATAACTTAAGGTTTCTGGACTCGTCAGAAAGTGACATTCTTTACTTATCACAGATCAGGAAACTTATAAGGGAACCAGGTAGACAAAATACTAAACCAGACTTTCCAAGGAACTTTTATCGGCACTATAAGTCAACCTCAATCTCTGAAGGCATTCTGCTCATATCTGACAATATGTCATTCCAGTCAAAGCTTTGAGAAAATAACCAGTGTTTCCAACTGTGTCCTATTACAAAAGAAAACAAATTCTTATTGAACACATGCAAATAAACATATTGCCATGAATTAAGAATATTCATAGATGATTTCCAAAATCTGGAGAAATCAGGTAGAGAAAGAAAAATATGCGTTAAATTAGTTTACAAGAGTATACTCAATTGTTAAAGACTATAAATAGCTCAGAATAAAGAAAAAAAATCTTTTATCAACTCTGAAAAATAAAACAAAATGAATCACCAATGTTTCAAAAAAAAAAGTCATGCAAAATTAGTTTGGTCCTTTATTAGTTCAGTCTATGCAATTGACTCTTGGCCTGTTTCATATTGGGTTAACAATCTTTCTGAATACATCAGCCTTTCTATTAGAGTCCTGGAAGTTCTCTCTCTAGTCCAATGACACAAACTCCAAAGTTATCAAACACTTGCATTCAACAGTTTTTTTTTTTTTT
>NC_045436.1:14652017-14665241 GCF_002776525.5 Piliocolobus tephrosceles | reverse complement strand
TATGGCTAGCCAATTTTCCCAGCACCATTTATTAAATAGGGAATCCTTTCCCCATTTCTTGTTTTTCTCAGGTTTGTCAAATATCAGATGGTTGTAGATGTGTGGCATTATTTCTGAAGGCTCCGTTCTGTTCCATTGGTCTATATCTCTGTTTTGGTACCAGTACCATGCTGTTTTGGTTACTGTAGCCTTGTAGTATAGTTTGAAGTCAGGTAGCGTGACGCCTCCGGCTTTGTCCTTTTGACTTAGGATTGTCTTGGCAATACGGGCTCTTTTTTGGTTCCATATGAACTTTAAAGCAGTTTTTTCCAATTCGGTGAAGAAACTCATTGGTAGCTTGATGGGGATGGCATTGAATCTATAAATTACCTTGGGCAGTATGGCCATTTTCACAATATTGATTCTGCCTATCCATGAGCATGGTATGTTCTTCCATTTGTTTGTGTCCTCTTTGATTTCACTGAGCAGTGGTTTGTAGTTCTCCTTGAAGAGGTCCTTTACATCCCTTGTAAGTTGGATTCCTAGGTATTTTATTCTCTTTGAAGCAATTGTGAATGGAAGTTCATTCCTGATTTGGCTCTCTGCTTGTCTGTTACTGGTGTATAAGAATGCTTGTGATTTTTGCACATTAATTTTGTATCCTGAGACTTTGCTGAAGTTGCTTATCAGCTTAAGAAGGTTTTGGGCTGAGACGATGGGGTTTTCTAAGTATACAATCATGTCATCTGCAAACAGGGACAATTTGACTTCTGCTATTTATGACAAACCCACAGCTAATATCATACTGAATGGGCAAAAACTGGAAAAATTCCCTTTGAAAACTGGCACAAGACAGGGATGCCCTCTCTCACCACTCCTATTCAACATAGTGTTGGAAGTTCTGGCTAGGGCAATCAGGCAAGAGAAAGAAATCAAGGGTATTCAGTTAGGAAAAGAAGAAGTCAAATTGTCCACTTCCTGAATTCTAAATTCCACTCTCCTTTCTTCCAGTATTATGTTACCTCTCCACTCGTTTCTTCTTTCTGTTTTCAATCTCTCCCCACTGTAAAACCACCATCTAATGACCTTCTTAACCCTTTAGTCCATTTCTTTCTACTGCGTCCTTGCCTGACGACACCTGCTATTTACTCAGCCCTTAACATTGTGTTTCCTGCTCTCACCATTGAAAACAACAGATTTCTCAAAGGTGAAAATGAGGTAGGAGGAGGACAGGACTGGACTCTGGACCAGATTAAAGACTGACCGAAACTGGGAAGAGGCATGGAAAGCACCTCTCCATAAGACACACCCACCGGCACCAAGACAGTTTACCATTGCCATGGCAACACCTGGAAGCGACAGTCCATTTTCTGGCAAATTGTGAATCACCCATCTTTTAATTAGCATGTCATTAAAAGCACGTATAAATATGACTGCAGACTTGCCCCTAAGCTGCTGCTGTCAGCACACTGCCTATATGGAGTAGTCCTGCTCTGCGGGAGCAGTCACAGAGCTGTAACATCGTCAACACTTCAATAAAGTTGTTTTCCTCTACAACTGGCTCACTCTTGAATTCCTTCCTGAGTGAAGCCAAGCACCTGCCCTGCATCAAAAACATAACCTAATTTCCAAATCATCTGGACATTTCTCAATTTTCATCCTGCTTAATACTGCTGTAGTTGGCTGATAATCTACTTCTGCCTGAAACTCTCTTTGTCTTTGCTTTTCCTGTCCCTGGCTGCCTTGGTTCTCCTCTCCTCTCTAACTGCTCCCCTAAATCTCCTCTTCCACCCATTAATTACATTAAGGGGTCTGTCCAGATTCTTCGTTCGGCCCAGTTCTGCTCCCTCTGGAAATCCTCTCCACTGTCAATGCCTCAACAGTTGCCTTGAAATGAATCCTCCATTTCTATCCCAAATCCAACCTTTCCCTGGAGGTCACACAATCTCACAATTGAAGGAAATCTTAGAAATCACTTAGTCAATTCCTTTACTCCACGTGTGAATCCTCTCTACTCTGTAAAACATGTGAACGTGAGCTACCCTGCTTGGTAAACTATAAGGTACCAGAAGAAAGTCAACTTTGTTATGATCTAGTTCTGTATTTCCAATTGCTTTCTCGACATCTCTACCTAATTGTTATTCAAGCCCCTCAGCCTTAAAATACCCCACATGGAATTTATCAGCTTTCTCAAAATCCAGCTTCTTTTCCTAAACTCCTACTTCTGTGAAAGGTACCACTATTATTTTAGTCACAGGCTTAAGATTTGAGATCACCTTAGACATCTTTTAAATTAATATAATTAATTTTTTTAGAGCAGTTTTAGGTTCACAGCAAAACTGAGAAGGAAAGACAGAGTTCCCACATACTCCCCCTTACCCACTCTTCCCATTTTCACACACACAGCCTCCTCCATCATCAACATCCCATATCAATGTGGTACATTTGCTACAATCAATGAGCCTACATTGGCACATCATTATCAACCAAAGTCCATAGTTTACATTTGGGTTCACTTCTGGTAAACATTTTATAGGCTTTGATAAATGTATAATAACATATACCTACCATGTATCACACAGAAGAGTTTCAGTGTCCTAAGATCCTTTGCCCTCTTCCCCCTAAACACTTGCAACCACCGATCTTTTTACTCTCTCCATAGTTTGCCTTTTCTAGAATGTTAAATAGTTAGAATCATATTGCATGTACATTTTTCAGATTGCTTTATTTCACTTAGCAATATGCATTTAAGGTCCCTCCATGCCTTTTTGTGGCTTGATAGCTTATTTCTCATTAGTGCTGAAAAATATTCCTTTGGTTATATGTAGCACAGTTCATTTACCCATTCACCTACTGAAGGACATCATAGGTGCCTCCAAGTTTTAGCAATTATGAATAAAGCTGTTGTAAACATCTGTGTGAAGGTTTTAGACTCATAAGTCCTCTATAAATCTCACATCCCATAATAAAAATGTGTATACTAGTTAGGGGCTTAAAAGACTTAAAATATACTATCAATTGATGCATGTATTATAATTTCCTAACTATTAATAGAAAGAGGGCTCAAAGATAAGAAGGGCGCATCCAAGGTCACATAGCACGGAGGTGGAATGCAATGACTCAAGTTCTTTAAACATCTCTCTTGTCCCTCTAGGCTGTCAAGTCCTAATATTTTGTGTTTTGAATTCACCGTTTCTTGTCCACTGCCACCAGTGTGGTTCAGAAAGGAATTCTTGTTCTTTGCATGAACTCTCACAACACTCTCCTAATCAGACACACTTCTCCTGGTCTACAAGAACCCCCCTTAACTTGACGCCCTCAACTGCACTATACAGTGTCTAAATAGATAACACCATCCCGTCCCTGCTTGTGAAACCCGCAGTGTTTCTTTCCTTCTTCCTGAAATAAGCCCAAATGCCTCACTCTGGCACTTGAAGCCATTCAGCCTGGACAGATATACCTCCCTCTAGTCCCTGTAAATGTGTTTATATCATAGTCACAGTAATACCCCTAGCCTTATAGGCCTTGCCTATGACTCTAAGTCTTCTGCCATACAGGCCCTCTCCTGTCACCTTCACTGACTGATTTCAGCACAGGGCTTCCATCCAGATCCAGGAGGCCCAGAAGATGAGAGTGCTCAGAAAGGGTCCCCACCTGTCCATTGCTTGCCAGTGTAGTCACAACAGGATTTGGGGGAATTTAAAAAATGCCACAAATCACTTTCCTAGCATTCTGCAGTTCTGATCATACATAAACTAAAAATAAAAAGCAGGGAGGTAAATTGCCACTAAAACTACAGGACCTTATTTTTTGATTCAAAGAAATAAGGAGGGAAGAGCAGTACATTCACTGAAATATTACAGAGGTTTTTTCTTAGGGTTGTCCTAATTATAAACACTGCTGGGGTTTATTTTCCTCCTATTTATCTGTAGAGTTATAGAAAAATTCTTTGAAGGCAATCTTACTGCAAAGAAATATATATATGGAACTTTACACAAAAGAATGTTAAAAGAAATGCATGGCAATGAATAAAATGAGCTCAGAATTTCCTGAAACATAATTACTTGCTCTGTATAGACTACATTAACATTTTAATCTTGTTTATGAAAAGACACATACTCTTGAATTGCAGAATGTAAATAAAATTAAGCTCTAGAATAAAAAGATCCAAGTCAAATATAAAATACCTTATAATCATCAAGAAAATAATTTTAGGTATTTGTGTCTGATACCTTTCTAATTCTACGGAATTGATTTAAAACTATTTTTTTCCAGGTATGAAAAAATAGTTTTTAAAGTATCACTGTCATTCTTTGTAAGAGTCCTTGGCTAAAAGACTATATTTAATTCTTATTAGATGGGGAAAATAAACAATCAGAACTAGAAAATCCCAGAACCAGACATAGTGTTTGAAATGACTTCTTAATTGAGCTGTTTTCAGGATTAGAAGTATATGCTAAACTTTCATTATTATCATCACCTCTCCCACCCTCCACCACCAAATTCTCAGCATATGTTTAAGAACTAAACTGAGATTTAAATATCTGCCATCTGGAAATGCATATGAAAACCTTTCCACATTTCCAAGTCTGGTAAGAGCAAATATCTCTTTTATGTGTTTTTAATGCTAACCAATTCAAATGGTTTTCAGAATAACAGGTATTTAAGTTACAGATGTTTCCAGCAGCAAGGTTATTTTTTTGGTCCTCTGATGGACCTCTCAAATTGATGGAGAAGACAAATTTAAACACATAAACATTACAGTTTAGCATTTTTGGTGAGGATCTAATTCAGCTTATAAAACAAAATTACCCAGTACACTCCTGGAATCCTTCATGAAGTACAATACAAATGACTGGTTTGTGTCTACTGTACTGCTTGCTTGAAAAATTGGATCACCTCTATTAACTCTTAGTGTTTCTCTATAGTCTCATTTATTCAGCTTGCTCATCCACACAGCACTGTCTTCTCAGTTCTTTAGCCAAGGGAGTGATTTTTGGGGGGGGGGTTTGATTTTTTTTCTTTCCATTTTACTTTGTTTTATTGGTCTTCAAGAAAAATACATACATTTTGTAGGTTTCTCTGTTTTAGTTTGACTGCTCCATTGCCTATGGTGTACTTTCACTGAATGTCTGGTCAGCGGAAATATTAAAATATATTTTTCTCTTATTCCTCTTCCCCAATGAGAGTTTCATTTGGGTAATTTACACACATGCACACACACAAATGTGATGCAACTCCACATTCTAAGCTAAGGTAAAGGTGGTATAACCTGCACAAGAGCACCAGGCTGAGGGGCAAATGGGTGCTAGAATCCAACTTAATATCTGCTAACCAAGCTTTGTGTTCACAGAGCTGCTTCTGTCCAAGGAATTCTTTGAATTCTCCCAGAGGCACCTTCCTAAGTGTTCTGGCTCTAGAAAACACTGTTCTCTTGTTTATCCTGTTTATTGTCCCTTTCCTATTGCCTAGAGGACCTAAAAAAAAGGCTATGGGCATCTTCATCCAGATCTTTCTAAAAAGTCAGGAAAACATGGCAAACCCTATAAACTATGGCCAACCATACAATTCCTACCTCCTCAGCTCAGTCTGCTAATTACAGTCAGGCTGATGCTAGACCATGTGCCATTTCATGATGTGTTTATTTCAGAACCTCTTCATGATCTAAGTTGTTTCATTTGGTTAGATTATTGAGTAAAATCCATAGAGGGTTGAGGATGAGATCCTGGCTAACTAGACCCATTGCATTGGACGTGAAAATAAATAAACACTGTGGTTAGGCTGTGTGAAGGAGAATCAGAGCTGTTAAAAACAACAAAGTGGTAAAAACAGATTTTATTCAGGACTACTGCAATAGAGGAAAGGAGATCTCAGAATAGAACTGGGCTTAATTCCAAACACACATGGGAATGTAAGAATTTATAGCCAAGGAGCTAACAGGAGGTCAGCGGATGGAAAATTACTAAGAGAAAACATCAGGGGTAAGGTGGGATTCTGGATAAACCCCCCTAACAGGATCCTTGCTAAAAGGAGACCAGGGTGATCAGATATCTCCCGGGGATGGTAGAGGCTGAGGAACCCAATCAGATATCAAGCAGGGGAGTCTGGCTAAGCCAATGTAACAGGATTCTTGGTAAAACTTGGACAATGCAGAGACGATCACAGAAATCAAAAAATCTAGGCTCAGTGCAAAAGAGCTCAGGGGTAGAGTTGAGTTTGGTCAAGGAGAGAATCTTTGTCAGTTGTACCACACAGAAAACAACACTCATCCCTGTAGTCTGGCTTTGTTCTCCAGCAAAGTATTGCTATCTGCTCACAAACACTTATTGAATGGCATCAGAAATCTAAGGGGTCAGAAGGTAACAAAGGAAAAGGGGCATAGTCACTCAATGTGCCCCTCCACTTAGCTGTTTAGACATTTTGTTCCCTTGGCTAACAATGAAGGTATATGGGTAATCTCGTGCCTGCAAACTGGAACACTAAACATATGGACTGAATCAGGAGGACATCTGACAAAAGTTACAGATAATTCCACTTCAAAGTTAGCTGTGCTTTCCATTTCCAAATGCTTTAATTATTTGGTCTGTATGCCTGTCTCCCCAACACAGGCCCTTGGGGAAACATATGTGTCCCACTGTTACAGGTAGAAGCCCAACATGTGGGAATCAGACCATCAGTCATGCCCCATGCCAAAGCCTCTGTCCCTGATTCCTCAATACTCCACACGTGTGAGAAACGGTGAATCAAATAAACTTTTGTGGTAGTGTGCAGAAATCAAAAGGGAAAACATGAGCGTTTAGCTAATCCACACAGCTTGCTCGCCCCTGCAACCAATGTACACAGGAGAATCAGCATTACATGGTCTGTGCCTCATCTGAGCAGATGCTGGGATAGCAGTTGCTGCAGCAGCACCAATTGGAGGCCCAGCAAATGTGCAAAGACATTGGTGCCAATTTAAGAGAATAAGGGGTGACAGGAAAGAAAGGCCTCTTTACACAAGCAAAAATGGGTCTCTGGGGACAGTGAGGTGGTATACAATGTGAACCAAGTCTTATAATCTCTGTGCACTTTTTTTTTTTTTTTTTCCCTGCAGGCTGGTGGAATAACAGCTCTCTGGAAGCCTCAGATCTGTCAGCTTATGTTCCTCTTTCATGATTTTTTATCCCCCCTCTAACCCCGCCTCACTTAGAAAAGGAACATATGGACTTTGTTGAGAGGCTGTTGTGGAATGTATAGAGTGACAAAGGCAAAATATGTAAAAGAACCCTTGAAAATGTCACATTATTGGCTTAATGGCTTTGTACAGATGGGAGTAAGGTGATGCCTTTGAAAACTTTTTATTTGGTTGGTTGACTTTGCCAGTTACAGCTCATTTCTCAACCCAAAGGCAAAATACCATTCAGTGACCAAGCAAGTTAAAAACTCCAGTATAAAACAAATACTTTGAGCATATGGCATTTTCCTCATTCTAACACCTTCTTTTTCATTCTGTATATCTAAATGACGAATGAATGAAAGCTGATTTAGGAAAGTAGATTGGCTAAAATGTTGGAGAAAAACTACCATCAAGTTGAGAAATATTTTTATGACGTTTTTGAAATTTCTTTTTTTTAAGTGCATATATGTCATGTCCAAACTTTTCTATATCACCAAACAAAGTGTCACAAAAATTTTCTGGAAAAGCATTATTGAAGATGTTGCTTTACTCAAGTAATTGTCAAAAGCATTCAGCTAAACTCATTTCCCCCAACTACTTTCCATCTAAATTTGCCAAACTGCAGTGAGCTAAATTCTATTTTTTCACCTTATACCCCCGTAAGTGTAAGAATCTGATCCTTAGTAGACGCAGAATGGGAAGTGTTTGTAGATCTTGTGAAATTCATAATTATACACCGAGTTTAGGAATAATGAGAGACAATTTGAGTGTACTAAGTGCCTTCCTTTATTAGCTTGTTTAACCAGTATTTGTTGTGCATCTACAATGCACTCTAGCACTGGCCAACACAAATATGTGTGTGACAAATAAAATTTAAAATTTTCTAGTAGCCATATAAGAAAGAAACTGGTGAAATTATTATTATTATTATATTTTGAGTGATAGAGTCTTGCTCTGTCACCCAGGCTGGAGTGCAGTTGCATGATCTCGGCTCACCGCAACCTCTGCCTCCTGGGTTCAAGCAACTCTCCTGCCTTGGCTTCCCAAGTAGCTAGGACCACAGGTGTGTGCCACCACACCCAACTAATTTTCATATATATTTTTTTTTTAGTAGTTATGGGTTTCACTATATGTTGACCAGGCTGGTCCTGAACTCCTGACTTCAAGTGATCCGTCCACCTCAGACTCCCAAAGTGCTGGGATTACAGGTGTGAGTCTCCACACCTGGCTGAAATTAATTTTTTTATACCTTATTTTACCTAATACATGCAAAATATTATATCAATAGATCATAAAAATTACTGATAGTTTACATTCTCTTTTCATACTAAGTCTTCAAAATGTAGCTTGTATTTTATACTTTCAATGCATCATCCACATTTCAAGTGCTCAATAGCTAGATACAGCTAGTGGCTACCATGTTGGACAGCATATCTCTGGACAAACTGAACAATAACAAACTTCACAGTGCTTTCCTACCTTCTTTATTTGTTTACTCTCCTCTCTCCGCCAAAATGTTCTTATCCTTCATCCATACATTCATTCACCATTTAACATGTATTAAACCTCAGTTTATAGCAATACGGCAAGATAATTAACTTGTAATACTCTTTTAAGGAAACTCTAAGAAATTATTGCTAAAATAAAACAAATATTCTTTGAAATGCATTGTTAGGATTATAGGAACACAAAGAAAATTTCCAGAGCCAAGCTCAAGAGGAAACTAAAAACTGAATGGGGATGGAGGTGCTATTACCTGAGCTGCCACTGGGTTGGTCCTAGGCAACTGAGGAGCTTGGTTTTAACATTATAAGAAATAATTATATTCAAATAATTTCAAATTATAAGCTTGTCAGATACTCAAGATTTAAGCTGGAGTTCAGATTTGTCTCTAGCAATGGTATTACAGAATGGTGTTACCACAGTGAAATACTGAAATCAGGAAAAAATTATCCTTCTATCATGGAAGACAAGGACAAGGGTGATTGTCTTAGCTGAAGAAGGCTGTCTTAATTTTAAAATTCCTATCTATGGGTCTCTCCCCACGGAGGCTTGGGTTCCAATTTGCAATAACATGTCAGACATTTAATTAAACACATAAGCACACATGTGTTCTAGTAACTCCCAGAAAGCAGAAGCAAGCACAAACATCTCAGGGGGGATACACCTTCATCCCAGGGAACATAAAATTATCACCGGTTAAACACAAAACATGAACTCATAACACAAAATTAAAAACAAAATGAGAAAACAATGTATTCTGAGCAAGAATAAGCTATCAACCTAAATAATCAAAAGGGTCAGAATCCAAAAGATAGTTTATTCAAGTGAAAAGTGTGAGGGTGGCAATTCGGTGAGCAGAGCTACAGCAAAGAATGGTGATCAGCGCTCCTAGTATGGGATAAAATAAGGGTCATTTCTACAGGTAAAACGGAGGTGCTGAACAGAAGTACAACATTTTCCATACAAAGGCTAACAAAAAGAAATAAAACTTGATTAGCTACTATTAATTACACTCCAAGGAGGGTGTTTAACATTCTATTCTAAAGAGGTAACAGTCACAAGAATCTCTTATCTCCCCATCTTTTACTCTAGGTCTGAATCAAGAATAGGGAGTCCGGTTAATGTATAACATCTCAATGCAAAAGTCAAAAGAAAAAAGTTATGCACCAGAGAAGAAAAAGAGTTGTATTGTGTGAATCAAGTTTCAGGGATTAACTTTTTCTTTGGCATAATAAATTTGGAAGGTCCTGAAATTTTATTTTTACATAGTTGATAAAGTAAATAAATAGTAGGATTAAACTCTTCA
The DNA here is from genome assembly GCF_002776525.5 of Piliocolobus tephrosceles. Classification (NCBI taxonomy): domain Eukaryota; kingdom Metazoa; phylum Chordata; class Mammalia; order Primates; family Cercopithecidae; genus Piliocolobus; species Piliocolobus tephrosceles. Next base: position 14,655,297 of record NC_045436.1, on the reverse strand, counting down.
AGAAACTCTGATTACAGAAGTCTCATAAAGCCTATAAAATAAGTACACCTAAAATATTAAAGTCCTAAAAGGAAATGCCAAAAACACAAGAAAAGAACAAATACCAGGCAGATGAAAACAAATAACCAAATTGTACCTGAAATGATGAATACAGTCATTTAATCAGTTATTCAGTTAAATAACCTCAATAACTAGACTAAATTGTTGCCTAAATCAAATTTGAAGAGAAGATTAGCGAGCTGGAGGTAAGTGGTGTGTAATCCCATAACCAGATAAACTATCATTTAAGAATTACGTTGAAATAAGAGCATTTTCAGTCAAAGATTTGCAGCATTTTCTATTATAAGACCCTTGCTTTAAAAAGTACTAAAAGATATTTAGAAAGAAAAAAGCTGAATGCGGAAAAAAATGAAAAATGAGAAGGAATGGGGAAGAAATTGGTAAATTTGAGTTTACATAGAAATAATTATTTAGAACAGGTATAATATTAATATTTATTAACATGATGTTAAATAATTAACATCGCCGGGCGCGGTGGCTCAAGCCTGTAATCCCAGCACTTTGGGAGGCCGAGACGGGCGGATCACGAGGTCAGGAGATCGAGACCCTCCTGGCTAACACGGTGAAACCCCGTCTCTACTAAAAATACAAAAAATTAGCCGGGCGAGGTGGTGGGCGCCTGTGGTCCCAGCCACTCGGGAGGCTGAGGCAGGAGAATGGCGTGAACCCGGGAGGCAGAGGTTGCGGTGAGCTGAGATCCGGCCACTGCACTCTAGCCTGGGCGACAGAGCAAGACTCCGTCTCAAAAAAAAAAATAAATAAATAAATAAATAAATAAATAAATAAATAATTAACATCAATTATTTAAAACAGGTATAATAATAACACTTACTTAGAAGATACATAAAAAGTAGAACAAGAAAAAATAGTATGGGAGAAAGAGGACTAGAGTTAAAGCATTCTAAATTTCTTCTAAGAATAGGATGTTTAGCCGGGCGCGGTGGCTCAAGCTTGTAATCCCAGCACTTTGGGAGGCCGAGACGGGCGGATCACGAGGTCAGGAGATCGAGACCATCCTGGCTAACACGGCGAAACCCCGTCTCTACTAAAAAAAATACAAAAAACTAGCCGGGCGACGTGGCGGGCGCCTGTCGTCCCAGCTACTCGGGAGGCTGAGGCAGGAGAATGGCGTAAACCCGGGAGACGGAGCTTGCAGTGAGCTGAGATCCGGCCACTGCACTCCAGTCCCGGTGACAGAGCGAGACTCCGCCTCAAAAAAAAAAAAAAAAAAAAAAAAAAAAAGAATAGGATGTTTATTAGCATTATACTTAAGGGTCAGATATGTAAGTTAAAATTTTAAGGGTCAAATGAAACACTGAAAAAACTTTTTATCTTTAAAGCATGAAGATAGGAGACAGGGGTACTACAGACGGAATGGTTGTGTCCTTTAAACATTTTTATGTTGAAACCTTAATTTCCAATGTGATGATATTTGGAGGTAGGGCCTTTCAACAATGATTAGGTCGTGAGAGTGGAGCCCTCATGAACTGGATTAGCGTCCTCATAAGAAAAGAGAGAGCTTGCTTCCTCTCTGTCTGCCATATGAGTACACAAAAAGAAAGCTGTGCCTGCAAGCCAGGAAGAGGGACCTCATCAAGAACTAAATTGTCTGACATCTTGATCTTAGACTCTCCAGACTTCAGAACTGCGAGAAATAAATTGTTATTCAAGCCACCCAGTCTATGGTGCTTTTATGTGTCTATGTAAACAAGAGGACAAAGTAAACCCAAGGATAACATTACATGTCAGGTACTGTACAAGACACAGGAATCCCCAGAATAAATAGATCAAGGAGAAATATTTATGATACAATCAGAAAAGACACTTTGAGAAGAGAAAAATGAGTATATATTGGAGATAATGATTTATTCTGCATAGAACTTTCAGGCAAGGATTAACAACAAATCTTATAGCAATGCTGCTGAATAGAAATACAACGTGAGGCACAAGTTAAGTGTCTGATAGTTTCTTAAGGCTAGTGGCAATCACACTGGATCACACGGGGGCTCCCAACCTGATGTTCTGCATATTGGTGTGGCCAAGGAATTTAGGTGGGGTGTGCAAAGCAATTTTTCTGCTTTCAGTTGAGTGAGGTAAATACTAGGATGAACACACTTAAACAAGTATCTAAGCTGCAGAGCTTCTTAGACCGTTCCACACACATATACTCCCAAGGGGTAATACGGTATGTAGTACAATGTTTCACAAACGTATTTGCTCATTTAATACTTTTTGTCAACAGCATACCTGTTAATGCCTTCCTGAAAAACAGGCAGTAGAACATCAGTTTGAGAAACTGGTTTCAGTCATAGGGAAAAATCAAAGGAAATGGCAAGATGTAAAGTTGAAAACACAGGCAAATGTCAGACCAGAGGCTTGTCTGTTAGGCTAAGAAGTTGGGATCTTTCAATAGTAAGCAACATAGTAAGTAAGCTATGAAGATACCTGAGCAGGGGGAGTGAGGAGTAATGCCTCTTGGCTTCAGATGTGGCCACATGAAGCTATGGGGTGCTATGGCTGCCACTCGCTAAACCAGACTGAAAAGGAGTTCCTTACAGTGACTTTTCTAGGGGCCTGGTCGATGCTTTCTCCTAGTGAAATACAGGCACAGCCAACTTAGCTCTTGTCGACTGACCATGCAATCACTCCTTTTCAGTGGGTCTGCCAACTACAAGGAGAGGAGTCACAGACAACTGAAGAAGGAAAAACGTCAAAGGTCCCCAAAATGCAGTGAATCCAAGTCATGGAGAAGTGTCTCTGATTCTGGAACCTTCTTGCTTCAAAAGGAATAGAGTATGCTCATAAGTCATGATACATGACAAAATTTCCTGGAATGCATGATTTAGGATATAGGTTCTAAGTGTCATATAAACAATGACTTTTATCTGAAAAAAATATATTTTGTTTTTTGAATAGGCCACATATTCCCATTGTTCAAATTATACACAGACACACAAATCTACACAGTGAAAAGCCTCAGTCCTGCTCTTGTTCTTCCTCTGCCAAGCTCCTATCACCTCTGTAGCAGGTATTTGTAGCTGGTGTCTAAAACTGCTTACTCCTCCTCTTGGCACACAGACAACATTTCCCAACCTCTCTTGCAATTATATATAGTCATGTGACTAAATCCTGGTCAGGGAAATATGTGCCACTTGCCAGTCTGGTCTATAAAAATCTCTCATGTTGCATCTTCCCTCTCTCTCTCTCTTTTTTTTTTTTT
>NC_045436.1:14605296-14651617 GCF_002776525.5 Piliocolobus tephrosceles | reverse complement strand
GCTGGGTCATATGGTACATCTAGTTCTAGATCCTTGAGGAATTGCCATACTGTTTTCCATAATGGTTGAACTAGTTTGCAATCCCACCAACAGTGTAAGAGTGTTCCTATTTCTCCACATCCTCTCCAGCACCTGTTGTTTCCTGATTTTTTAATGATTGCCGTTCTAACTGGTGTGAGATGGAATCTCATTGTGGTTTTGATTTGCATTTCTCTGATGGCGAGTGATGATGAGCATTTTTTCATGTGTCTGTTGGCTGTATGAATGTCTTCTTTTGAGAAATGTCTGTTCATATCCTTTCCCCACTTTTTGATGGGGTTGCATCTTCCCTCTCTTTTCCTGTCTTCCGGCTGAGTGTTTACACCTAGAGCAACCTCAGAAGCTATGGAATGGAAGAGAAGGCCTATATAAGACTTAGCCCCTCAATGACTGGATGGCGCAGAATAGCCCTGTATTGTATGAATATAATCTAATTTATTAAGCCAGTCTCTTATTCAAGGACATTTGGATTCAACATTGATTTTCAATCTTCCCTGCATTAGTGTTCTTAAAGATCATTAGATAGCTAATGAGCTTGGAATATATATATATATATTTTCTTGTAATCCTGCTTGATCAAGATGTATATCTAGTGCAGAGAAAATCTGATAGGAACTTAAAGCTAGGATATAGCAGATGATGGATTTTCAGGGCTGAGAATACTGTGCTACTAATGGAAATTCTGTTGAAATACCACTTTGCATACTACATACAGTGTTGGGACGAGCTGGAACTAAACAACCCCTCTATGGAATTAATCATATTACTGCGTAGAGCATTAGACAACTGCTCCATTCAAATGTTACTGATGTCATGTGCAAAATGGTTGCTGGGTTCACATTTGGCATTCATTAAAAAGTAGTGGCTAAAATTAGGCAGAATCCTAGGTGATTAATCTTTGATATGCATGGCCACAAATGGTGTTGAGTCACTTAGCCAGCTTTTTCTTATGGATCCTTCTTAAGGACTGGAGCATATCTTATAAACCATTTGCTCAGTCATTTAACTAGAGTGCTTGTTTTTGCCAACAGCTTGACAGTTTAAAAAAGAATAAAAGCCTGTTCCCTACTGGAAAATTGTGGAATTTTGCCATAATCATTAAGGCAGTGCTCTTAGTAAATTCCAGCTTTATGCTTCTTAGACAAATGGAGTATGAATTTTACTGTCAGTAGAGAACACTGAAAAACAAAGTAAGAAAAGAAAGTATCAATGCAGTATATACCATGTTCTTTAATAGTCTTCTTTAAAATTAAATATTGATTATGATTTTGCAATTTATTTTCAAGCAAGAACTGTTGAGTATTTGAGGATCTGAATGTTAGTGTTGGTGCTAAGATTATGATAAAAATAAAGTGTTTCTTAAATTTAAAACTCTATAATATTTCCAAAGGTGATTCTGACATCTCACTTTATTTCATGTTTTCCAATAGTGAAAATACATTTTTAAGAAAAACTTAAGAGTAAAACCCACATAGTAAAAGCCCAATTATTTATTGAGCTTTCTTTGATACAATAACATTAACAATAATTGTATTCTTAAATACAGTAACATCAGAAAAGGTTCAGAAATTAACAATCAAAACTCACATTTATATTTACCAAAACCAATATCATTTATTAAGATAAGCTATCATCATTAAAAACTACTTGTTTTCTCAGTAAGGTAACACTTGATTCTAAGAATGGATGGCCTAGATATTTTTACAGCTATTCTCATAGTCACCCAAGATCTGGCTGCATTTTAATGAAGAAGTTAACTATATGTAACTTGTGAATACATTGATATGCCCAGAGATGAAGGGTTCTGTTAAAACTATGGAAGGCACATATTTCCTAGAAAATAAGCAAGTATTTTTCTTAGGTTCTACACTGGTTACGTGGTATATCATTTCATTGATAATGTATACAAACAGGACCTATCACAATTGAATTCCAAGCAACTTCCAGATGATCCCTGCTGGTATACCTTATATTTTTTCAAGAATCATGGGAAACCAGATATTCTCCTTCACAAACTCAGGATTTGGCATATAAGACAAGGTCAAACGGCCGTTCTGTATCTCTCCCCTCTTCAACTCTTGTTCAGTTTATGAAGAACTTAAATCAGAGTGTACTTTATACACTAGTACAGTTAACAGTAAGATATGTTTCCTATTTAAACTTTAGTGTACAAAAAAGTTGAAAACATTGCCCTTAGTATTGTTATTGGTTTTATGGGAATGGGATAACCGTAACACAGAACTGGACCTCAAAGTCAATGCTAATTTGGGCAGAAGAAATGACTGGTTATGCCTCAGCAGAGCAGCCAAAGGGAATTCCTTTACAAGTTATGGCATCAAATATCAAAAACAGTCCTATTGGTCAACAGAGTGAAAAGACAACCTATGGAATGTGAGAAAATATTTGCAAATCATATATCGGATAAGGGATTACTATCCAGAATATGTAAAGAACTCCTACAATTCAACAATAAAAAACAAATAACTAAAAAATGGGCAAATGACTTAAATAGACAATTCTCCAAAGATGAAATACAAATGACCAACAAGCATATAAAGAGATGCCTGGCCGGGTGTGGTGGCTCACGCCTGTAATCCCAGTACTTTGGGAGGCCAAAGTAGGTGGATCATGAGGTCAGGAGACTGAGACCATCCTGGCTAACAGGGCAAAACCCCGTCTCTACTAAAAATACAAAAAATTAGCCAGGTGTGGTGACGGGTGCCTGTAGTCCCAGCTACTTGGGAGGCTGAGGCAGGAGGATGGCGTGAACCCAGAAGACAGAACTTGCAGTGAGACAAGACAGTGCCACTGCACCAGCCTGAGTGACAGAGTGAGACTCCTTCTAAAAAAAAAAAAAAAAAAAAAGCCCAATATCAGCAGTCACTAGAGAAATGTAAACCAAAACTATAAGATATCACCTCATACTCATTATAATGGCTATCACAAAAAAAAAAACCCAGAAAATAACAAATGATGGTGAGAATATGATAAAATTAAAAACATGTACACTGTTCATGGAAATATAAATTATACAGCTATTATGGAAAACAGTATGACAGTTCCCAAGAGATTGAAAATTATATGCTCCAGGAATCACCCCACTTCTGGGTATACACCCCAAAGTACTGAATGCAGAGTCTGGAAGAGATATTTGCAAACCCATGTTCACTGCAGCAGGAGTCACAATAGCCAAGATATGAAATTTACCTAAATGTCCATTCATAGATGAATGGATAAAATGTGGTTTACACATATAAAGGACTATTCCTCAGCCTTAAAAATGAAGGAAATCAGATGTAACACATGATTGTCAAGTGTTACAACATGGATGTATCTTCAGATTACACTAAATAAGATAGTCACAAGAAGACAAATATGGTATGGTTCCACTTAAATGAGGTATCTAAAGTAGTCAAATTTATAGAAACAGAAGCAGAATAGGGGTTGCCAGGGGATAGGGGAGAGGAGCAAACAGAGAATTGTTCAATGGGTATAGAGTTTCTGTTTTGCAAGATAAAAAAGTTCTAAAAATCTGTTGCACAACAATGTCAATATACCTCACACTATTAAAATGTACACTTAAAATGGTTAGGATAAACTTTATGTTATATGCTTTTTGAGCGCAATTAAAAATTTTAAAAATATTTTTTAAAAAAATCCTATTGGCAAACAATCCTATTGGCCAGTCTAAGAAACCACCACAGTTATGAAAACTCCATTAGAACCCGTGGCTCCAACTCATAATTAAATCCACACATTTAGAGGCAATTGATCTTTGCCAAAGATGCCAAGAACACACAATAGAAAAAGGACAGTCTCTTCAGTAAATGATGCTGGGGAAACTGAATATCCACAAGCCGAAGAATGAAACTAGACCCTTATCTCACACCATATACAAAAATCAATTCAAAAGGGATTCTGAACAGTTTCAGATATGAAACTATTAATCTACTAGAAGAAAACTTCATGACATTGGTCTGGGCAAACATTTTTTTGGATAAGAGCTAAAAAACACAAGCAACAAAAGCAAAAACAGACAAATGGAATTGCATTAAAGTAAAAAGCTTCTGTACAGGAAAAGAAACAACAGAATGAAGAGACAACTTATGGAATGAAAGAAAACATTTGCAAACTATACATCTGATAAAGAGTTAATATCCAAAATATATAAGGAACTCAAATGTTTCAATAGGAAAAAATCCAATTACTCAATTAAAAAATGGGCAAGATACTTTAATAGATATTTCAGAAAAGCAGATATGCAAATGGCCAACATGTATACAAAAACGCTCAACAGCACTAATAATCAGAGAAATGCAAATTAAAACATGAATAATGAGATAATACTTCATACCTGTTAGAATGGTGATCATAAAAAAAATGAAAGCTTAGTTTTGGTAATGATGTGGAGAAAGGGAGAACCCTTGTACAATGTTGGTGGAAATGTAAATTAGTACAGTCATTACGGAAAATGGTACAAAGTTCCTCAAAACATTAAAAACAAAACTATGATCTAGCAATCCCATTTCTGATACATATGCAGAGGAAATGAAATAGAAGAGATGAACACTCCCATGTTCCCTGTAGTGTTATTCATAATAGTCAAGACATAAAATTAACCTAAGTATCCACTGATGGACGAATGGAAAAAGATGTAGTATATGTATATACGTATACACACACACACACACACATATATATACATATACACACACATACACATACATACACACATAGTGGAATATTCAGCCTTAAAAGAGAAAGAAATTGTGTCATTTGTGACAACATACATGAACCTGGAAGACATAACGCTAAGTAAAATAGGCACAGAAGGACAAATATTGCATGACTTCATTTATATGTGCAATCTAAAATGAGTAGAACTCACAGAAGCAGAGGGTAGAATGATGGTGGCCAGAGACTAGGAAACTTGAGGGAAATGGGATTACGTTGGTTAAAGGGTATGAAGTTTCAGTTGATAGAAGGAGTAAGTTCTGGTGATCAAATGCACAGCATGCCGATTGCAGTTAATACTGCATTGTGTACTTGAAATCTGCTAAGAGTATAGACCTTAAATGTTCTCTCCACACTTGCATGTACATACATACAGTAACTACTAAGTGAGGTGATGAATATGTTACCTTTGTGGCTGTGGTAATCATTTCACAAGTGGTATACCAAAACATCACATTATATATAATAAATGTATACAACATTTATTTGTCCATTATATCTAAATAAAACTCTGTGGAAAAAAAGAATCTTCCGGAACCCCAAGAAAAGTGCTAGTTGGTTTTCATCTGATCAAAGAAAACCTTAAGGCAACACAGGCCTTTAAGGTACAGACATACTTCAGATATACTGTGGATTCAGTTCTACAGCACTGTAATAGGCAAACATTGCAATAAAGCAAGTCACACAAATTTTTTGGTTTCCCACTGCATATAAAATGTATGTTTACACTATACAGAGGTCTGTTAAGTGTGCAATAACATTGTCTAAAAAAACAATGTACATACCTGAATTAAAAATACTTTATTGTTAAAAATGCTTACAATCATCTGAGTCTTCAGTGAGTCACAATCTTTTTGCCAGTGGAGGGTCTTGCCTTGATGTTGAAGGCTGCTGACTAATCAGGGTTGTGGTTACTAAAGGTTGGGAGCTGTGGCAACTTCTCAAAATAAGACAATGAAGTCTGCTGCATCAATTAATTCTTCCTTTCACCAAAGATTTCTCTGTAGCATGTGATGCTGTTTGATAGCATTTTCTCCACAACAGAACTTCTTTCAAAATTGGAGTTAATCCTCTCAAATCTCTCTACTGCTTTATTAAGTAAGTTAATGTAACATTCTAAATCCTTTGTTGTCATTTTAACAATCTTCACATTATCTTTACCAGGAGCAGATTCTATTTCAAGAAACCACTTTCTTTACACATTGAAAAGAAGCAACTCCTCATCCATTAAAGTTTTATCAGGAGATCGTCGCAATTCTGTTACATCTTTAGACTCCACCTTATAATTCGAGTTCTCTTGCTATTTCCACATCTGCAGTGACTTCCTCCACTGAAGTCTTGAACCCCTCCAAGTCACCCACGAGTATCGGAATCAACTTCTTCCAAACTCCTGTAAATGTTGATATTTTAACCTCCCCCCATGAATCACAAATATTCTTAATGGCTTTTAGGATGGTGAATCCTTTCCAGAAGTTTTTCAATTGACTTCACCCAGATTCATCAGTGGAATCACTGGGCAGCGATACCTTACAAAATGTATTTCTTAAATAAGAAGACTTGGAAACTGAAATTACTCCTTGAGCCATTGGCTACAAAATAGATGCTGTGTTAGCAGGCATAAAAACAACATTTATCTCCCTCTCCATCTCCATCAGAGCTTTTGGGTAACCAGGTGCATTGTCAATGAGCAATCATATTTTGAAAGGAGTTTTTTCTTTTTTTTTTTTTTTTGAGTGGTAGATCTCAACAGTGAGCTTAAAATATTCAGTAAACCACGCTGTAAATAGATGCACTGTCATCCAGACTTTGTTGTTCCATGAATAAATCACAGGCCAAGATTTAACATAATTCATAAGGGGGCTAGGATCTTCAGAATGCTAAATGAGCACTGGCTTCATTTTAAAGTTACCAGCTGCATTAACCCCTAAAAATAGAGTCAGCCTGTCTGTTCAATCTTCGAAGCCAGGCACTGACCTCTCTTCTCTAGCTATGAAGGTCCTAGATGACACTTTCTTCCAGTGTAAACATGTTTCATCTGCATTTAAAATCTATTGTTAAGTAAAGCCCCCTTCAATCTTCTGAAAACTTGTTGTGGCTTCTTCATCAGCACCTGCTGCTTCACCTTGCATTTTTATGTTATGGAGATTGTGTCTTTCTTTAAACATCCTGAACTAGCCTCTGCTAGCTTCAAACTTTTCTTCTGCAGTTTCCTCACCTCTCTCAGCCTTCCTACCATTGAAGAGAATTAGGGCCTTGCTCTGGATTAGGCTTTGGCTTAAGAATGTTGTAGCTGGTTTAATCTTCTAACCAGACCACTCAAATTTTCTCCACATTAGCAAAAATGGTGTTTTGTTTTCTTATCATTCATTTGTTCACTCGAGCAGCACTTTTAATTTCTCACAAAAACTTTCCCCGTGCATTCACAACTTGGTAAACTATTTGGTTTAAGAGGCCTAGCTTTTGGCCCATTTCGGCTTTTGATAGGCCTTCCTCACTAAGCTTAATCATTTCCTGCTTTTGATTTAAAGTGAGAGACATGTGACTTTTCCTTTTACTTGAACACTTAAGAGGCCATGGTAGGGTTATTAATCAGCCTAATTTTAATATTTTTGGGTCTCAAGGAACAGGCAGGCCCAAGGAGAGGGAGAGAGAGATGGGGAAACGGCTGTCAGCAGAGCAGTCAGAAGACACACAACATTTACCAATTAAGTTCACCATCTGATATATAGGGCACGGTTTGCAGCACCCCCAAACAATTACAATAGTAACATCAAAGATCACTGAACTCAGATCACCAAAACGGATATAATAATGAAAAAGTTTTATATATTTTGAGAATTACCAACGTGTGACAGAAGTCAGTTATGCATTTAATATCAATGGGGAAAAAATGTATGTGATCCTGTGCCCCAAGTGTAAACTAAATCTAAATCCCACGCAGGGCATTATCACTTCAGGAAATGTATTAGTTATCAGAACACGAGATAACAAGGCAGTGGCCTTCATTAATAACCCTGCTGAAGGCTATATCCTTGTACCCATTCAGTTCCTTCCTAAGCCTGTGAGTCTAAGTCCACACAATAATGATGAGGCATATATATATTTAGTGGCATGCAATTGAAGCTTTACAGCCAAAGAAGAGAATAAATATTAAAATAATGGCATGTGGAAAAGATTTTTCACAATCCTTTAATGGTGTCATTTCAATTCAACAAATGTTCTTTAATATTGGTTACTGTGTAAAACACCATCCTAAATACTGGGGCCAGGCCTGGGGTGGGGGATTTAAAAAACGAAGTAACACAACATAACATGGCAGTCAAAGGAAAAGCTGCATCTCTGAGGTTATGCTTGAATAGCGTCTTAAAAGATAAAGGGTTTATCAATAAGTTTAGAAAGAAAGAAGGATTGAGAACCACAGTGGAAAGCCAGGAGGGCCTTTATAACTAAGAGAGCATCACAAACAAAGCTGTCAAAAGTACATGAATATGACAGACATGTGGAGACTGCTAAAGATATCTATGGCAAAAGCATAAGGAGCAACAACAAATACAGCTTCCCTTTCCACTCTAGCAATAGTTTATTTTAAATTCCGCATATGGGGTTGTGCCTGTCTTATTCATTGCTGTGCTTTATATGTTTTGGGCCTATAATAGGTACTTAAGATTTGTTGAATGGATAGGCAAAAGATGAGGCCAGAAAGATAGTTGAGGGGCCAGATCACAATTCCCCTCCAATGCTAGGCTTGGTATTTAGATTTTATTTTTCCTTCTGGTAAAAACACATAACATAAAATTGACCATCTGAACCATTTTTAGGTGTGCAGCATAGTAGTGCTAACTCTATACATCCTGTTGTGCAATAGATCTTGAACTTTTTCAGACTGCAAAACTGAAACTGTATACTCATTGAATGACTCCACATTCCGAATTTGGATTTTGTTCTATGGGTAATAACATGTTCCTGAAAATTTTTGAGAAGGCTTTCTTGCATTTTGGGAAGTAACCTAAGGGTATGCCAAAGCATCAGTGGGCTCCATGAAGGGAAAACTATTAGGTGTTTAGTGGATCGGTACAGTGAATAGACTAGACTATGGATTATTTCCTGTTTTAAATAAAATCCTAACTGCAACACATGTAAAAATTGTTGATATATACATTTATCTGAAATACACTGATAATGCATACTCATTTCAATATTTTTTAAAATACTAAAAAAATACCCTAGTATCTAACAGCATAGCATAACTCAAACGTATCCTTAATTGCAATTTACTTATGTTATGCTAAAAGGCCCTTAGCTCAAAATTGTTGCAAGTCATGGACTACTGATTTGAGTATTTCTAACAAGCATTCCATGCTCTGACAGACTGAGTTCCAGACTTTCACCCTCTTACTTCCTTGGCCTTCATCCAATACTTAACACAGAATCCTCAGCATTTCATTTATATCTTGCATACTATTCTTTATTAGGGCATAAAATACACATGATGGTAGATTGTAGAAGAAAATCATAGATGGCTCATTTATTCTAAAGGACACAGTATTCTATTTCTTTTTAAAAATGTGATATTCACCTAAGGTTCTTGGCATTTCCTTAGTAAATTGTCCTTAGCTTTTTAGAAAGCATAAAATGTAGCACCGATAAATTCATTCCATTAATCACTCAAATAGCCAGTGTAAATTAAACTACCCTTCCTTAAGTCAATACTTGGTAATTTATAAGGCCTTTAAGAAACCAATGCATAATATTTACTGGGAAATGTTTATGTTAATGTGAGGATAAGCTAATAAGAATGAGAAGAATAAATTTCCTTAAGAAATTTGGAAGAAGACAGAAAATATAAACATAATCTGATAAGAATATTAAATCTGCACTTTCTTCTGAAGGAAATGAAATGGCTCAAAAAACTTAGAATTTCCAAATTACTTTTAAGGCATTTTAGTCCCAGTTTCCCAATAAAATAATATCATTTATTTTGTTTTTTCATTGTGTAAACAGAAGCCTGAATCAGTTTTGCAATAAAATGTTGGATCAAAAGAGCCTTCTTCCCAAGTTAGAAAGCTAAAAAGCTCAATGCCAAGGACTAAATTATCTCCAGCTGTAAAAGGAGATTTCATTTTTCTTGGAAAAGCTGGTAGTAGCTAAATTCATGTTATTTGTATATGAAAGAAAAGATAATCAATGGAAGATTAACAGTACAAATCAGTTAATGGGGCACTATGTATACCTACACTTACAGACTTAACCATGGTCATAAAAATATTCAAATTCCCACCCAGATATATCTATTTTAGAAGAGTTTACATTTTAAAACAGCTAACATGCAATCATATACACTAGCATGTTAAAATAAATATGATTGTTTATTCACTAAGTTAAAGTAGTTCACAGGTTATAGAATTTAAATTACACATAAAATAATTATATGCAGAGAAGGGGGACCCCATTTTGTATTACCATCCTGAGAAATCTGGGACATCAGGTTAGTCACATCTAGTCCTATGTACATGTGTACTCCTAAAGGGCTCCAGGTGAAGAGAATGTTTTTGGCTGATTTTCAGGTCCTAGAACAAGATTCCAAAACAAGACAAAAACTGCCCTCAATCTCTGGAAAGTGCAGGAGATAGCTGATATGCAAGCTACACTCCTCAGAATGTGACCTTGGGTAGTACCACTTAAATATGCTTCAACTTCTCCAGAGGACTTAATACAAGAAATCAAGAAAGAAAACTAAGTGACTAACACAGTTGACAGCTTCTTCTGGGGGTCGAGTAATAGATTTAAAAAAGAATCTTGGCCAGGCATGGTGGCTCACGCCTGTAATCTCAGCACTTTGGGAGGCCAAGGTGGTAGGATCACTTGAATCTAAGAGATCAAGATCAGCCTGGGCAACATAGGGAGACCCCATCTCTACAAAATTTAAAAAAATTAACCAGGCATGGTGGCATGTGTCTATAGTCCCAGCTACTTAGGAGGGTGAGGTGGGAGGATTGGTTGAATCTGGGATGTCAAGGCTGCAGTGAGCTATGATTGTGCCACTGAACTCCAGCCTGGGCAAGACAGCAAGATCCTCTCTCTCTCTCAAAAAAAAAAAAATCTCTTCCCCACTTTTATGGCAACAAGAACAGAATTACTTGAACAGTGAGCAATAACAAGAGGCAGGGACAATGATCACAGAAGTTTAAGGAGGAACAGGAGTGGAGGTTACCTTTACTCACCACATGCTGAGGTCCTCAAGTGAGGTCCCCTAATGCCAGAAGAGGAAGAACATGACCCAGAGCAGACAGGAGCAATAGCCTCAGAGAGGAGCCAGGCCTTTGGGGAGAAGGGAGGAGGATCTGGGTGGTAGCCCAAAGGTCTAATGTGGCTGACAGACTGAGGGTTCAAGAGGTTAAGGCCGCCTGTCACTGGTAACCAAGCATTCCCAAGAAAACAAGCTACGCCTGGGAAGGATGTAAAAGCCCAAGTGCAGTGGGTGGGAAATAAAGTGTGGGAGTAACATATCCAGAAAATAAGGCAGAGGTCTCAGGAAGAATACCTGTGTTTGGGCTGAGAATGGGTATTTTAAGAGGGCATAAGAATTTATGAGTCTCTTTCATGAAAAGTAGATGAAATCTAAGTAGAGAATGCAACATTCTAGAAATTGGTATGGAGTAAGAGATAATTTGAGACTAGTTTAACTGGTGAAAGTTAGTGGACAATTTTCTTTAGCAGGAGAAAGAGGGAAAGTAAGAGGAGAAGGAGGTAGAGAAAGAAAGGGGAGGAAGGAGGTAGAGAAAGAAAGGGGAGGAGAAAAAAGGGAGAGGAGAAAAGAGGGAGCAAGAGAGTGACAGCAGAGTTAGGGCACAGGGAGTACATAAATTCATTTATAGAAAGGCCATACATTTAGGAACTGAGTCACGGCAAAAGGAGTGTATTATAAAATTAAATAGGTGATGAATCCTTTGTAAAAATTCCTAAAATCTGCACATGCACACATCCCTAACTAAGACAGGCAGGGTAGATGATTCCCTATTTTATGATGGTCTGGAGGAAAAGGAAAAATGCCCCTCACTCAAGCTCTAGCTTAGCTAACTCTCAGCGAATCTGTAACAAGAGACCCAAGAAGCTATTAACTGCAAGCTCTTATTTCGGGGGCTAAGGATTTCCCCAGAGTCCCATATGCGCAGTTAGGCTTAAAACTCCAACTTAAAGCTACCTCTTACTCCTCTGAATGCTAAAATTCATGCCCGGGGTGGAGATTTAAAATGTTACTACTACATGGAATGTGGGAAGAAGCATGTTGAGCAAATGCGCAAGTGCTAGAAAAACTCCGCGCCTGCGTGCCCTGATGTAACCTTCCGCCATATAGAGAAACCCTAGAAAAGGAACCCACAAACTATCCTCAGAGAGAAGCCCGCTCCTTTTTCCTTTCTCCATGCTATCTCCCTTATGCCAAGCTGGAATAAACTTAAGCTTACCTTTGCTGCTATGTTTGGTGATCTCTCTTGATTTATATCCTGGAAGACTGCAAGAACCCCGGGTGCTGGTAACACAACCACATAAACACACACGCTGTAGAGCAAAATCAGGTAAAATCAATAAGGTCTGTTGACTATCAGGCTACCCCAGGAGATGAAGAAATAAGAATTAACTAAATGTGACTCCAGAATAGGTATTTTCTAATTTACTGTAATCAGGAAATATACACATGTACACATAAACACATATTTGGTCAAGTACTAATATTTTAATGGCTAGAAAAGGCAAAAGGTGTACCACTTTGTGCACAACAAGGAGGAGAACTGAAATCAAAATTATAACAATACTAATGACAATGAATTCCTTGGAGATGGAATAACATACTTTTAACATTCTCTTTTTTTTTTTTTTTTTTTTTTTTTTGTGAGCCATGATAAAACTAATGCAATGCAAGTATCTGCCTGTAAATAGGATGATCAAATAACTTATTGTCCAAATCATGGCACTTCTGCAAGAAAATGGGGAAACTATTAATTATTATACTAGAACAGGCATACGCTGGGACAGTCCTAAGCAAACCAAGGAATCTGGTCCTCCACACATAAGTGTTAAATAACGCTCATATCAGTGGTTTCCTACCTATTAGCAGTACACAGTGGGGCACAGGAATACTATTACAACTACAGCAATCCAAATGCTCAACAAGGATGGTCAGTGGGTGGAAACATAATATGCACATTTATATATGTAATATTAATGTTAAAATGTCCATAGATAATATGTTTTACAAAATTCAAGTGTACTTTAATATTACAAAATTCATGATAGGTTTTTATCATCGTGTATTTTCTCAATCAATGGCTGTAAGAATACCATTAGCACTAGGCATGCCTGGTTGAGAAAACTTTTAACTTTTAAAAGTGTTGACACTCATTCACTTTTTGGTCACTGTTATCTGAAGTATTTATCAAACGGTTTAGTAAATGTTGGCTATTACTATAAACACTCATTTATTTTTTTAAAAAAAACATTAAGTCCCTACTAGGTAGTACTAAGCCTGCAGCTAAAAACTGGAACGTGGTTGCTATCCTTGAGATGCGCAAAGTCCAGTTAGGGAGAGAAATAAACAAATCATTATAACCTACTGTGTTAAGGGCTGTGATATAAGTACAAGCAGCAAGTCCTATGCATGTCTTATCTAAACAGATAAATCACAACATACCATGGCAAAGGCAATAATGAAATGCAAACACAGAGCTCTGAGGTCATAAAGGGTAGAATGACCAACTGGGGGACAAAAGGGGAAGAGAATGCCATAGGATGGCAGAAATACAACCATCCATGAAAACAAAAGCAGACAGAGGAAGAGAACAAATTACTCAGAAATCATCTCCTTACTTAAACCTAAATCACACACAAAAAACTGTACTTCTTACACAAATACAGAGCTGCATCTATCAAAATGTTCTCAGAATCCAAGACTCTATAAAATACAACTGGAAAATCTCTGACCAGGAGAAGAATTTTTCACATATATTTCTTCTACGGGCTGTTTTGCCTAAAAAGGTCTACAGATTACTTTTTCTTGCCACTAGAAATAATTAATAGTATATTGCTACTTTTGAGGATATGCCCAAAAATATTTGCTTTGAATCAAATACAATGTAAGAAAATATAAAAGAACTTAATGTTTTTGAGCATATTATTATATTACGTAAATCAATAGTAAAAGTAACATATGGGATCAAGCCTTAGACCATCTCAAAGCAACCATGAACTATACCTAAAGAACTAATTGTGAGTACATCTTATTTTTAGGAAATGGCAGATGCTGGGGAAAATACACAATTTAACTTATTTTCAAAGAATGCTTCATGAACCTATAGCTTTATAACCAAGGAATTATATAATCACAGGTTTCATTGGGACCCATACTAGAAAGATGACTATTTTCTCAATGAAAAGTTGATGATTCAAGAATAAAAAATCATCAGTGAAAATTAAACATGTATTTATTGGACATGCTCTGGCAGTTGACATTTGTAGCTCACCTGTTTATAATAAAGTGAGGAAAAAATCAATACACCGAACAATTGCTAGTGAATCAGATTCAATTTACTTAACGGTGTGTTAAAAGACACAATTTATATTTGGAGATTGTAAGTCTTCTTGTATAAAATGTGAGACTCCTTTATCTAAAGAATTAGATTGCTCAAGACAAATACAACTTAGTCAACAAATTTAAATAAAGGGCGAATCAACCATCCAGTTGTCTTTACTTTGACATCAAATTCCTTCGACATAATTACAATGGAATAAACTATCCTGAAAGTTCTCTGAGGCATTTCAAAAACTGGCTACATTCTAAAATTTCAACTAGTTTAATTCAGATTGGTCTTCCTTCCTTGAGGCTTTCTCTATGCAAGATGAGATATGTCTGAAAAAAAATGCAATTTAGTTACATTACTGTAATGCATAATTTTTCACTATGCCCCTAAACAAACCAACTCCTAAAATTGCTAGGAAAACAAAAGATACTAACAAGTGCCACCAATACCAAACAGAAAAGTAAACAGCAGAATATATAAGTTGAACACTAAAAATCAATTTCTATTGAAGGTAGTGCTTCTTATTTACTGGATAGATATTCTACTTCATTTTCTGGTATTCACACATTCATTCTTATCCTCTCTCTCCCCTTCCACCCATGTATTCTGGGGGCAGTGTGATAATCTGTCTTTTTGTCTTTACATCCATTCCAAATGCACACATATAAAGACCTTCAGGGAAGTTTTAAGGTTCTTGAACCTTGCCTTCGGCATACTATTTTAGGTAAACTGTCAGAAGGAAGGATTAAATATCTAATGGCAAAAACCATACTTTTACATCAACCTAATACTTCAGCAAAAATTTGGTAGAGCTGTATGACAATCTTTTTTAGATTTAACATGTGTTTCAGTGATCAAGTCATTTGTGGGAAATTCTTTGACTTATTTTTATTGAAAAATATAATCTGAATGCCAGTATGCACAAAAAAATTCAAATATAATTTCTTTTGGGTAGTAAGTCTACAAATAATTAACAAAGACCCATTTGAAAGGGAAAACTGAAATCTTCCCCAGGATAGGTAGGTAATTAGCAAAGAGGAAAGTACCATTTTTTAGACATATAAAATATAGTAGGTTTGTGAAAGAGGGGGTGGGCCACACAGAGAGTTGGTCTCTGAATCTCCAATAAAAGCAAGTTACCAGTCTGTACCTAGATGACAACACAGAAGGGTTTCTGGAAGGAGTTTAGCTATTAATACAGGCATGGTCACTGCTTGCTTATGCAAAAATTCATAAAATGCAAAAATTCATAAAATGCAAATGGCTGAGCAAAAACTTTTTTTCTGAAAGACTTAGTAGTGTTAGAAAGAGAAGGCCTAAATTCTCATAAGTGAGTTTTAACATCTTGTCGAGAGAAGTTCTATATATGGAGACTAAAAACATGTAAGTGCTTTCTTCTTAGAAATATGTTGCTGGTGTCTGCGTTCAGTTTTGGATTTCTATTCTCTTGTTTTGTTAACCAGGGTAGCCATGGGTATAGATGTAAAATTAAGGGAAGCCACTTTAAAAGGAATAGCTAAGTAGGTCAATGGTTGGGTGGGACGAATAGCAGAACGTTTCTGAATACAAGGTATTTGTAATAATCCCTTCTATATTATGGGAAAGAGTTAAAGAGTTAATCCTACAAAAGAAAGTATATGCAGAGGTAAAAATAACACTCAGTGTTCATCGATCACAACCTTGATTTCAGACTCGAAAACAGATCATCTCCCTACCCAGTGCACACCAGTGTTATGGTTATCTGGAAGGATCACAGAGAATCCAAGGAACTAATATTGATGAAGCACTTAGGTTCTTTATATATATTGTCTCATCTAACACTCATAACATCCTTCAGTGGTGTATAATAGGGTGGAAGTAAATGTATTCTATTGATATCTATCAAAATTTCCTTTTCTTCTTCATGTGATTTAAATGCACATATGCAAAGCATCTATACATATTTTTAAATGATGCATTAACATTGAAAGTGATATATCAAACACATTAGAGAGGATGCCTTTTGGAAGGGGGAAGGAATGCACATACATATATAATGTTAGCTGAATGTCTTATTAGTTTTTAAATGTAAATCTTTTAATTAAAGCACATCCTTTAAGCAACATGTATTGTCATGATCTTAACCACTTAGTAGCCCATGAATAGAACTGAGTTCAGTGGTACCTCCTAGGAGCAAATTCTATAGATGAGCACTGTTCAAATTCTCAAAATGGTAATCTTTATAAAGGGACTCTGGGTCTACATCAAAATCCTGGAAACGGAGAAGTAGTTACCAATTTCATGTAATGCAAACATTAATACACAAAAAATGAATACATAAAATATTTATACCCATTTTAATTCTCTCAAAAACCTATGCTGAATATTTATATAACACTATTATTTTAGAAGTGAAAAAGAAAATGGCAGGAAAAATCCTTGTCTTGGACTGGAAAATACTTTTTTCCAGTCAGTTTTAGAAGACTAAAGAAATTTAAATCCATTATGACTCAGATCAGAAGCCAATTATTCCCTCAACTAGTTCACATCTAAAAATCAGGACTTAAAGCCAATCCCTACACATGTTGGAGTAAAGAGCTCATGTATGTGGGTGCACAGCACAAACACACACACACACACACACACACGCAATTCATGTGAGCCTGGGAGGGTCTTGACTTCAAAAGTGAAAACTATGGCACATCTTACTGGAGCATCAGTTGATCCCAATATCTGTTTTAGTTTGGGAATCAGCACAATTTGTTAGTTTAATATATTAATGTACTTATTTTTAGTTTTTCTTTACGGAGCATTTACCATGTGCCAAGGCATTGAGCTAAGTATTTTACAAGCATTATTCCTTTTAACTTTTACAACAACCATATGAAGTACATCCCAATGGTATTCCCATCATATATGTAAGAAAACTGGCAGCCTTGTGAGGTTAAGAAATTTGTGCAAAGACATTTAGCTAAAAAGTGCTAGTTCCAGGACTGCAAAGTCATGTTTTGAACCATTAAGCTATATTGAAACTTCCAACATTAATGTAATGAAGTAGAATGCCAACAATTTTAAATCAAAATACCAGAAACACCTGGAAGGTCATGCCAACCCCTTCACTTTCAAATGAGTATAAGCATTATTTCTGAGAAGTTTGATAAGCACTGCAAAAACCATTTTCACAAATACAACAAAGCCTAAATTTAACTCAATGAACACTTACTAGGTTCCCATCCTTTAAAGCACTTTGCTTTGGACTGTGGAAAGTAAGCATTTATAAGTAAGGTCCTTGATTTCAAGCAATTATGCAGATGTAGTAATCTACACAGGTTTATTGACTCCTTTAAATTTAGGAATACATTTTTTTTAATATTTAGGAACACGTTCTTTTTTTATTTTTTTATTTTTATTTTATTTTATTTTATTTTTTGAGATGGAATTTCGCTCCTTGTTGCCCAGGCTGGAGTACAGTGGCACAATCTCGGTTCACTGAAACCTCCGCCTCCTGGTTTCAAGCAATTCTCCCTTCTCAGCCTCCCAAGTAGCTGGGATTACAGGTGCCCACCACTACGTCTGGCTAATTTTTATATTTTTAGTAGAGACAGGGTTTCACCATGTTGGCCAGGCTGGTCTCAAACTCCTGACCTCAGGTGATCCACCCACCTTGGCCTCTCAAAGTGCTGAGATTACAGGCGTAAGCCACAGTGCCTGGCCTAGGAGCACATTCTTATTAATTATTCTAAACACTTTTAGACAAATAATCCCAATAAATGGATCTTCTTAACTTTACATATCAATATGTATGCAAAATACATTTTATAAGAAATTGAGATTTAGACATGACACACTTCTTGGTCAAGGTCTCCACATACAAGGTTGAGTTAAAACAAATGATAAATATAAAGGAAAAATGACTTCATAGGAAAGTCATACAGAAGAGCCTAAATTGTATAGGTTGACATATAGAAGACTGACAGAAAAAGAATGTTTTATAATTATAGAAATATTGAAATTATGATCCCGAGATAAGATTCAGCTTGACAAGCTAAAGGCAGTCAAATACAAGCTTGGTCTGACTGGTAGCTGATGAAGTTTTGTCTCTTTTTCCATGACCTTAGATGGGGGAATTACACTTCTACAAAGCTTTCACATTTTCTGTCTCCTACCTACATAGATACTAACAACCCTCTTTAAATAGACTGCATTTTTTTCTGTTAGTCACATTCATGACTGGACTAGAGTATATCCTTCAGTTGCCAGAGTTTGGGACAAGTTATGTAAACTTATTACTGGAGCATTCTAGGAAACACACAACCACGAGTCTGGGAGGAAGCTGCAGAGTAGACTCTGCTCTCACACAACTGTTATTTACTGACACCCACCAGGGCCAAACTTGAAGTTCACACTTTATGAGTCATTGGTTCCATATCTTTAGAAGCATGGCGTATGAGAAGTTCTATTCAAACCGCTGATTGCTTCCTCAGCTTCTGAACATCTGTGTTGCTCTGTATCCATGACCATTTGTTTTATTTTGGTTTTTGACAGCTGAGGATTAATTCAAATCAAAAGGCAATTCATCATGCTCAATTTTCTCCACATTTATTCCACTGATGAGGGAATTATTACAAGAGAGTGCCTCCCTCACATGGTCTCACAATTATTGGGCCTAGGTAAGAGGAGGTACATTTGGCCTTCTTTAGAAACAGACATACGGATAAAATGAGGTATCTTGCATGTTTCACCTTCTTTGCAAATATATTTTGGGGGTCCATCATTGTCTTATTTTTTCAGGCTTAACATTAGCTCTAGAGACTCCCTCCCCGACACACCAAAAGGAAAAAAAAAAAAGCTCAAACTCAGTTTTGAAATCCAGTCCAAAACTTCTCAGGCCCATGGGAATACAGTGCACATGTGTGTACGTGTGAGATTGTGTGTTTGTGTTTCCCTGCTTTAATATTTCACAGCTTTACTGCATCTGAAAACATTTAGAAAAACATGCATGAGAGACTGGCTTTGCTTGCTAGCTTTTTACGTATGTTAAAACGCTATGACAGTATTCTGAATGTGTCCAGTGCCTTCAACCTTTCCTACTGAAGGTATTTCGACCCCTTCCCGCACCCACACAATTCTCGCTGTCAACAGGATTTCCATTTGCAGCTGAGACAGGCAGAGGCTGGTCCAGATCAAAAATCTGGTCTTGTGTAAATGCACACATTCCCAGAACTGATCAAAGACAGACGCACACACAGATGGTGACTCATAGGATAAACTTTTCATCAAAACTAAATACATTGAAGAAATATATCTGAGGATAATTGGTTATAAATCATTTTACCTTGAAAAACAGAAAATGGAGGCCAAATAAAAACTTTTAAATATTCCACAAACACAAAAATCCTATTAAATGTGGTTAAAATGGATGCCGGCAACTTCTTTACACCATTGACTGTGTTCCCAAACCACATGTACAAGATTTTCCAGGGATCACAAGTCAAAGGACAACTAAGGTTATGTAGTGGCTGAGCCTGAAAGAACCTCATCTATGAGGTACACTGATTCTTTCCATCCCTCTTTCTTTTAAAATTGTATATAAATATATTTTAAATCAATGAACTTAATGGATCATATACCTCTACAGAATATATTATTTTTCTCCTGGCACTCAAAGATTGCCAAAGCTATCACCTGCAATGAAGAATTACCCAGGCAGCCACCTGCCAGTAGTGATACAGCAATTAATCAGAGGAAAAGTCAATAGGAGAACAAGAGTATGGCACTTAAGAAGCATGTCTGTGAGTGTGCTACCATGGCATCATGGAGAGAATCAGTAGCAGACCAAAAGTGAACAAACGGGGGTTGTGTCCCACTTCCTGCCGGGTTCTTAAATATCCTGCCTAACCTTTCAAGGGCAATTTCATTCATGTCATTTAAAGCTATTTTATATTCCATGGAAAACAAAGTCGTGAATGAAACCAGTAAAATACTGTTTGCTGTGACATACTATCTCTTGGCTGAGCACATGTGGGGAAGAAGTACAGGATGATTCACAGCAATGGCTACACTGCAAGCTAAAAGAAGCTGCTGTAAAGACAATGGAGTGAGACACCTCCCTTTGGCTATGTCTGAAGGAATGATTCAAAAATAATGCTATGCAGCAATGGACCACTGGGAAACAAAGCCCACAAGAAGATCCATCTTGGCATCAGCCATCAAGGGTGGATTAGAACTATATGTGAGCCTGGGTGCAGTGGTTCATGTGTGTAATCCGAACACTTTGGGAGACCAAGGCAGGAGGACTGCATGAGGCTAAGAGTTTGAGACTATTCTGAACAACATAGCAAGACCCTGTCTCTAGAGAAAAAATGTAAAAATTAGCCAGGCATGGTGGTGTGTGACTATAGTCCTGACTAGTTGGGAGGCTGAGACAGGAGGATTCCTTGAGCCCTGGAGTTCAAGGCTGCAGTGAGCTAAGGTCCTACCATTGCACTCCAGCCTGGGTGACAGACTGAGACCCTGTCTCTAAAAATAAACAAACAAAAAACAACTGTATGTGAGTAAGAAAGAATTTGCTGCTGCAACTATTAATACATGACAAAGAAGAAGATATATTGCCTAGTAGCCATTTAGATATGTATACAGCTTTGTGGAAGCTACCTAGTATACCAAGAAGATTGAAGCCAGCATAATACTTCTCTCTTTGCTAACTCTCCTTTGTGATAAAATCTGACACCAAGGGTGGCAGTGAGAGACTTTCAAAATAAAAGCAGCAGTCAGGCCTGATGTTCATCTGCTCGACACTGGTATGGCCAACATAGTGTTCATGGTTATGCCTATTCTGAGCAGCCAGTATTATGAAATATTGTTAATATCAGGTGTGCCTCAACTAAGGAATGAACGTGCTTTAGTAATAGGAAGCAAATAGGGCAATAAGAAGAAACTAGGTATTTCAAAGTTTATATTTTGCTTAAAGTGAAAACATAATTACAAATAGTTTACCAAAGAGTACTAGAAATGGCAATTGGAAAGTGTGGCCAACACAAATAAGTATAAGGACATTTGCCAAAAAAAAAAAAAAAACAAACACAAAAACTTAAGTTGTAGAGTCTAGAGAGAAAAACAATAGTGACATACTCAAGAGGAAAATGTTAAAAAACAGAGCTAGAAGGACAATAAAATTAACGTCAAAAAGCTTAGTAGAAGAAAAAATATTTATACCAACAAGGGTTTATTTCCAGTAAAATAAAAAAAGCTTAAAAATCGTTACCATCAAAACTTCAATGGATAAGTGGGTAAAAGGTTCAGAAACTTAAAGAAGAAGTACAGAAAGTAAAAATAATTTTTAACACATTTTGAATACTTAAAAGAAATATAAGTGAAAGGAAATATTTCAGCAAAACTTTGTAATGACAGAAGTCTTCAGGGACTGGTGGGGAATATAAGTAGACTCATTCAGTGCCAATGACATTATAAATTGCAGATATCTGGAGAATATTTGCTAATTAGAAAACAGTATATTCAGTGATTCCCCTGTTGTAAATTTATCTATGGATATAATTTTTTAAATGTATGTGATGCTTACAATAAAAACTAACTATAAACAACTTAAGCCCCCTATTAGCGGAAAGCCAAGTATATTAGAGTATACTGATATAACTGAATAGTATGCCACCACTAAAAAAATAAATATGATAAGGAAATGTGGAGAAATATTTATAAAAATATTAAAAGTAGAAATACAACTATGTACATATATGTATATGTGTATATGCAATAGCAAAATTAATTTAAAATTTATAGATATGATTGAATGTTATCCCACTAAAAGACTAAATATAAATAATAAATATGAAATATTTATAAAATAGCAAAAGAACAGTAGAAACACATATATACATATACATGTAAGTATATACGTATATATATTACAATTATAAAAACTACTTATAAGTTTGAAACAAAAACCAGTAGGGAGCTTGAAGAAATGAAACTTGTTGTGTGTGTGAGATATTTATTATAGGCAATATATTTCTAATTGCAATTGTATTTTTTTCCTTTTATTATACACGTAGATTTAAGAGAAAGAGCTCTTAATGAAACTTGAAGGAAAGTATTTTCTAGTTGACATATTCTAGATCATAAGAAATGCCAAAAGTTATTATGAGTAATAACGAGTGTACAGACCTAGACATCACAGAAAGGGAATCAGGTGCCTTTATAACTTTCTTAAAAGTCACCGATACTTTACTTGCATAAGAATCTTTACTTTACTTTACTTGCATAAGATACTTACTTGCATAAGAATCTTCCTCACTGAGAAAACATTTAACAAAAAACTCAGCCCTTATAATTTTCCTTTCTTTTTAGAAATATATAGACTCTAAAATTGTGAAGTATAGTATTTAATGGTAGTATGTAGGTAAGTAGTGTCCATATAGAGAGATGTTTCTTCTGACTGCCAATAAACAAAGTCATATGTAATTACATGTATTAATATATACCCACAGAGCATATATACATACACTATTCATACACAAGCATATATGTACAGAGGGTGAAAATCACTTAAGTTAAAGAAGCATTGTTAGATAATTAAATGGTTCTTAGGGAGAGCTTTCCTAAAAGAACCAGAGCCCTGAGCTCCTTCCTTCCTTCTCCTTGCTCTAGCCACACTGATTTGAGTGGGTTTCTTGAATACACCCTGCCTTGGGGACTGTGTGGCCTTGCTGTTCTTTCTTTCTTTTTCTTCCTTTTTTTTTTTTTTTTTTTTTGAGACGAAGTCTTGCTCTGTCGCCCAGGCCGATCTCGGTTCACTGCAAGCTCCACCTCTCAGGTTCACGTCATTCTCCTGCCTCAGCCTCCTGAGTAGCTGGGACTACAGGTGCCTGCCACCACGTACAGCTAATTTTTTTGTATTTTTAGAAGAAATGGGGTTTCACATGTTAGCCAGGATGATCTCGATCTCCTGACCTCGTGATCGGCCTGTCTCAGCCTCCCAAAGTGCTGGGATTACAGGTGCGAGCCGCCGTGCCCGGCCCCAGCTGTTCTTTTTACCTGAACACTACTTTCCTGTATTCTGTATTCACAGGGCTCAGCCCATGGTTCTATACAATATTTAACAACCAGCACCTTTTTGGGAAACAACCAATTAGTCCAAACACCTGACCAATCAGAAGGATGCTGGGTGCAAAATCCACAAGAACATACCAGTGCCTCCCCAGCTGAACATCAGCCTTGGTGCCCTCACTTCCTCCAAATCTGGACTCAAATATCACCTCTTTGAGAAGGTATTCCCCGAAAGCCCTATCTAAAGAACATCGCTGTTATTATCTCATGACCATGGCTTTTCTCCTGTAGCATATATCACTTGACCATATATATTTATCTGTGAAACTTTCTATTGTTTATATTCCTCATTGTATGTAAGTTCCAAAAAGGCAGGAACATTGTCTGCTCTTATCAAGGTTGCTTGTAACCTCTACTTGCTAAATCCAATGGTCAATTATTCTTCTCATCTTTTCCGAGTTACCATTAATAGTTGGTCACTCATGCTTCCTTGAGTGTTTCTTCTCCTAAGCTCCAGAACATTAGAGTGCTTCATTTTCCTTTTGTTTTTCTAGTTGCTCCTTCTCATTTCTTTGACTTTTGGAATTAGTTGGTGAATCCCTGGCCTCAGTCTCTTGATGTTGTCAGCCAGTCACAGCTTTAAATAACACCTGTATGCTGTGAGTTCCAAATTTGTACCTGTAGTCTGAACCTCCCTCCTGAACTCCAGATCCATTTATCCAACTGGCTGACTTCTCCCTTGGCTATCTAATACACATCTAGAATTTAACTTCTCTCAAACTGACCTCCTTACATGCCCCCCAAACATGGTTTTCTTAAATCCTCCCTAGTTCAGTTAACATTAAATGCATTTTTTCCAGCTACTCGAGAGGCTGAGCTCGGAGGATAACTTGAGGCCAGGAGTTCAAGACCAGCTTAGGCAATATAGTGAGACCCTGTCTCTACAAAAAAAAAAAAAAAAAAAAAAAAAAAAAATAGCAGAGTGTGATGGGGTGCACCTATAGTACCAGTTACTCAGGAGGCTGAGGCAAGAGGAGTGCTTGAGCCCAGTAGTTTGAGGCTGCACTAAGCTATGATCATTTCATTTGCACTCCAGCCTGGGTGACAGAGTGAGGTCTTGTCTCAAAAAGAAAAAAAAATCATTTTTCCAATTGGTCAAACCGAAAACCTTAACCTCACCTTTAATGTTACTCTTTCCCTCATGCCCCACATCCAGTATGTTACTGCCCCACATCCAGTATGTTACTCATCCTTCAAATCCTGCCCAGAGTCTATGGCTTCTCACTGTCTCTGTTTCCACCATCCTAGTTGAAGGCATCATTATCTTTTACATGGATTATTACAATAGTGTTGGAACTGGTCTTCCTGCTTCTGTTCTTGCTCTTTCCAATTTATATCAGTCCCAGAATCAGGATGATCTTGTTAAAATGTAAGTCAGGTCATGTCATTTCCTTACTCAAAATCCCCCAATGGCTTTCATGTCACTCACCTAGATATCCTTATTATGTCTGAAAGGTTTTTAATGATCTGGTCCCTTGTTTACCCTCTGACCTCATCTGTCATTGCTCTCCCCTTTTCTTCATGCTGCTCCAGCTGCCACATTGGCCTCCTCTTTGTGCCTCTAACAAACTAGGAATGCTGCTGCCTCAGGGCCCCCGCACTTCTTTCTTATGCCTGGAATGCTATTCCCTAGATAGGCACCGGCCTGGCTCCCTTGTACAACTCAAAGTGACTTCCTTAATGAAGTCTTATATTGCCACTCCATCTAAAATTTAAACTTTTCCAGATGATTTCACTTATACAACATTTACTTTTACCACATTTCCAGTGCTCCTAATTTAATATAACATTTTAACAAGAGGAGATGAGGCTTGAAGAGAAAGCAAGTGGCTGGATCATGAGAACCCTTTTGAGCCAAGCAAAGCTTCTGACCTGGCCCAGAGGAGCCACCAAGGGCTGTTAAGCAGCAATGTGATATAGTGTGTTTTAAAAAGGTTACTTTGGCAGTTTTTTTTTTAAAACAAAGCATATGAAATATTAAACTATGATATGATAAGAAGACCAAGTGACTTTTTTAGAGATTTCAAGCAAACATAAAATTCTCCTTTGTTGAATTTCTTCAATTTCTATTTGTTTTTCTGTGACACACATGTTACACTTTAGTGAGTATTCATTGAACCATTTCATAGGAATAGTATTAGTCTGTTTTCACGTGACTGATAAAGACTTATCTGAGACTAGGAAGAAAAACAGGTTTAATGGACTTATAGTTCCATATGGCTGGGGAGGCCTCACAATCATGGCGGAAGGCAAGGAGGAGCAAATCACATCTTACATGGATGGCAGCAGGCAAAGAGAATTTGTCCAGGGGAACTCTCATTTGTAAAACCATCAGATCTCATGAGACTCATTCACTATCATGAGAACAGTGCAGAAAAGACCCACCCCCATAATCCAATCACCTCCCACTGGGTTCCTCCTACAACATGTGGGAATTGTGGGAGTTACAATTCAAGATGAGATTTGGGTGGGGACAAAAGCAAACCACATCATTCCACTCCTGGCCCCTCCCAAATCTCATATCCTCACATTTCAGAACAAATCATGCCTTCCCAACAGTCTGCCAAAGTCTTAACTCATTTCAGCATTAACTCAAAAGTCCATAGTCCAACATCTCATCTGAGAAAAGGCAAGACCCTTCCACCTATGAGCCTGTAAAATCAAAAGCAAGTTAGTTATTTCCTAGATACAATGGGGGTACAGGCATTGCCTAAATACAGCTGTTCCAAATGGGAGAAAATGGCCTAAACGAAGGGACTACAGAACCCATGTAAATATGAAATCCAGCAGGGCAGTTAAATCTTAAAGCTCCAAAATGATCTCCTTTGACTCCATGTCTCACATCCAGGTCATACTGATGCAAGAGGTCAGTTCCCATGGTCTTGAGCAGCTCTGCCCCTGTGGCTATGCAGTGTACAGCCTCCCTCCTGGCTACTTTCAGAGGTAGATGTTGATTGTTTATGGCTTTTCCAGGTGAATGGTGCACACTGTCAGTGCATCTATCATTCTGGGGTCTGGAGGACAGCAATGGCCCTCTTCTCACAGCTCCACTAGGTAGTGCCCCAGTAGAGACTCTGTGTGGGGGCTCCAACCCCACATTTCCCTTCTGCACTGCTCTAGCAGAGGTTTTCTATGAGGGCCCTGTCCCTGCAGCAAACTTCTGCTTAGGCATCCAGGTGTTTCCATACTTCCTCTGAAATCTAGGTGGAAGTTATCAAACCCCAATTCTTAACTTCTGTGCACCCACAGGCTCAGCACCACAGGGAAGGTGCCAAGGCTTATGGCTTGTACCCTCTGAAGTCATGGCCCAAGCTATACCTTGGCCCCTTTTAGTCATGGCTGAAGTGGCTGGGATGCAGAGCACCAGGTCCCTAGACTGCCCATGAAACCATTTTTACCTCCTAGGCTTCTGGGTCTGTGATGGGAGGGGCTGCCAAGAAGACTCTGACATTCCTTGGAGACATTTTCCCCATTGTCTTGGGGATTAACATTTGGCTCCTCATTACTTGTACAAATTGCTGCAGCTGGCTTGAATTTCTCCTCAGAAAATGGGATTTTCTTTTCTATCACATTGTCCAGCTGCAAATTTTCTAAACTTTTATGCTATGCTTTCCTTATAAAAGTGAATGCCTTAACAGCACCCAAGTCATCTCTTGAATGCTTTGCTGCTTAGAAATTTCTTCTGCCAGATACCCTAAATAATCTCTTTCAAGTTCAAAGTTCCACAAATCTCTAGGGCAGGGGCAAAATGCTGCCAGTCTCTTTGTTAAAAATTAACAAGAGTCACCTTTTCTCCAATTCCCAAAAAGTTCCTCATCTCCATCTGGGACCACCTCAGCCTGGATTTCATTGTCCATATCATTATCAGCATTTTGGTCAAAGCCATTCAACAAGTCTCTAGGAAGTTCCAAACTTTCCCATATATTCCCGTCTTCTTCTGAGCCCTCCAAACTGTTCCAACCTCTGCCTGTTACCCAGTTCCAAAGCTGCTTCCACATTTTTGGATATCTTTTCAGTAATGCCTCAGTTCCAGTTACAATTTACAGTATTAGTCCATTTTCATGCTGCTGATAAAGACATACCTGAGGCTGGAAAGGAAAAGAGGTTTAACGGACTTACAGTTCCATGTGGCTGGGGAGTCCTCACAATCAAGGCGGAAGGCAAGGAGGAGTAAGTCACATCTTAAGTGGATGGCAGGAGGCAAAGAGAGCTTGTGCAGGGAAACTCTCGTTTTTAAAAACATCAGATCTCAAGAGACTCATTCACTATCACAAGAACAGTGCAGAAAAGACCCACCCCCATAATCCAATCATCTCCCACCACTTCCTCCATGACACATGAGAACTGTAGGCGTTACAATTCAAGAGGAGATTTGGGTGGGGACATAGCCAAACCGTATCAGGAACCAATTACCTTCAAGTTCTTGAACTATTTGGAATTTCATATAACTTTTCCCCATAATCCTCAACATTGCAAATATTAAACAACCATAAACATCCAAATAAGTAATATTTCACATTAGCAACAAAATCTTTTATTTTTTATTTTTATTTTTTTATTTTTTGAGATAGAGTCTCACTCTGTTACCCAGGCTGGAGTACAGTGGCACGATCTCGGCTCACTGCAACTTCCACCTCTTGGGTTCACGCAATTCTCCTGGCTCAGCTTCCTGAGTAGCTGGTACTATAGGCATGCAACACCATGCCCAACTAATTTTTGTATTTTTAGTAGAGATGCAGTTTCACTATGTTGGCCAGGCTGGTCTTGAACTCCTGACCTCAGGTGATCCACCTGCCTTGGCCTCCCAAAGTGCTGGGATTATAAGCATGAGCCACCACGCCCAGTCGCAACAAAATCTTTAAATATGAAATAGTACAAAAAATTTTAAGTGACATGAGCCAACTGAGATGTGCTGGGAGGAGTGCATTTCCCCTCTAAAAGAACAGATTCTACTCAACTCTAGCATATTGTTGGCAGATTTCTCCATTTTTCAAGAAAAGCTAAAACTCACATGCTTATCTGAAATCTCCCAAGTTTTGAAATACTAAAATAGGATACAATCTTTCCACAATCCTATGGCAATTTCCACCATTTGGTGGGTCATTTTTGAGTCTGGGATACCCACTCAGACATTTACATGGCTTGCTTAGCCTCTCTGTTCCTTGATTCCTTAACTATATAAATGGGGTAATAATAACCACACCCACCTAAGGCTGTGGGTAGGAATGAATTAAAGATAAATGAAAAGTGTTTAAATTACTGCTAGTCACACAGTAAGTGTTCAAAAGTTACCACTTTCCTGATCAGTTTTCCGCTGAAAATAAGTACTTGGCATCTCTCCACTTAAAACTATCAAAGCTTCTAAGTCAATTGACAATATTTCCTGATACATACTCAATACAGATCACTGCTCTGAGGACTGTGCAAATAGACAAGGGAAAGCAAGGTACAAGGTACCTACACTTGTCAATAAAATGAGAATGAGGAATCAGGGTAAATGTATATTAAACCGACCTAAGGACATGTACCAAAATTAAAAAAAAAAAATGTTCAAATGGATATTAGCAAAATCATAAGAAAAACTAGGATCTTTAAAAGAAGGGAGTTGATACGTGAGTTGGTATAATAGATTATAAGGCAGGACAGAGTGTGGGATGAGGCCACACTGAGTAGTTTCTTCAGGAAAACAAGCATTTAGGCAGGGCTAAAAAGAATACAAGAAATGTTATTTAAATTGGGGGATGTAACGGGGAAAGAAAACTGATTAGGAAATTAAGGAAGATATCATGGAAGTCATTAAACTGAGTGAAGCATACATTTTAGAGGCTAAAGTATACCTCAGGAAAGGGAATATGGGCATGGTGAAATCAGCTTCGGGGGCTGGGCATGAGAAGACATTAAACCTGTGAACAGTGATAAAAATGAAAAAGAAAACGAGATAAGTGATCCACCTCCATTTCCTCTGCTAAAGTTATCCCTTCGAAATGCTCTCTCTCTTCCCAAAGGATATGTTTTAAACATGGTCCCTTTTACTATCACACTGAAAATCTCTCACCAGGGAGTATGAAAACTCTGCAAGTACCTGATCTGTGAGAGAACTGAGATGTCCTATCTTTGGCTATACTTTTTTTCTTCATTCCTTCTAAAAATTGCATATTTGCTGTAAAAAAATCACATAATGACATCTAAGTGAAATGTTTCAAATGAATAAAACCACCTTTAATTCCCAAAGCTAACACAATTCTTATCATTTTCATATTTCCTTGTCTAATCTATGTCTGTAAGTCTACAGATTTGCCTAGTTATAATCGTTGAGTGCATTCAATTGCATTTTCCATTTTGTTCACTTGCCATGTATCAAAATATTGCCTTAGGTTTCTATAGTTATTGCTAGTATTTAAATGTCTGCATCATAGTTCATCAAGTTGATGCCTCACATAACATCAGAAATTAAGTAATGTTCATTCACTTTTGTCACGGAAAAGGCCACAATATGCATCCTTTTGCACAAAGTTATTTTTATTTTAAATGTTGTTCGACTATTTCCTATAGATTAATTCAAAAGAATGAGGAGACAAATATATTAACTTTTTATTCTCCCTTAGCCTATATATATTAACATGAACATGAATGGGTTATAATGCTATTATAAGAAAATTGGGGGAATTTTGGACGCACCACCAAAGACACTTAGCCTGAGTGTGATTTATACCAAATCACACTTCAGTTCTAAAAATGCTCTATGACCCCACAAGGGTGCTACAAATTGGCCTTTTAATTAGAGTAAAACTGAATGTCAAGTCGTGTCTTTCCCCCCACCCCCAGTTCCTCTTACAAGTTAATGTGCTGATGGTAAAGACATAAATAGCAACCCTCTCTCTTCAGATAAATTGCCCAGGAGAGCTGTGATAGTGAATCCACAGGCCTATAAATCTAATAAACAAGAATTATCCAATACTGAGAAATGTGAGCAAGACATGGCTCTGAACTGTATTAGGTATTAATATAATAAAGGGATGAGGTGAGTGCACCTATCAAATTGAAACTACAATCATACACAGTACCTGAGAAATTGCTAAAGCAAATGTGATAATGAAGAACACAATTGAGGTTAAAAAACCTGCAGCATTTTGTAAAATGCCATTACTTTAAAATACACACACACATAAAGAAATGTCGATGTTATTATTGAAGAGCACAATTAAAGTGAAACAACTTTCGCTATAGTTTTTAGCTGAAAAATTGGTAATAAAAAGTGGTTTGGAAGAAATAGTGGTATGCCTTGATAAAGTTGGAAAGGTTTGGGAATAATTACAAAGTCTAGGTTCATACAGGCAATGTAAAATGAAGACTGGTTAGTGAGTTAGAAGACTGAAATAGAAAACCTTTAGGAAAAAACATAGCTATTGAAATTAAAAATACTCTATTGATGGTTTAATCCAGAGTATAGCTGAAAAAATACTCATCCCACTTATCATCTGGACACAGTGGATCCTTTCATTGCTCATATTTTAAAGTCATTTTTATAAGTCATCCATATAGAAGAGCAAAAAGATAAAATGATCCAATGCAACCATATGATAGTTTCAAGACAGAATGAGTTTTATTCCTTTAAAATTTGTAAATTCTTTTTGTTTTTTGGAAGACCTCTAAGAAATAATAAAAGCCTCATGCTTCTTAAAAGTAGTTAGAATTGCTTATAACAGACACTCAAATGCTAAAATTGGTAAAATGAACTCTGAGGATTAAGCAACCATTTAAACACAGTTAAAGACACAATTAGTAAACTGAATGATGGATCAGGAGAAATTACTCAGAATGCAGTACAGAGACCTGGAGATAGAAAATATGCAAAAGAGGTTAAGAGATATAGAGGACAGGGGATGAGAAGGTTTAATGTATATTTAATAAGAGTCCTAAAAGGAAAAATTAAAATAGGAAGGGAAGCAATATTTGAAGTATAATATCTGAGGATTTTCTACAACTGATAAAAAGATAATCCAGCTATACAGGAAAAATGTTTATTTACCTAAATGATGAAACAATTCATACCTCAGAAACTTTTATTCATATTCCCCACACACAGGTGTGCACTTTGAAAATAACAGAGTGCAGGTTATGTCAGCATTTATTAAATACCTATGGGCCACAAACGAGTCTAGGTACTAACATGCCAGAGCAGCACATAATTTAGGTGTTTTCTTTACACCAAGAGGGTAACTGTTGATTCCAAATTCTGCATAAATGTTTTTTTTTATCAAATCGTATTTTAAAAGCGGTTTATTATATTCCTATTTTAAGATATCCTGTTATATATGGTCCTTGATAAAGACAAGAATCATTCTATTAATCAAATGTTAAGAAATTGTAATTTTTTGCACATTATATTTTCTATAAACTAGATATAAACAGACATCCGTAAAAGTAGCTATTTTGGCTGGGCATAGTAGCTCACATCTGTTATCCTAGCACTTTCAGAGGCTGAGGCTGGAAGATCACTAGACCCCAGGAGTTCAAGACCAGCCTCAACATAGTGAGACTCCCATCTCTATTTTAAAAAATAGTGGCTATTTTTACAGTTAACATAAATTTCAAAATACTTAAACACCTGCCCAAGGTCCTTAAAAGAGAAGGGTGCGAAGGGCAGGGGTGTGGGCTGGTGGGAGAGATGGTTGAATATTCAGCACTGATAATCTTTGCTGGATCACCCACAGTCTTTTTACACTTTAGTGTCTCAGGTTGTTCCTCCTCTCCTTTCTCCTCTGCTTGAGGCCTTTGTAGCACATTGTTAAAATATGCAACAGAAGAAGGAAGGGATAGCCTCTGCATTCCTTTCCTCCCCTACACCTAATCCTCAGCTCTTTCCTCAGTAGCTGAAGACACGAAGGCGTGAGAGAAAAAGGCCTCTTGTTCTCAGCTTCTTCCCCTTCCCATCTGGGATCCCTGGTCTCAGGACTAGGTTGGAGAATCATGGCTTATTAATGCCTCTTGGCTTCCTCTCTTTTCCCTTACTCCTCATTCTGGCAGTCTTTGATGCTTATAGTCAACAGGGTCCAGGGCTTGAGGAAAGAAGAAAATCTGACTATCTGAAATGCATAACTTTTAAAAAAATATTATATATGACTGATAATAGTGTAGTTACTTAAGAACGAAGGCTATGACAACCTTGACTATCCAAATACTAGCTGTATGTTCTCTGCAAGTTACTTAACCTCTCTGTGTTTTGGCTTCCTCATCTATAATGGAGGTAAAAATTAGTAACCATCTGATAAGAATCTTGTGAAGCATAAATTGGTATACCATTAGGCTCCACTGACCCCAATTTTAGCTTTTGAGATTCATTTTGGGACAATAAGTACTTAAAACAGTGCCTGGCATATGGCAGGCATATGGTAACATTCAATAAATGTTAATTCTTATTTTTAAAATTATATTTATAGAATAGGTTATATCTAAATTATATTTTACATAATTAAAAGTAGGTGTACAATTTCATACTATATGTAACTGTAAAACAATTTTAAACTATTTAGGTATGATTTAGAAGGATATCACCAAAAAGGTTCATGGTGTCTCTTCTTTTTAAAAAAATTAATAGTTTTTGGGGTATAGATTGTTCTTGGTTACACAGATAAGTTCTTTAGTGGTGATTTCTGAGATTTTAAGCACACATCACTCGAGAGTGTACACTGTACCCCATAAGTAGTCTCATTTCCCACTTCCCCAACCTTCCCCTCCGAGTCCCCAAAGTTCATTATATTACTCTTATGACTTTGCATCCTCATAGCTTAGCTCCCACTTATGAGTGAGAAATACATACCCTACTAGCCTCCCAGTGGACCTCCTTGGTTTCCTGATAACCTCTCACCTCTTTGACATGCATCAGCTGTCTCTTTGCTGGAGCCCCTGTATTCTGGTATCTGCTCTTCTTTACTTCACACACAGCAAACCTCCGCAAGAGACCAACACCCTACTGTTGACACCCTGTCTCACTGATAAGACCAAACCCCACAGTGCAGAAGCCCTTCTGTTCTGAAAGTGGTAGGTATAAAGACTAAACTTCACTATGTTGGACCTAATAACTCATTGGAACTAATTTTCTCCTAATGAAATACAACACTGCTTACTCTTTAATAAAATTAAAATCATAAGCCTTTAGCATTAATAGGAAGCTACTATGGCTAGGGCACTATGAACTCCCTGATGAAGCAAATCCATGCATAAAATTTTTAAAATATATATTACCAATAAAATGCATATACACAATTTTTATTCTGATCTTGATATACCAAATGGATACATCCCTGTTAACATGACTGAATATCTAATTCATTTCCTCATATATCAGAATTATGTTATTAAAGTAAACCTTTAATAACATGCTGCATATTATAAGACTGCTATATACACATTATAAAATTTGGAAAATACATAGAGAAAGAAAGGGACGAAGACGAGTGTGGAGGGTGAAGAAGAGAGGTAGAAGGAGAAACGAAGAAGAGAGAGGTAGAAGGAGAAACGAAGAAGAGAAGGAAGAAAATCCCTTACCCTTAATCTTACCATCCACGGACTGTGAAAATTTTGGTAGCTTTTTAAAACTGAGAATACGTATACCCTTTGGTTTTTAGTCTGCCTTTTCCCACAAAATATTCTGTGAACATATTTTGGCCAATACATAATCACTGACATCATGTTTAGTAATAGTTGCTGAATATTCCACCTTCATGTAATGGTAGGCAGGGCAAGGGACTAAACCAGACTGTAATGTATCTCAATCCAGGCTTGATCTGTTACTAGTAATATCACATTAGACAATTATTATACTGTCCTACCCCTCAAATTCCTCATTTCAAAATAGGGGAACACCAATAACTACTTCAAAGGATTGTTATGAGTATTTTTTTTTTTAATTTTTATTATACTTTAAGTTCTAGGGTACATGTGCATAACGTGCAGGTTTGTTACATATGTATACATGTGCCATGTTGGTGTGCTGCACCCATCAACCCGTCAGCTCCCATCAATTCATCATTTATATCAGGTGTAACTCCCCAATGCAATCCCTCCCCCCTCCCTCCTCCTCATGATAGGCCCCATTGTGTGATGTTCCCCTTCCCGAGTCCAAGTGAGCTCATTGTTCAGTTCCCACCTATGAGTGAGAACATGCGGTGTTTGGTTTTCTCTTCTTGTGATAGTTTGCTAAGAATGATGGTTTCCAGCTGCATCCATGTCCCTACAAAGGACGCAAACTCATCCTTTTTTATGGCTGCATAGTATTCCATGGTGTATATGTGCCACATTTTCTTAATCCAGTCTGTCACTGATGGACATTTGGGTTGATTCCAAGTCTTTGCCATTGTGAATAGTGCCGCAATAAACATACGTGTGCATGTTGGTGGGACTGTAAACTAGTTCAACCATTATGGAAAACAGTATGGCAATTCCTCAAGGATCTAGAACTAGATGTACCATATGACCCAGCCATCCCACTACTGGGTATATACCCAAAGGATTATAAATTATGTTATGAGTATTAAGTATGATGTGATAGATAAAATATTTAGCATGGGGCTTGATGTACAATTATTTACTTAATAAATGTCAACCATTAGGTTTTCCCATTTGCCATAGTTGCCCCCACCACTCCCAACTAGATAAAGTGTCGTGAAGGCACCGTGTCCTTACATGAGGTCCCAGTGCAACAGAGTTAACATATGTTAAACTCTGTTGAATGAAGAAACAAAGGAGTAAGTGGCTGGCGGGATGACCGTGTTAACTGGCCCTTACCAGTTAAGTGGTCAGCTTTAGACAACAGCGGAAAGTCATTAAACATTTGGAGAGGACTGTCATGTCAGCTTAGGTTTCTTCACAAAACTTTGAGAGCAACAGGAGACAATATTTTGCCCCTATCCTGTATCCTGTGGTTTGCTCTTCTGCTCTCTCTACTTTACATCCATGATCTTTCTCCAAAGATGGGCTCCAAAGTCTTTCCTACAGGATCCATTCCTTCTCAGCAGTCCTTTTCTCACTGAGATTTTGTTGGCCATCAACAACATAGCCAATGTGCTATATGTTTAGTCAAATCACTATGTCTGCTTGACTGTAATTCTATCATTCTTAGGTCTTTTCCAGATACACATTCCAGTAATTTTGGTTTTGAATCATATCCACAAAGTCTAAATATACTAGGTTAAAAAAAAAAAGTTGACTGCTTATAATCAGTCATCAAATGGAATGTTCTCTTGCCTATTTGCTTTCAACCATAAAGTCATATACATTTTTTTTCCTTTTTTTTTTTTATTATACTTTAAGTTCTAGGGTACATGTGCATAACGTGCAGGTTTGTTACATATGTATACTTGTGCCATGTTGGTGTGCTGCACCCATCAACTCGTCAGCACCCATCAACTCGTCATTTATATCAGGTATAACTCCCAATGCAATCCCTCTCCCCTCCCCATGATAGGCCCCGATGTGTGATGTTCCCCTTCCTGAGTCCAAGTGATCTCATTGTTCAGTTCCCACCTATGAGTGAGAACATGCGGTGTTTGGTTTTCTCTTCTTGTGATAGTTTGCTAAGAATGATGGTTTCCAGCTGCATCCATGTCCCTACAAAGGACGCAAACTCATCCTTTTTTATGGCTGCATAGTATTCCATGGTGTATATGTGCCACATTTTCTTAATCCAGTCTGTCACTGATGGACATTTGGGTTGATTCCAAGTCTTTGCTATTGTGAATAGTGCTGCAATAAACATAAGAATGTGTGCTTGAATCAGAAGTTTGATGATTTTACCCCAGGGTCCAATTTTCCTGCATTTCTTTTTAGAATTCATCCCAGTTGCAATTCTCTGGGTTTTTTTTTGCAGTAACTTCTTTCCTAACATTAAAAATCTTCTACTGAGTATCATCAATTAATCATTAAGAATTCTAATAAAAATTTAGCTTTAGCTGTAAAAAGTAACAGGGAAAGTTGAGGCAATTTACCTGAAAATGTATAATTTAAAGAATCTGACTATTTGAGGAATTTCATAACAAAAAAAAAAAAATCACCTTCTATCTAAGTAATCCCTCCTTAGAATAAAACAGAAAACTTTAACAGTCTTTAGTGTTTATATTTCTGGTTTCTAATATTCTCAGCCATTTAAAAAAAGTTTTCAGAGAACTATTTGATTAAAATTAAAATTCACAACAGAACCTAGTTTATATACTATAAAACTCTAAATATATACTTTGCTATGTGAAGAGGTAAATTCTATCTCCAAATGAATTAGGTAATGGAAATATAAAAAAAAGAAATAAAAATCTAGACTTTAAAAACATTTGATTGAAGCTTCTACAGCCATCAAATATTATTTCTGAATAGCTTATATTTCATTTCAAACAATTCCATGTTTTATTGCAAACACATTCATCTTCACGTCTGAAAAAGGTGGCCATAACAAAACTATTAAATAAAATGTATGTTCAGACACAGTGGCGCACACCCGTAATCCTAGAACTCTGGGAGGCCAAGGAGAGAGGATTGTTTGAGCCCAGGAGTTCAAGATCAGCCTGGGCAACATAGTGAGACCCCCATCTCTACAAAAATTTAAAAATTATCCAGGTGTAGTAGCATGCATACAGTCCCAGATACTTGGGAAGTTCAGGTGGGAGGACTGGTTGAGCCTAGGAGGTTGAAGTTGCACTGAGCGATGCCTAAGCCACTGCACTCAAGCCTGGGTGACAGAGCGAGACTCTATCCCTAGAAAAACTAAAAAGAAAAAAGAAAATAAAAGAAAATTTATTTTGGCTTTCAAGATTCTGTGTAATAAGGGTTATGGTGGATAGTCAAATGTGTGATACATAGTCAAATCTGAAATTAAACACAGATATCAAGGGTAAAATGTAAACAAAGGTTTTTATTCATTTTTGGCTTTACATTTGTATTATCTACCAATGTGAATTATAAAAAGATATGAAAAGTCCCTACTATAAAGACACATGCACAGGTATGTTTATTGCGGCACTATCTACAACAGCAAAGACTTGGAACCAACCCAAATGTCCATTAATCATAGACTAGATAAAGAAATTGTGGCACATATACACCATGGAATACTATGCAGCCATAAAAAGAATGAGTTCAATATCCTTTACAGGGACATGGATGAAGCTGGAAACCATCATTCTAAGCAAACTAACACAAGAACAGAAAAGCAAACACTGCATGTTCTCACTCATAAGTGGGAGTTGAACAATGAGAACACATGGACACAGGGAGGGGAACATCACACACTGGGGCCTGTTGTGGTGCCGGGGGCTAAGGGAAGGATAGTATTAGAAGAAATACCTAATGTAGGTGATAGGTTGATGGGTGCAGCAAACCACCATGGCACGTGTATACCTATGTAACAAAACTGCACGTTCTGTACATGTACCACAGAACTTAAAGTATAATAATTTTAAAAAGTAAAAAAAGATCTAAAAAATCCAAGGCAAAAAATGCTTTATATCATCTCTGATATCCTGATACACCATGGATGTACAGTCGCAGAAGATTCCGTGCAAATACTAGGCTAAATTTTCATTTTTTATGACTTTATGGAGGCTTCATTATTCTTTCCATACCATTTTATAAAACAATTCTGAGCTATTTGTTCACACATTGGAGATAAATAAAATATATTCCTAAAGAAAGGGATGCTTGGAAGCAGAACTCATCAACTAACACTAAATATTAGCTTCTATTTATGTGACAACAACAGAAAAAATTCTTGAAAATAATCAGACTAGTGGTATGTACTATTTAACCCCAGTATGGTCTACAACAAACAATATTGTAGTTTATTGCTCTTCTAAAAGTTGGGAGAAATTAACACAATATACATAAGTGGGAAAATGCCATCAAACTCACTGCACGAGACATCTGACTTTTCTCAGAGAAAATTAGTTACAAGCATATCAAAGAAAAATGTCAAATTCTTATATTTGCTTCCAAGGAAGCCTTGCAAATTTAGACTTTCTCTGCCTAAAGAGCACAGTAGCAATCACACACGCAAAAATTAAGACATAATATACTCATAAAAATATAACACAATATCTTCTCTGACTTTTCGAGTCATTCACAGATTTAACTTATAGCATATTCCACGATTCACAAAAGGATCTGATTTAAGTAGGTCCTACCTCAACTGACATAAATAAACTAAATTTCAAAATTGAAGGAATTGCCTCCCAAAAGCACATAGATTTTAAAATCCATTAAAATATTTCAGGAAAGAGAATAAATCTGATAATTATGAGACACAAAAATTAAAGTAGAAGTGTTTTAAGTACACTAAATACTTTTCCCAAACAAACTGTAACTGAGTTATCTTTTGATTTCATAAAGTTTGAAGACTTAGGAGACATATTTTCACACTACAGCAGATAAATAGCCTTATTAAAACTAAAACAAGGAAATTATATCTATTATGCTCAAGGTAACATAAGATGTGGAAGAAACACTATATTCAAATCTGTTTCTTAAATGCATGAAATTATTATTCTTCCTTCTGAGTCTTTGTGTAAAATTGTCATTGTTTATATTCTGTATTATACACGATATAAAGATATACATGTATCTTATATATCTCATATATAGGTATGTATATATGTATATATACGTATGTGTGGATATATATGTGTGTATAGACACACACACACATACAGTAGCAAGTTGGAAAGGTCTACATGTGTATTAAACATCTAGAAGGAAAAAACATCACTCATAATCTTACCACTTAGAGGCAGCACCTTTATTTTGTTTTCCTTTATATATACAAATTACTTTAATACACAAAAGTGTTCTCTGAAAGCTTTAAGCTTGCAGAATATGAAAATATCAGTGAACCTTATCAAGAGCTTCTACATAAGATTCCTAGGCAGGGATTTGTTCTTTTCTTATTGTTTTTATCACATTATCTTATATTCTTAATTTTATAATTTCAATGTTCATTTTAGATTCTGGTAGTACCTGTGCAGGTTTGTCACATACATATATTGTATTATGCTGAGATTTGGGGCATGAATCATCCTGTCACCGACGCAATGAACACAGTACCCAACAGGCAGTCCTCCAGCCCTTGTACCCCTCCCTTTCTCCCATCTCTAGTAGTCCCCAGTGTCCATTGTTCCCATCCTCATAGTCATGTATACCCAGTGCTTAGCTCCCACTTATAAATGAGAATGTGTGGTATTTGGTTTTCTGTTCCTGTATTACTTTGCTTAGGATGATGGCATCCATGTTGCTGCAAAGAACATGATTTTATTCTTTTTTATGGCTGAGCAGCACCTTTGAACAACATGACATCTAGTCAGTTGATCTTGTTCCTATGCATTTTTAGATAGTTGAGATTCTACTTTGTAGACCATTTTGTATTCTTTTTTCAGACGACATTGTATTTGTTGTTTAAAGAATCTTTTTAAAGACAATTTTAACAATTTATAAACTTAGACTATAAATATGAAATGAGTTTAGCAACTTTTTTATTTATAGCATATCTTACCTTCTCACAGAAGGATCTGAATTAAGCAGATGTTACCTCAATAATACAAATAAAAAAAAAATTTCAAAGTTGAAGGAATTTCCTTCCAAAAGGACATGGATTTCCAATTTTAGTGAAGCACCCAAGGTTTACTTAATTATCTTCCCTTCTGTTCTTATAGCCATTTATATTATGCCAAAATTTTTCTTTTTGAATAAGCAGTTACATACATAAATATCTTTATAGTAAAGCTATTATTTCCTTATGATACAGTCTCAGAAGTTAAATTAGTAGGACAGATTATATGGACCTTTTAAAAAGATTCTTGATAAAAATAAGCAAATTGTTTTTCTGAAAGATTGTGCCAACTTACATTTCCAGTAGTCACCTGGGAAAGGGATGGTTGAGGGTGGACATTGTTTTATTTTAGCTTTTCAAGAAGGACCAGACAAAACTGGGTCTATGAGTAGGAACCAACTGATTATCTAGAACATGCTACGCACAAATTATTATGCTAGACTCTCGGGATACAAAAATCCTTTGCAGATTTTACAGGTCCTAACAGTTTCGTGTGTGTGCCTGTGTGTATGTGTGTGCGTGTGTGCATATTTATATGCAGGTTATGTGTGTGTTTGTGACGGTTGTAGGGTTTATAATTACAAAAGTTATACAATCAACAGACCCTTTATTCTAGTCAAAGGTTTTGGCCTTTGCGTCTCCTGCTTACTAAACTATAAGAACCATTTTGTAATGAATCAAGGACAAAAAGTTCTTAAAAAAAAAAAAAATGGACTGATGGCTTCATAAACAGATTTAATTAAAGTTAGAAAACAGACCCCCTGGTTAAACCAAAGCTGTTCAACATTTCTTTTTTATTTTTTCTTTTTCCTTTAAAAGTTCTACTTAATAATCATAAAACATATATTGAACTTTTGCTGTGTATCAGTTGCATCCCTTAATAACAGTGCTTGCAACAACCTTAAGAATTAAGTGCTACTAATTTTCCCATTTTACATCTGACAAAACCAAGGCCACAAAGCTAGTAAATGGCAAAGGTGAGATCTGAACGTTGCGGACTCTGTAAGAAAATGTACACTATTCTGCCTGGTATATGACAGGCACTTGGAAAATCTTAACCATTATTGTCTGTGTATATTTCCGCTTTGACCAATAGTTTGTAAATACTATGAGGTCAATGGTTTTGTCTAGAATGCCTTGAAC
Organism: Piliocolobus tephrosceles; assembly: GCF_002776525.5. Classification (NCBI taxonomy): domain Eukaryota; kingdom Metazoa; phylum Chordata; class Mammalia; order Primates; family Cercopithecidae; genus Piliocolobus; species Piliocolobus tephrosceles. The sequence goes on along the minus strand of NC_045436.1, from coordinate 14,610,442 downwards.
ACAGCTTGACTTTTCTTCATTAAAATAAAGCTAATCACCAGGCATGTTTGTGTATTCCTGTAGTTCCAGCTACTTGGGAAGCTGAGGTAGGAGGATCACTTGAGCTCAGAAGTTTGAGGTTGTAATGCTCTATGATCACACCTGTAAATAGCCACTGTACTCCAGCCTGGAAAGCACAGCACCATCTCTAACAAAATATATATATATATATAAAGATAATTACATTTGCATCGTACTCATACTAAAAATCACAGCAAAATAAAATACAAAAACAAAATGGTAACCTGGTGATGGGCAGAAAAGGGAGGGGAGTAGGTATCACTTAAGGGAGGGGTAGGACCCCCTCAAGCACTATTTGTTGAATTAAAGGCAAGGCAGAGGGTTTGACACTATGACGTGACTTTATAAGATGCAAGCTGAACAGCCTGACTTTTTTTTTTTGAGACGGAGTTTCACTCTTGTAGCACAGGCTAGAGTGCAATGGCATGATCTCGGCTCACCGCAACCTCTACCTCCCAGGTTCAAGTGATTCTCCTGCCTCAGCCTCCCAAGTAGCTGGAATCACAGGCATGTGCCACTGCGCCTGGCCAATTTTGTATTTTTAGTAGAGATGGGGTTTCTCCATGTTGGTCAGGCTGATCTTGAACTCCCAAACTCAGGAGATCTGCCCACCTCGACCTCCCAAAGTGCTGGGATTACAGGCATGGGCCACCACACCTGGCCCTGACAATTCTTAAATAAGTTCTATGCATGCCATAAGGCTTGATGTCTCCAGATCAGCTTGCTTCTCTATGATCAGCAGTGAACCCTTACGTCCTGGGTTACTATCTAAGATGTGGCCACAAACATGCTATCAGTGCGTGAGAGGCAGGGGCAGGGAAGAAAAGTGACAGAGAGAAATATACAACATGAAGGAATTTTCTAAGATTATTGATTTCTGAATGTTTCTGAATCTACTAAAAAATTATATGAAACTATTAGAGTTTACAAAATGCAGGGAAAAAAATCCTCCTATTTGTAACATATTTCATGTGTTCTATACCAGGCTAACTGCTTAGATAACTTAAGAGATAGCTCCTAATGCAAGGCAAATTTAATTGTTTTTAATTATTTTTTTACATTGCCTAGTCTCTGTGAACCTAAGAAAGGCAAATTTTAGAAGGTAGTAAGTTGAGCTGTATATGTGCTAGGAAGAAATTCATTGTAATTATTAAGTTACTGAATCCAGCCACTTAATAATGATAAATATTTCTGGTCATGAGGTCAAACACTGGAAAAACTGACCTTGATGTCCTCAAGACCAGTGGGGTATGATATTAATATTCACCTTCCTCGGTCTATCAAATGCCAACCCCTTCTGCTTGGATGACCTCTGTCTACCCACACAGTCATGGAGGGTTCATATGATCCCCCAAAAAGATATGATGTGGAATCAGCATATTTATCTCTATTTTGATGTTGAAATCAGCTGGAATCCTCTCTCTTGTTAAGTAAAATCAGAAAAGGCTTCTTTCCTGAAGCTGCTCCTGTTGAGGTAACACACTCTGTGCATGGGTGGTTCATATCCCCGACCTTTCATTCTACTTGTCTTCTAACCCTTTGCCCTCAACACTATTTGATTCATCTGATCCCAGTGTGTTCCATTTGGAGAGGGATGAATCAGCAAGAACTTCCTCCTCCCACTGTTAAATTCTTTTTCCTTATGACCCTTCCCCTCTGGATACAAGAACATTAGAACAGGGTGCAATTGTTAAAAGCTATCATTTGTTCAGTATATGTGCAAAAAAAAAAAAAAAATCCTTTCCTCAGTAATTTTCACACTCTATCAATTACACTTTAAATATGAGAAGCATATATCTTCATCATCTGTAAAATTGCCTTTTTTTTTTTTTTTGCAGGGGTAGCAATGTTTCCTTTCTACAGGGAGAGTGTCGAAAGAGATCATTGTACTGTGAACAAATAAGCAAACATAAATTAGACACTGAAGCCTACTCTTAAAAAATGATCATGCTACCTTATGCAATTTTTCAGTGAGTTTACACTTCTAATAACTTTTAAACACAAATCCAAATCTGTCTTGATACTAAATGAGTTATGTACATCAATAATATACATGTTCTACAATTTTTTAAGCAAAGAGCTACAGCACCTTAGTAAACATTCTGCTGTGACATAAGCTGATGATATTTCTACAATTTATTTTGCAAAGCGTATTTCCCCCCAAACACTAAAGATACACAAAAGCACAAAACAAATAGTGTAGATCGTTTGGTTGACTACTAACCTAAGTTAATATAAAGTCTGAATTACTAGTAATATGTACTGAAAATATACCATGTATGTTTTTAAATAACTTCAGATTAATTATAGTCATGCATCACTTAAAGGGCTATATTTCGAGAAATGTGTCATTAGGTGACTTTGTTGTTGTGCAAACATCATAAAATGTACTTCTACAAGTACATGGTAGATGGTAGAGCCTAGATGGTATAGCCAGGCTAGATGGTATATAGCCTACTACACTCCTAGGTTACGTGGTACTCCCTATTGCTCCTAGACTACCAACCTGTATAACATGTTACTGTACTGAATACAGTAGCCAATCATAACACAATATTATCTGTGTATCTAAAGACATCTAAATACAGAAAAGGTACAATTAAAATAGGGCATTATAATCTTATGGGACCACTGTCATATATGTGGTCCGTCATTACCAAAACGTTGTTATGTGGCACAGGACTGTACTTGCAAATATGTCAAGGCATGCCTAATTCAGTTTTTAGGTACAATTGCTTTAAGAATAGATAATCTGTTGTTAGAATACATGTATATAGAGTAATTGAACTTATCTTAAAAACTACCATTTTGCAAGAATGTGAAATCATCCTTAAGCTATTACTAAGTCAAATTTTTCTTCAGAGAGAAAGCAGAGAAAGTGCAAGTCAGCAGGAAAAGAAGTCCACAAACTCTGGGTTAACAGAGTCCAAACAGATCAGCTTTATTGTAGCTCCTGCAATGAGTTGCCAGGGTGTTCCTTGGACTCATCAAATGAAAGTCTGTGGCAGTATATCACATAGCAGAAACAATCAGCTCAATAAGAAAGAACCAGAGAGTTCTAGGCCAAGCAGTTAGTGCCTGTCTTATATGATCAGAGATGGGGTACTTTGATAAAATTTAGGGCATATCATCTCCTACTGTTGAGAAAAAAATTCTTTGGTCCTAATGATCTACATTGGTTTTCTTGGCCAATTAATACCACCCCATAATTATTTGGTTATTTGCCAAAGGACATGACTATAAATTACTAAAAGGTGGTCTTTTAGAGCTTTCAACTTCTCAACTTAGATTCCTATTTTTGAGTTCAAAGAGGATAATTTCTCACAAAGGCTTTTTATGCTAAGATGGGAAACATGTCAAAAAGCGCAGAGAAGAAGAAAAATAGAAGGGTTTTGCAATCATCCAAAGATAAAGGTAAAAATTAAGTATTTCTATGAAAAAAATCAAAATCACGTATAAAATATCTTTTTCTACCACTGGAACAGAGTCAAGATACTTTTTTTTTTTTTTTTTTTTTTGAGACAAAATCACTCTGTCACCCAGGCTGGAGTGCAGTGGCATGATTCAAGCAATTCTTGTGCCTGAGACGTCTCCCAGGTTCAAGCAATTCTTGTGCCTTAGTCTCCCGAGTAGCTGGGACTACAAGCATGTGCCACCATGCCCAGCTAATTTTGGTACTTTTAGTGGAGATGGGGTTTCACCATGTGGGACAGGCTGCTCTCAAACTCCTAACCTCATGTGATCTGCCAGCCTTGGCCTTCCAAAGTGCTGGGATTACAGGCATGAGCCACCATGTCCAGCCAAGATACATTCTTCTCAGTGAACTAAAGTGGCTCCTATCACTCAAATTATATAGCAAGTTTTAGCACTGAGATTGATCAAACAAGAAAAAAGTAGTTTCCAGGTTATTACAGATACATTTTATGGTCTTTTAAAAATGGAATAAGAAAATTGGGTAGTATTTCCAGTTTAATTTTTAAGAGTTGAAGACCTCAAATACTTTTGCATTATCAACAAGAAAAAAGGAAATAGGAAGAAAATAAAAGCAAGCAGGGAGGGATTGAGGGAGGGAGCAAAGGAGGAAATTTGTTGCTGGAAAAAGCATGAAACATTTTGGCCTAGAGTGTAATTAATTTAAAGTAAGGTACAAATCTAAATACATGGTTTCTGAGTGTGATTACATTCTCTGATGAAAATACAACATCCTATGGCTCTTGAAAGGACATAAGTTAAGAGGCACTGGGATAATTTTATGGGTAACAGAGCCACCTACACATTTTTGGGAAGCACAGACAGAATCAAAAGAGATCATGATGGGAGCTCTTATTCTTTCAGAATAAAGGTATTCAGAAAATCTTGACAGCACTGCATTTGTACAGTCCCAAAGACCAAAAGCTATAATGCCACGGCTGGCATCGTCAAGTCCTGGTGACATTTATTTTTTATTCTTTGTGGGGGAAAAAATATCAAGTGCAAATATGAGATTCTGCCATATTTTCAAGCAATTTCTGGGGCAGTACTATTTAAACTTAATTGTGCATATCAATTACCTTGGAAACTTGTTAAAATGCAGATTCTGATCCATTAGGTCTGGGGCCTCTGCATGCTAAACAAGATTCCAGGATGCGGATGCTGATCTACTGCTGCATGAACAAACACACTGTGAGCAGCAAAATTCCAGGGCATGAGCACTGAGGGCCTTTCCACCTACAACTCTGCAACAGCATCACAAGAACTATTGCAATAGGTTAAGTGTTTTATATTATGAAAGCGCCAGGCAAAACGAAAGGATGAAATTTTCTGACCACTAGCCAATCTTCTATCCACTGACCACTTCTGAAAAACAAAAACTGCATTACCATAAACTTTGACTGTGGCTGAAGTTCTCTGCAGAGTTATTATGGGTGGCCATATGATAGTAGAGACTACAGAGTACAGAATGATGAAAAAGATTCTAATGCCCATTGTATTTTGTGGTTTGGGCATGTGTGTTTTCAGTGGGACAAAAGGAAAGGAAGATTCACATATGTATTTAAAATTGATCTCATCTTTTCTAGGTTGCTATTATGGAACATTCTTTTTTTTT
>NC_045436.1:14449472-14605196 GCF_002776525.5 Piliocolobus tephrosceles | reverse complement strand
TTTTTTTTTTTTTTTTTTTTTTTTTTTTCTAGAATAGGGCACTTTCATTTGCACTAAAAACCTATTCAGACCAATAGCCTTTCTCCTCAACGATTTTTTTTATGACGTCTGGGAACTTGTCTGCTGCCTATTGGTCAGCAGAAGCTGCTTCTCTTTTTATCTTGACATTTTAAAAGCAAACCTCTTTCTAAAATTATGAAACTGTCTTTTATTGGCATTAAATTTTCCATCCTTAGATCCTTCACCTTCCTTCTGCTTTAGGTTATTTTGGAGAAAAAAAAAATAACAAAAAAAACCCTCAGGATTTTCATTCCTGCTGGCATAGCTGAAGCAACAACTTTTACAAATTTCTTTTTATTTTTTTAGCCATGGTCCTTACATTAGATTCATTTATTTTGAAATGACGGGAAAGCACAACTGCAGATACCTGGATTTATGGTACATATCAAGCAACTTAACCTATTCTGGTAATGTCATAACTTTTCTCTCCACCCAGGGAGCACCTCCAGTATCACTAGTGGCACTTCACATGTGCCCTATGGTGTTCTTCAAGGTTTATAACATTGAATAAACAAAATGAAAAATATACCAGAACTGCAAGAGATCACTTTTTAATGCAAAACACAATTTACAGGCGAAGCAAGCTATATTTTAAGAGATACTTGGAATACTCAAGCTCACCATAATAGCAACAGGAGGTGGCTACAAAATTATTACTATATTACAGTATATAGTAAATGATAAAATAGACTAGTACCTACATATGTATTGTATCCATTCATGACATATCTAACTTTAAAATTGTTTTCTTGATATTTCTATGCTATATGGTTCACTCAACTGTGAGGTTTTTTTTCAAATTGTCACAAATCTCTAAATCTTTTTTTTCAATGTACTTTAAAAATACATATATAAGTGGACCCCTGAAGTTCAAACCCTTATTGTTCATAGGTCAATTGTATATACACATACACACAGAGATACATATACATATAAACATGTTATAAATATGTTATATATGTGTGTTTACAACCATTTCAGATGCAGAAACCCAATTATTCTCATGTTCGTTGGGCAAATTTTTTTGAAATGACCTGAGATATATGGTCATTTTGAAGTAAAATACCCACGTTTCATTAAAAAATTCAAACAAGAAAGTTTTTACTCTGTTAACATTTGCCAAGTATGTTCCTTTTGATACTGTACAAAATTCACTAATTCTTTAGGGACAACGCATTAGTCCTCTATTATTGAAGATTTCACTCTTCGTAATTTGAGTTACCTATGCCAATCTTCATCTGAAAATATTAATTGAAAATTTACGTTAATGAACAATATATTTTAAGTTGCGTAAGTTCTGAGTAGTGTGAAGAAATGATTAAATCTCATGCCATCCTGCTCCATCCAGCATGTGATATGAATCGTCCCTTTTTCCAGCACTGTTCATGCTGTATAAGCTACCGGCCCTGTAGTCACTTCGTAGCTTTCTTAGCTTACGGATCAACTGTTGACTTATAGGAAAACTTTTGTTCAAGTAATCTTTATTTTATTTAATAACGATCCCCAAATCCAGAGTAGTTACGTGGGCAATTAAGATATACTAAAGAGAAACCGTGAAGTGCGTGCGTTAAGTGAAGAGATGAAAGTTCTTTATTGAGTAAAGAATGAAAAAATATATGCTGAGGTTGCTAACATCTGTGGTAAGAATGAATCTTCTATCCATGAAATCTTGAAAGAAGGGAAAAGAAATTCATGTTAGCTGTCACACTTCAAACTCTAAGAGTTGTAGTCACAGTGCATGACAAGGGCTTAGTTAAAATGGAAAAGGTATTAAATTTGTGGGTGGAAGACATAAACAGAAAATGTGTTCCTCTTCCTATCCATTTCAGTGACATGTTGTGTCAGAAAGCTTTGAGCCTTTGTGAAGGCTCATTCGTTGCTAAGGCAAGGAATCCCCTGAAATGGAGTGATAACCATGCCATTTACTGCAAGTAATGGAATGGTTCCACAGATTCAGAAATAGGTTTAGACTGAAAACTATAAAAATTACTGGAGATGCTAACTCTGCCAATGAAGAAGCTGTGCCACATTTCCGGCTGAGGCAAAGATTAAGGGGAAACAATACCAACCAAAGCAAGTATTCAATTGTGATAAAATTACACTCTTCTTGAAGAAGATGCCCACAGAACCTAAATCCATCAAGGTGCAAAGGAGGCACTAGGTCATAAAACATGGAAGGAAAGATGAACTATGCGGCAACAGTGCAGGGCATGTGATAATGACAAGCATAGTGTACAAAGCAAAAAATTTAAACACTGTAAAAAATTATCTGTGCATGTTCTGGCAACATAATCTGAAACAGACATCTAGTTTATTGAATAATTTCACCAATGTTTCATCCCAGGTGTGAAAAAATACTTGAGCCGGGTGTGGTGGCTCAAGCCTGTAATCTCAGCATTTTGGGAGGCCGAGACGGGCGGATCACAAGGTCAGGAGATCGAGACCATCCTGGCTAACACGGTGAAACCCTGTCTCTACTAAAAACTACAAAAAACTAGCCGGGTGACGTGGCGGCGCCTGTAGTCCCAGCTACTGGGGAGGCTGAGGCAGGAGAATGGCGTGAACCCGGGAGGCGGAGCTTGCAGTGAGCTGAGATCCGGCCACAGCACTCCAGCCTGGGTGACAGAGCCAGACTCTGTTTCAAAAAAAAAAAAAAAAAAAAACTTGAAAGAAGAAGAATTAGAATTAAAAATCCTTTTACTAATAAACAATGCACCTGGCCATCCTGAATCTGTTTTCTCTCAAAATGAAAATGTCAAAGTTGTATTTTTACCTTCAAAAACAACCCCATTTATTCAGCCCCTTGACCAAAGAGTTATTTGGTTTGCCAAGGCTACATATACACCTGCCTGGTATGTGATTGCATTAGATCAACATTTGAAACAGACTTTAATCTATACATCGTGCAGTACTGGAAATCACTCACTACTGCTGAGGCAGTAACATTCATCAAAACTACAAAGGATGAATTAAACCCAGAAACTGTAAATGCCTGCTGGAAGAACTTACAGAGTGAAGACATGAATAATTTTAAAAGTTTCCTGGCCAGGCACGGTGGCTCCTGCCTGCAATCCCAGCACTTTGGGAGACCGAGGCGGGTGGATCACGAGGTCAGCAGTTTGAGACCAGCCTGACCAGTATGATGAAATCCGGTCTCTACTAAAAATACAAAAATTAGCCAGGCGTGGTGGCATGCACCGGTAATCCCAGCTACTCAGGAGGCTGAGGCAGGAGAATCGCTAGAACCCAGGAGACAGAGGTTGCAGTGAGCCAAGATCACGCCACTGCACTCCAGCCTGGATGACAGAGCAAGACTCCATCTCAAAAACAAAACAAAACAAAACAAAACAAAGTTTCCCAGAGCTGATGAAAATTAGAAGAATCATTCATGTGGCAATAAAAGTTGGTAAAGAAGAATTTGCCAACATGCTTGATGCAGAAGTGGGAGAACATATTGAACATATCGAACATATTGAACATAGTACTACATCTAGTAGTACTAAGAGATAACGAATTGGAAGAGCTCGTTGAGTTATCTACAGAGAAAGAGAAAAATGATAAAGAAGGAATTAAAGTAAAACCATAAATGGAGACATGTCTAAAATTGATCCAACTGTCTTGAATTGCTAGAGTAAAGGAAAAAATTATGGAATATGATTCTTGGATGTAGCATGGCATTAAAGTCACTCATATGGTCACAGAAGGATTACAACCTCTGCAGCAACACTTCGACGAATTGATAGGAAACAGTCAACAGCGTCCAATTACAATGTTTCTCCAAAAGCTATCTGTAAAAATTCTCTTAAATGGGATTCCTAATTATCGATATTGTCTTCTGCTGACATCCAGCCATCAACATCGTCATGGCTTGATGATCCAGGATCACTCAAAGCAGATTATCTTTCTAAAATAGCATCAGAAGGTCAATGATAACCTAATGCGACACCACAATGCCTACATCATTCACCTCATTTCATTTCACCATGGAGGCATTTTTGTCGTCTTACATTATCACAAAAAGAAGAGTAAGTACAGTAAAATAAGGTATTTTGAGAGGGGAGAGAGACCACAGTTATATAACTTTTATTATAATATATTGTTACAATTGTTTTATTTTATTATTGCTTATAGTACTTAATCTCTTACTGTGCCTAATTTATAAATGTAACTTTATCATAGGAAGGTATGTATAGGAGAAAACATAGTACGTATTATTTTTGGTACGATCTGCAGTTTCAGGCATCCACTGAGGGTCTTGGAACATATCCTTATTGATAAGGGGGGCCTACTGTACATTGCCAATGTAGGGGCTGTTAGCATCCAACATACAGTTAATAGCATATGTAAGGGGAAAATCAAAATTAAGTCCTGGAGTAATTCCCAGTCTAAATCATCTGAAAAGATCCATCACTCCAACATTACTTTAATGAGATGTTTGTGTGCCAAAATTAATGTTAAAATAGAAATAAGGCCATTTTGGAAAGACACCCCAGACAAGTTTCAAGATTCAAGTCACTAAATCAAAGGGTCTCATTCTTTCTAATTTGCATAGGGATAAGACATATCAGCATCTATTGTGTTAAGGCTTTTAAACATATATTTTAATATGAAAAGGTTCTTTCTTTTCCTTTTCCCCACTCTTGAGTACTAAATATAGAGACCTTTGTCAGACACATTTTCATAAGTTATGATCATCTCTCACATTGCAAATGCAGGATGAGAGAAACTGTTCTCTTTTGGTCTGATACTAGATGCCTGCCAGTGAGGAGTCCTCAAGGTTCCTCTGCTGTGAATAACATATAAGAAGGTGTCAAAAACAGTGATAATTTTCTAATGGAGTCTTCCAGACAATCAAAATGGTGATTCTTTACATTGTGACAAAAATTTGTGCTGTTTCTTGAGATCAAATAGGCAGAATAGGTTTATTTTTGCAATCACCTACAATTTGATAAAGACAGATAAATATTTCTTAGGAAACATATTAATATTCTTAATCTTCAGTCTTCTATAAATATGTCTAATAATGCCTGGTATTGCACACTCTTCTGAAATAAAATGTCTGACTCTTAATTAGGATGTGTATAATGGCACCCCTAAAGACTTTGCCCTGACATAGAATGTTACAGAAGGATTTGAAATATACTGTAGATCATATATATTTCATAAACAATGCATATTCATATCTAAAAAATTTTAATGTTTATTGATAAAAAAGAAATATTTCTAGGAAGAGGAAAATTATTTTAGAGATTACCTTATTCACTCACAATAGAAGGTGATAAATAACTTTTTCACATAATATTTGCAAAATGTGCTGTATTAAAAGCATCGTTAAGAGGAACATTGAATGTATATTACATTTTATATACATTGTAAAATCCTTCCCTTATCATCAAAACCAAAACTTTTCAAAGTAGTTATTGAAGACCAAAACTATTTCCTTTGGAACAAACAAAGCATTAAATTAAATTAAGTTCCTTTCTTAATGCCATATTGGAAACCTTGGCAAAAATATAAAGGATCAAATTTAAGGCATCACAAATGTGACCTAAAAGGGAAGAGCAAGCACCTCGAAACAGCAAAATATGTAAACTATGAATTCAGGCCATGTTAGATATGAGTGAGAATAGTCTGTGACAGATTTGCACTCGTAATAGATCAGTTATTTTGTGCATGCTGTTGTTAGTGAGTTTCTAGTAAAAGAAACTCACTGAAGGACCCATATTAAAATTTTTCATGAGAATTGTAGCCCATCTCCCTTAAATACATGTAAGACTGAGAATAAGATGTTTTAGCAAGGGCATGCTAAGGGAGCACAGAGTTGAGGAGCAAAGATTCAGGGGAGCATTGACTTGAGATTATTTCTTTCTTTAGTTAAAAAATTTGCATGCTATCTTTTAAAATTTGTTTGAATACAAGGGAGATTATTTTGTTCCTCCTCCAATTTCTAGTAACTCTCTTTAGATTGAGTTAACTACAAAAGGCTAAAAATGGTAATAAAAGAAGCAGTAGTACATCATTCTGTAATCAAACATCCATGACCTTTAAGCTCATCTCACCCCTTTCACTTGTGTTATTTATTCTTTATTTCTGGCTCTTTACCTTTCAGGTAAATAGCGTTGCACTGATATATCTCTTTTAAATTTGGACATGCACTGGTGACTTGTTTTGGGCAAGGACATATATGATGAATTAGCATGGGTCACTTTCACACGGAAATTTCAAGAGCCAGTAAGTGACTGTGTGTGTGTGTATATGTGTGTGTGTGTTTGTGTGTGTGTGTGTGTGTGTGTGTGATTTCAATGAACTGAAGGAACTTGCTGCAAACACACGAGAGTAACATGCTGCTGTCATATGTTTGCAGAATGTCAAGAGATTGCTTCACTGCCCATTCTGAGACATATTACTAGAATGGGCAGTGCAGCAATCTCTTGACTGTTTCTCATCCTCATATCATCCTTAACCTTCTCAAATTCTATTAATTTTACATGTTTACCAGTGACACATTCAACATCCCGAAACATACCTCTACTCTTATCATTTTCTTGCTTGAACCAGGTACCCATACAACACTTCTTAATTTATTTCCTTTTCTTTTCTTTACAATTTCACTACTAATGCTATAAAGGCACACTTAATTGCAAACAGCTGGGGAAACCACCCTCCTTGTGGATTCATACATTTACTTGGAAGAACACTGATTATGACCACACCCATGTCTTCTCTCAATTTTCTGAACCACTTTTCTACAAGAGAGAAGGAGAAACAGTTCTCATTTGTAATCTCAGTAGGAATGATTATATATGTTTGACCTAGCCCCATTTTGCTTTGTTTGTGGAAGCTAGCGTTCTACAGCAAGCACTCATTTGTGTTTAACATCATATATTTAACAGTTTTGAAAATATTTTTTCTCTATATTTCATTCTAAAACTTTTTCTTTCTGAATTTATGAAGTGATTCATACAAATATTAATTGGATGTGTGGAGTTCCTGATCAAGTTATTTCGGTAAGGCAATTAAATTAAAACACTGTTTTCATTTAATCTGCTTGCTCTACAAGCTTCTTCCTACTGATTTTTGACTTCTGAGACTAATAGAATAAAACATATAGGAAATTACAGTTCTCTTCCTATGCCTTTAAATCACTTTAAATGGCTTTAAATTGGGAGTGTATGGGACTTACAGGTTTTTCTTACGTATTTTTGGAAGCATCTCTGAAAACTACCATTTATAGTAAGAAAGACTGTCACTGATGTGTACTAATGTGCTCAGTTGTATGCAGGTGTGGAAGTTTAGAATAGAAATGGGTAACTGACAAGAGAACGAGTCCTGGCAGAGAAAAAGAATCATGAGTCTGATAAGAAAGGACAAGAAAATGTACATGTATATCTGTGCCTGACTTATTTCACTTAGCATAGTGTTCTCCAAGTTCATTCATGTGGTTGCAAGTGACAGAATTTCCTTCTTTATCAAGACTGAATAGTACATTGCATACACATACCACATTCACTTTATGCATTCATTGATTGATAGACCCTTAGTTTGTTTCCATATCTTGGCTAATGTGAATAATGCCTCAATGAACATTGGAGTGCAGGTATCTCTTTAACATACTGATTTCAATTCTTTTGGATAAATATCCAGAAGTGGTATTGCTAGATTACTGGCTAATTATATTTTTAGTTTTTTGAGAAACCTGCATAATGTTCTCCATAATAATTTTACGGATTTACACTCTCACCAACAGTGTATCAGGGTTCCCTTTTCTTCACATCCTCACCAACACTTGTGAACTTTCATCTTTTTGCTTGGAGCCATTCTAACAGGTGTGAAGTGATATCTTGTTTTGCAACTTTAATTTGCTTTTCTGCGGTGATTAGTGATGGTAAGCATTTTAAATAAACCAGTGTTTTTCTTTTTTCTTTCTTTTCTTTTTTTTTTTTTTTTTTGAGACAGTTTCGCTCTTGTTGTCCAGGCTGGAGTGCAATGGCATGATCTCAGCTCACTGCAACCTCCACTTCCTGGGTTCAGGTGATTCTCCTGCCTCAGCCTCCTGAGTAGCTGGGATTACAGGCATGTACCACCATGCCCGGCTAATTTTCTATTTTTAGTAGAGACAGGGTTTCTCCATGTTGGTCAGGCTGGTCTCGAACTCCAGACCACCCACCTTGGCCTCCCAAAGTGCTGGGATTACAGGCGTGAGCCACCGTGCCCAGCCGTATGTTTTCTTTTGAGGAGTGTCTATTTAAACCCTTAGCTAATTTCTTAATTGGATTTTTTTCCTTGCTGTTGAGTTGTATGAGTTCTTTAGTTTGGATATTAACCCTTTACCAGATGAATGCTTTATCTCACTTATGTGTGTAATCGAAAAAGTCAAACTTATAGAACTGGAGAGTAGAACAGTAGTTATCAAAGGTTGGGGAGATATTGACCGAATGGTACAAATTTTCAGGTAGACAGGAAAAATAAATTATTGAAGTCTATTGCAAATCATGGTGATTATAGTTAATACAAATGTATCATGTATTTCAAAATTGCTAGAAGAATATCTTTTAAACGTTCTCACCACAAAAATGAGAAGCATACAGTGATGGGTATGCTAATTAGCTTGATTAATCATATCACCCTGTATACAAATATATCAAAGCATCACGTTGTATCCCATCATTATATACATTTATTTTTAAAATGTGTGCTAGTGAAAATATATATAGAGAGAGAGAGTCTATTTTGAACCTGTGAGAGCAAGTTCCTTTGGGACATGGATCCTGACTATTGTTGTAGTGCCAGAACAGACACTGTGGGCAATAGGAGACCTTGTCCAGTGAAGTCCTCTTTATATTTCTGAAACTCTTACTTCACTATCCTATTATTATGCATTTAACCTTGGAGTAAGTATAGGAGGGTGAGTATGGGTGAGTTGGTGTGTATAGAAGGTTCCTGTCATTTGACAGTCATAAGGATCAGTGTTTAGGCTTATTTGCATTGAGGTTTGATTTTTATGTATTTACTTCTTTTACTTCAGTACTCTTAATGTGGAACTAAGCATTGGGATGTAATAACAGGGAGTCTTACTATACAGAGCTGCATTCTTGGTCATTGAATTTATTTTGCATACTAAGTTTTTCTAACAGCTTGTGGGCAATGGAAAACATTTTTGAGGGACCCAGAGTTACTCAGCTTCTCTTGAAGATCTTCTAAGACATCTTCATTCTCATTTAATTAAAAGTGCTTTTCAACTGTATTCTAAGGGTTTTCTGGAGAATTAATACACACATATTATCAGTGAACTCTATGGTCAATGTACATGAAGGCATTACAGAGCTGAATTTCCAGAAACGATTTTCTAAATAATTTTATAAACTACATTTTATTGCAATGGCTTCTGTTTCTTAGAGACTTTTATAAAGAGAAACTATTTTGGAATTTATCATGCAGAAATTGTATTACAGTAGTCTCAGAACACATGAAATGAGACAGTATAAATTGGGACCATTTTATTAATTACAGCTTTTGGTAAAATCACAATATAAAAACATTATGAAATCTTTCACTTCTTTGTATAGTTCTAGTTTTTCTTAATGCCAATTAATATATTTACTAATGCAAATTTATTTAAAAATAAATTTTTAAATTGGTGCATGACTTTCACATTATGAATTCCAAATATAATTTCACTGAAATTATTTTTCATTCAAATATTTGAATTTCATGGAAATTACATGGTCATTACTTTCATCTCCTGGCCAATAATCTCTAGCAAATAAAATTTTTTAAAAAAGTTCATGTAGATTTTAGCCATACAGTTACTTTTATGCTGAAGTATCTGGGTAATGAAAATATATTTGTTTATTTGTTTAACCAAAGGGTACAAAGATAAGTTAGTCAATTCTATAGCTGATAGTGAAGACATCTTTTTAAAAAAAGTTTCTTAAGTTAATCACTTACCATACTCAAACAACTTTAGCCATTTTCCACTTCCCTTCACACTCATTCTTCCATTCCCAGTGATCATTTTGCTTTTGATCAATGTCCAGTAGTGCAAAACCTTTCCAGTAATGCTTATTCAAGTGTGTTTCACATTAATGATCTTGGTCTGCTGGAAAACCAATTACACATTCTTACATTTAATCTCTGCTCTGTAACGGATAGTGTTTTCATTAAAGATGTGCCAGCAGTGGATTGTTGCAAGCACAGGAGCTCACAAAGCTGTGATTGCTTTAAGAAAAATGGTCCAAGCAAGACGTTATGTAAAAACTCTTGAAATCAGTCAAAGTAGTGAAGTAATTTGTCATTATTTTCTTAATTTTAAAAAAGTATATTTACTTTTTCTCTAATGTCTCAAAGACAGACTGCTTATGTTATCTAAGGAGGCTAAGTTAAAAAATATATATTCCATGTCTTTTTGGAAAAAATCAGACAAGATTATGAGAAAAAAAATCCATCTTCATTTTTAGTTAAATGTCTAATGTATGCATGAGACTGCATCACAACATAAATAAAACTATTTTAATTATGTGAAGAAGAGAATATTTATAGGCTTTAAGTAATTATAATTATTTTGAAAAGATATGTAGATATTAATGGCTGCCTCTGTGAGAAAGCAGTTAGAAATCTGGAAGAAAAGAATGATTTACTTTCCTTTTTATACTTTATTCTTCTTACAGATGCTTATTTTACTTTATCATTTAAAACCCTATTTAACCAAACAATAAATATTGAATCCCAAACCAGTTGACCTTTATTATGTTAACATATAGGAAATCATTAAAAGAAAAAATTTAGATGAATTAAATTTAAGAGTTTAACTGAGCAAAGAACAATTTGTCAATCAGGCAGTCCTCAGAACCAGAAGAGTTTCAGAGAATTTTGCTCCACAACATGGGCTGGAAGCATTCATGAACAGAAAACAAAACACGAGGTAGAGAAACAACTTGGTTAGTTACAGCTCCGTGTTTGCCTCGTTTGAACATGGTCTGATCAGTTGGCCACCTGTGCTTGACCCAAGCTTAGCTACTGTGATTGGCTAAGACTCAGCTATTTGTTACAAAAGTATAGTCCTAAAGTAGGCTTTCAGTTAGTTTATGTACTAAGTTAGGTTGCAGTTTTTACATAAGAACTCAAAATATGAAGGCATCCTCAGGCCAAATTTAGTTTAACAGAATAATGTACTGCTATCCAAATTAAACATAGATAAATAATTTTAGAGAATTATTACTCAGGACTGTGTACACACAGAAGTAGAAATTGACTAAACAAAGTATAGGGGCCAAAGTATTTAGTACATAAGACATCTCAATCTACAGGACATTAAAAAAATCTAATTCTTTCTGAGAAAAGTATTCCATTAGATCTTAGTCAGTGAAACTGGTACTGGAAAGGCTATAACATTGAAAATAAGAAAGATACACAAATTTTGAGTCAGAACAAAGCCTTTTAAATATCTATATTGAGTTCATGGTAATTCTCCAGTGGTCTCTGTTTACTCACAGAAATCTTTCAAAACTAAAATTCAGAAAAATAATATTCCATGGGCATGAGATTTCTTCTATGAATAGTATTTATGCATCTTAGAATTTGAAATAATGTGAAATGTCATTAATTTAGTGTGTATTTACATTAAACATTTAAGAATCTGTGTGATAGAAGAATGTTATACTCTTTTGCTTGTATTTATTTTTAAGTTTTTCTATCTTATAATGTATTCTAAGTATGTTAATCAGTAGCATTTCTTTTTCTTTCTCTTTTTTTTTTTTTTTTTTCTGGGACCGGATCTAGTTCCCTCATTCAGGCTGGAGGGCAATAACATGATCTCGGCTCACTGCAACCTCTGCCTCCAAGGATCAAGCGATTCTCATGCCTCAGCCTCCTGAATAGATGGGACTGCAGGTGCATGCCACCACACCTGGCTAATTTTTATATTTTTAGTAGAGATGGCATGTTGCCATGTTGGCCAAGCTGGTCTTGAACTCCTGTTCTCAAGTGATCTGCCCACCTCATCCTTGCAAAGTGCTGTGATTACAGAAGTGAGCCACTGTGCCGGGCCAATTAATAGCATTTCAACTGAAACTTGTAATAAAAGTTTCTGATATCCTAAAATCTGAACCATTTAGTTTCTCTGACATATCTTACCTCAGACTCTGGTACTTCACTCATGTTTTTCTGTTAAGGAGTTCTATACAAATGCTTATTTATCAACTGCATCAATTTAGAATAAAATATCTATAAATTAATAATTAAATATTTTAAGTATATCTGAAAAACATATTATGACCTTAGACAAATTACTATTTTTAAAAATATTTATAATTTTTTAGCTGACTGGCCAATAACAGTTGAGCTCTTACCTTGAATGAAGCTTTGTGCTATATGCTTTGAATATATTTGTTTCATTACTCCTCATAGCAAATTGAGTTTGTTGTCAGTGGGGCAGTTCAGGTTCTTGACTGTTGCATAAAAGTATTTGAAATTGAGTCAAAAGTGAAAGTAGGTAAAGAAGTTTATCACAAAGTGAAAGTACACTCTGACAGCTTATCGAAGCAGGTTTCTCAAAAGCGAAAGAGCACTGACATGGGGAAACTCTCTTTATGGGAGTCTTGCATAATTATTCATGAAGAGATGGGAATGAGCATTGTTGTTAAGTATGTTGTGGGTGGTCTCCGGGATGCACGTGTGCTACTGCTGTACACGCTAGTACATACATTGTATTTCTCATTACCATTTTAATTCCCCACCCAGAGGTGTGGGGTTTTTTAAAATTTAATTTTAAGTTCCAGGGTACATGTGCAGGATGTGAACATTCGTCACATAGTAAAACGTGTGCCATGATGGTTTACTGCACCTATCAACCCATCATCTAAATATTAAGCGCAGCATGCATTAAATATTCTTCCTGAGGCTTTCCCCCTGCTCCTCACTGCCCAACAGGCTCCAGTGTGTGTTGTTCGCCTCTGTGTCCATGTGTTCTCATTGTTCAGCTCCCACTTATAAGTAAGAACATGCAGTATTTCGCTGTCTGTTCCTGCATTCGTTTGCTGAGGATAATGGCATCCAGTCTCATCCATGTTCCTGGAAAGGACATTATCTTATTCCTTTATATGGTTGCATAGTGTTCCATGGTATATATGTACCACATTGTCTTTATCCAATCTATCATTGATGGGCATTTGTGTTGATTCCATGTCTTTCCTATTGTGAAAAGTGCTGAAATAAAAATATGTGTGCGTGATTTATATTCTTTTGGGTATATACCCAGTAATGAGACTGCTGGGTCACATGGTATTTCTGGTTCTAGGTCTTTGAGGAATTGCCACATTGTCTTCAACAAGGGTTGAACTAATTTACATTACCACCAACAGTGTAAAAGTGTTCCTATTTCTCCACAGCCTTGCCAGCATCTGTTGTTTCTTGACTTTTTAAATAATCGCCATTCTGAAGGGCGTGAGATGGTATCTCTTTGTGGTTTTGATTTGCATTTCTCTGATGATCAGTGATATTGACCATTTTTCATGTTTGTTGGCCACATAAATGTCATCTTTTGAGAAGTATCTGTTCATCTGTTCATGTTCTTTGCCCCCTTTTTAATGAGATTGTTTGTCTTTTCTTATAAATTTATTTAAGCTCCTTGTATCTCTAGATATTAGAACTTTGTCAGATGGATAGATTGCAAAAATTTTCTCTTATTCTGTAGGTTGTCTGTTTGCTCTAATGATAGTTTCGTTTGCTGTGCAGAAACTCTTTACTCTTTAGTTTAATTAGATCCAATTTGTCAATATTTCCTTTCATTGAAATTGCTTTGCCACTTTTGTCAAGAAATCTTTGCCCATGCCTATGTCCAGAATGGTATTGCCCAGATTTAGCTTCTAGAGTTTTTATAGTTTGAGATTTTATGTTTAAGTTCTTTAGTTTAATTAGATTCCCAGTTGTCACTTTTGGCTTTTGTTGCAATTGCTTTTTTTTTTTTAATTATGAAGTCTGCCAATGCCTATGTCCTGAATGGTATTGCCTAGGTTTTCTTCTAGGATTTTTATGGTTTTAGATCTTATGTTTAAGTTTTTAATCCATCTTGAGTTAATTTTTATAGAAGATGTAAGGAAGGAGTCCAGCTTCACTTTTCTGTATATGACTAGAAGGTCCTCCCAGCACCATTTATTAAATAGGGAGCCCTTTCCCCATTGCTTGTTTTTGTCAGATTTGTCAAAGATCAGATGGTTGTAGATGTGTAGTATTATATCTGAGTTCTCTATTCTGTTCCATTGGTCTATATGTCTGTTTTTGTACTAGTACCAAGCTGCTTTGGTTTCTGTAGCCTTGTAGTATAGTTTAAAGTCAGGTAGAGTTATTCCACCAGCTTTTTTCTTTTTGCTTAGGATTGTCTTGGCTATATCAGCTCCTTTTTAGTCCAATATGAATTTTAAAATAGCTTTTTCTAATTCTGTGAATAATGTCGAAGGTAGTTTAAGGGGAATAGAATTGAATCTATAAATTGTTGTGGGCAGTATGGCCATTTTCACGATATTGAATCTTCCTATCTATGAGCATGGAATGTTTTTTTATTTGTTTGTGTCCTCTCTGACTTCTTTGAGCAGTGGTTTATAATTTTCCTTAAAGAGGTCCTTCACCTCCCTTGTTAGCTGTATTCCTAGGTATTTTATTCTCTTTGTAGCAATTGTGAATGGGAGTTCATTCATAATCTGGCTCTCTGTTAGTCTATTGGTGGTGTATAGGAAGGCTAACAATTTTTGCACATTGATTTTGTATCCTGAGATGTTGCTGAAGTTGTTTATCAGCTTAAGAAGCTTTTAGGCTGAGACAATGGAATTTTCTAGATATAGGATCACGTCATCTGAAATAGAGACAATTTGGCTTCCTCTCTTCCAATTTGAATACGCTTTATTTATTTCTGTTGCCTAATTGCCCTGGTCAGAACTTCCATTACTATGTTGAATAGGAGTGGTGAGGGAGGGCATTCTGGTCTTGTGCCAGTTTTCAAGTGAAATGCTTCAAGCTTTTGCCCATTCAGTATGATATTGGCTGTGGGGTTGTCATAGATGAGTCTTATTATTTTGAGATATTTTCCTTCAATACCTAGTTCATTGAGAGTTTTGACAGTGAAAAGATGGTGAATTTTATCAAAGGTCTTTTCTGGGTCTATTGAGATAATCATGTGGTTTTTGTCCTTAGTTCTCATTATGTGATGAATTATGTTTATTGATCTGTGGTATTTTGAACCAACCTTGCATCCTGGGGATAAAGTCAACTTGAATGTGATGGATAAGCTTTTTGATGTGCTGCTGGATTTGATGTGCCAGTATTTTACTGAGGATTATTGCATCAATATTCATCAATGATGAAGTTTTCATTTTTACAACATTCATCAGTGGTTTGAAGTTTTCATTTTTTGTTATATCTCTGCCAGGTTTTGGTATCAGGATGATACCAAAATGATTTAGGGAGGAGTCCCTCCTTTTCAATTGTTTGGAATAGTTTCAGAATAAATGGTACCAGCTCCTCTTTGTACCTCTGGTAGAACTCAACTTTAAATCTATCTGGCTCTGGGTTATTTTTTTCGGTTGGTCAGCTATTTATTACTGCCTTGTTTTGAGAACTCATCAGTGGTCTATTCAGTGATTCAACTTCTCCTCAGTTCAGTCTTGGGATGATGTATGTGTCCAAAAATTTATCTATTTCCTCTAGATTTTCTAATTTATGTGCATAGAGGTGGTTACAGTATTCTCTGATGGTCATTTATATTTCTGTGGGGTCAGTGGTGATATCCCATTTATCATTTTTTATTGTTTCTATTTTATTCTTCTCTTTTCTTCTTTATTAGCCTAGCTAGTGGTCCATCTATTTTGTTAGTTTTTTTTTTCCCAAAAAAATCATTTCCTGGATTCATTTATTTTTAGAAAGGTTTATTTGTGTCTCTATCTCCTTCAGTTCCACTCTGATCCTGCTTATTTCTTGTCTTCTGCTAGCTTTGGGGTTTGTTTGCTCTTGGATCTCTAGTTCTTTTAGTTGTGATGTTAGGGTGTCAATTTGAGATCTTTCTGTCTTTTTGATGTGGGTACTTAGTACTATAAATTGCCCTCTTAACACTGCTTTAGTTGCATCCCAGAGATTCTGGTACTTTATCTCTTTGTTCTCATTGGTTTCAAAGAACTTCTTGATTTTTGCCCTGATTTCATTATTTCCCTAGGAGTCATTCAGGAGCAGGTTTTTCAATTTCCATGTAGCTGTGTGGTTTTGAGTGAGTTTCTTAATCTTGAATTCAAATTTGATTGCACCGTAGTCTGAGACTGTTTCTTATTATTTCAGTTATTTTGCATTTGCTGAGGAGTGTATTACTTCCAATTATGTGATCAATTTTAGAGTAAGTGTCATGTGGTGCCAATATGAATGTATATTCTGTTGTGCTTGGGTGGAAAATTCTCTAGATATCTATTAAGTCCACTTAATTCAGAGCTGAGTTCAAGTCCCAAATATCTTTGTTAATTTTTTGTCTCAATGATCTGTCAAATATTGACAATGGGGCGTGAAAGTCTCCCACTATTGTGGTGTGGGAATCGAAATATCTTGGTAGTTCTCTAAGAACTTGTTTTTTGAAACTGGGTACTCCATGTATTGGGTGCATTCAGGATAGTTAGCTCTTCTTGTTGAATTGAACCCCTTACAATTATGTAATGTCCTCCTTTGTCTTTTTTGATCTTTGTTTGTTTAGTCTGTTTTGTCAGAGACTAGGATTGCAACTCCTGCTTTTTTCTGCTTTCCATTTGCCTGGTAAATTTTCCTCCATCCCTTTATTTTGAGCCTATGTGTGTTTATGTACATGAGATGGGTCTCTTGAATACAGCACACAGATGGATCTTCTCTTTTTATACAAATTGCCATTCTGTCTTTTAACTGGGGCATTTAAACTATTTGCATTTAAGGGTAATATTGTTATACATTAATTTGATACTGTCATCATGATACTGGCTAGTTATTTGCTACTTGTTAATGTAGTTGTTTCATAGTGGCATTGGTGTGTGTGATTCAGTGTTTTCTTTTTTTTTGTAGGGGCTGGTAATGTTTACTGTTTTTTGTTTGTTTGTTTGTTTGTTTGTTTGTTCGTGTCTTCCATATTTAGTGCCTGCTTCAGGAACTCTTGCAAGGCTTCCTTCAGGAACTTTGAAGTCTTTCCTTCAGGAACTCAGTGTTAAGGTAGGTGCTAATAGTCAATAGCAGCATGTATTTATATGTATTCATTTGAAAGTTGAATTTATTATTCATCAGTACAGAAATTATGGCTCAAATAGGTTGTTGATGTGTTGGAGATACTGGGGAAGCAATTCAGAAAGAAGTCTTTATAATTATGGTAGATAAATAAAATGTTTATAATTTCTTGAGTATAGTGTATTATCTCTGAATAATTCAGAATGTTTCTAATTTAATAAAATAATTTGAAATAGTTGTGATCATTCCTTTCATTTCAGTAAAATAATTTGAAATATTTGTGATTGTTCCTTTCATTTCAGTTCGCTTTTTTCTGTAACCTCACTATTCAGGAATCATGATAAGTAATATAAACATAAAACAGATATGTATAAGATCGTAATGTAATTTCTAAACACGTTGATTTCCCTTCAGATTCCTAATTACATATTTCAAAAACACAATGTATTCATATCCTTTATTATAGTTGAACTCTAAAATCTGTTCCCTAGTTATAGTCCACTGCTTACTCATAGTATCATGAAACATGTGTGTAGAACAGATCATCTGTAACATGAGCAAAACAATTGAAAGCTTGAAATACATTTCAAGAACTTGCTTCATTCTGTAAGCAACAGAAAAAGAGTTCAAGTTCTACAGTTAGGCAATGGAGAACAAACACTGTTGTATCATTTTAAAACCAAATATTGGAGGTAAATTTTAGAATATAACTCATCTTACTAACCTATCACAGTAACTTGTGGGGTAGAAATATCTTAATACATTTTAAATATATTTTTCATACAAATGCCTTGAACTTTTTTTGTATTTTGTGTATGTATAATTGATGTATCCCATCTTTGTAAACTAAGACTTATTCTAATTGCATACAGTAAGAGCCTGCAAGAGCCAATGGTTACAAATTTGTAGTCAGCCCAAATCACTTTTAGTTTTCATACAAATGCTATTAACTTTTGCATATTTTGTGATAATAAACATTATCTTCATAAGGCATTTTATTAAACAAATACCACTGTTTACAATATTACACAAAACAAAACAATAAATTTTAACTGCAGAAAGAACCATTTACAAAAACAATAAAAGTTTATGGTAATATTGATTTAGAGGAAAATATGATTTTTTAAATAATTTCAACTTCTATTTTAGATTTAGGGGGCACAGGTGCAGGTTTATTGCAAGGGTATATTGTATGACACTGAGGTTTGGGGTACAAATTATACCTTCATCCAGATAGTGAGCACAGCACCCAATAGGTAGTTTTTCAGTTCTTGCCTCCCCTCCTTCTCTCCCTCTTCTAGTAGTACCCAGTGTCTATTGTTTCCACCTTTATGTCTGTTTTTATGCCTGATGTTCAGCTCCCACTTATAAGTGAGAACATACAGTATTTGATTTTCCATTCCTCAATTAATTTGCTTTAGATAGTGGCCCCCAGTTTTATATATGTTGCTGCAAAGGACAATATTTTGTTTGTTTTTGTGACTGCATAGTATTTCATGGTGTATATGTACCACATTTTCTTGATCCAGTTCATTGTTGATGGGCACCTAGGTTGATTTCACATAATTGTTATTGTGAATAGTGCTGAAATGAACATATGAGGGAGTGTGTTTTTTTGGTAGAATGATTCATTTTCCTTTGGGTATGTATCCAGTGATGGCATTGCTGGGCAAATTGTAGTTCTAAGTTCTTTGAGAAATTTCTAAACTGCTTTCCATAGCAGCTGAACTAATTTACATTTCTACCAACGTGTATAAGTGTTCCTTTTTCAGTGTATAGTGTTCCATAACCTTGCCAACATCTGTTATTTTTCTCACTTTTTAATAATAACCATTCTGACTGTTGTGAGATGGTATCTCATTATGGTTTTGATTTCCATGTATCTGATGATTAGTGATATTAAGCATGTTTTCATATGCTTATCGGTTGCTTGTATTTCTTGTTTTGAGACATGTCTGTTTATGTTCTTTGCCAAGTTTTTCATGAGGCTATTTGGTTTTTGCTTGTTGATTTGTTTAAGTCACATACAGATTCTGATAATTAGACCTTTGTCTTATGTGTAGTTTGTGAATATTTGCTCCCATTCTGTAGGTTGCTGGCTTACTCTGTTGATAGTTTATTTTGCTGGGCAGAAGCTCCTTAGTTTAATTAGATTCCACTTGCCAATTTTCATTTTGGTTGCAATTGCTTTTGAAGGCTTAGTCATGTATTTTCCCAAGGCTTAGTCCAGAATGGCATTTCCAAAGTTTTCTTCTAGAATTTTTATCGTTTGAGGTCTTATATTTGAATCTTTTATCTGTTTTGCGGTAAGTTTTGTATATGGAGAAAGACGGGGTCCAGTTTCATTCTTCTGCATATAGTTAGCCAGTTATCCTAGGACCATTTATTGAATAGGGGGTCTTTTCCCCATTGCTTGTTAGCTTTGTCAAAGATGAGATGGTTGTAGGTGTGTGGTTTTATTTCTGGCTTCTCTATTCTGTTCCATTGGTGCATGGGTTTTTGCAGCAGTACCACACTGTTTTGGTTACCATAGCCTTATAATATAGTTTGAAGTCAGGAGATGTGATGCCTCTAGCTTTGTTCTTTTTCCTTAGGATTTCTTTTGCTATTCAAGCTATTCTTTGGTTCCATATGGATTTTTAAAGTGGTTATTTTTTTTTTCTAATTCTGTGGAAAATGACATTATTATTTTGATAGGAATAGGGTTGAGTCTTTAGGTTGCTTTAGGCAATCTGGCTATTTTAATGATACTGATTATTCTAATCCATGAACATGGAATTTTTTTTTTTCTGATTTTGCAACATCTATGATTTATTTTGGCAGTGTTTTGTAGTCATCTTGTAAACATCTTTCACCTCCTTGATTAGATTTATTCCTAGGTATTTTGTGTGTGTATGTGTGTGTGTGTATGTGTGTGTGTGTGTGTGTGTGTGGCTACTGGAAATGCCTATTGCATTCCTGATTTGGCTCTCATCTTTATTGTTATTCATGGATAGATGCTGATATGTTGTGTCTCTATTTTCATTTATTTCTAAGAATTTTTTGACTTCTGCCTTAATTTCATTGTATACCCAAAAGTCATTCAGGAGCAAGTTGTTTTATTTCAATGCAACTTTGTGGTTTTGAGAGGTCTTCTTGATATTGGTTTATATTTTTATTCCACTATGGTCCAATAGTAGGTATGGTTGGCATGATTTTCATTTTTTTAATATTTATTGAGACTTACTTTATGGCTGAGCATGTGGTTTATTGTAGAGTTTGTTCCATATGCAGATGAGAATAATGTATTTTTTGTGGCTTTTGCATGGAGTACTCTTTATCTCTTTTTTAAGTATGAAATTTGGTTTGCACATATGGAAAAATAAAAATTGATAAAATACCTAAAAATAAATTAAAAAAAATAATAAATATGTGTTCATATTGTGTTTATCAAATTATTCAGATAATTAGGTGATATTTTTTAAAAAGCTAGGGGTAAATTAGCTAATCCTTAATTATGTGTTTTAAGAAATGTAAAAAAAAAAAAAAAAATGGACTGGATGCAGTGGCTCATGCCTGTAAACTCAGCATTTGAGAGGCAGGGGCAGGAGGATTACTGGAGAACAGGAGTTTGACCCCAACCTAGGCAGCATAACTCAGTCTCTACTAAAAATGCTTTAAGAATTAGCTGAGTATGGTGGCACACACCTGTAATATAAACTACTCAGGATACTGAAGTAGGAAGATCCCTTGATCCCAGAAGTTCCACATTGCAGTTAGCTATGATTACACCACTGCACTCCAGCTTAGGTGATAGAGAGACACCCTGTCTATTAAAAAATTCTAGAAAAGGAAGTAATGAAATAGAAATTGCCTTATCAGGTATTCAAAGGCAAATTAAAACTACAAATAAGAGTGTAGCACTGGTTTATGTGTGAGTTAAGAGAGATTAAAGATACCTAAAATTTACAAAAGTAGATAGAAAGCATATAGGTAGCATAATGGCGGTAGCATTGTATAATAAATCATTGGGACTAAGATAAATATAGATGCACCAACTGAGTAGCTATCTAAAATTAAAATATTTTAATCACTGTAACTTCCAAATATTTAAATATAAATCTGAAACACAAATATTACCAAAAGTAATGTATTTATAATTTCAAAGCCAAAAAAAGCTACATTAGAGTAAAACTAAGAAAACATCAAAAAATGTATATATATGTGATTACATTAAAATATGACGTGACAATGTCACATGGCAAAAATATGGTAATGTCAAAAGTCAAACAAAAAGTGAGAAAATTTCAGTCCATATTTCATAGAAGGAACTGATATGCTTTTATAAAGAAAATCCTACAAATTAATTCAAATAATGATCTAAAAGCAAGAACAAAAACAGGTTTACAGAGAACAGAAATAGAAATGCCTCTTTAGTATAAAAATTGATTCTTGGTATTATGTATAAGAAGACAAATTAAATTTTCAGGAACATATCCTGCTTTGTCCCTCAGACTGGCAAAAAATCATTATGCTGAATTGTGTTACTGTGATAACTGTAAATTGTGGAAATGAAAAAATTTTCACTCAAAACATTGCTCATAGTATTAAAAACGTGTATAATATTTTCTAAAGGCAATCCACAAAAATAACAATTCACTGTCCATTTGGCTCAAGTAACCCTTGTCTAGGAATTTATCCTGTAGAAATATGTGCAGATTCATGCAGTCATTCCTCACTTAGCATAAAAATTGCCAAGACAAAATACACGGTTGTGTAGCTTATGCATGGCAAAAAGAGGGTTGGTAGATGATTAATTTGATACATCAACCTGACAACACCATGAGGTGCCCGTTGTTTCTGGTCATGTCTGTGATGGTATTTCTGAATGAGATTAGCCTTTGAATCGGTGAACTCAGTGAAGTAGATGGCCCTGCCCAGTATGGTTGAGCATATTCAGTCTGTTGAAGGCTTGAGCATAGAAAAAATACTGAGGAAGGAGAAATTTGTGTCTTTTTCTTCCTGCCTGTCTGCATCACCTGGAATATTGGCTATGCCCTTGGCCTGAGATTTATACCATGAGTTCCCATGGTCCTCAAACCTTGGGACTCCAACTGGAATAACACCACCAGTTTCCCTGAGCCTCCAGCTTGAAGACAGGAGATTGTGAGATTTCATCTGCATAATTGCATGAGCCAATTCCTCACAATTAATATAAATAAATAAATAAATAAATAAATAAATAAATAAATAATACCATTACCCCCCTCTGAAAAACTCTAACTAATACAATTGGCCAAAATAACAAAAAAGGCTCATATACAGATGAGCCAGCTATATACAGTCAGAAAAAGGTATGCCTTTCTCTAAATAGTATGCAAACCGTTAACAGGCCAGGGGAGACCTAAATTCTTTCCTATGGGGAAAAGAGGGGCTGAGAAATACAAGTTTTATTTTGGTGGGACAGAAGTCTACTTAAAAATTAAGTCAAGTAGTAGGAAATTTCTTTAACAAGGGGCATTATTTTGAAAAACTTTATTGTTCTACAACCTGATATTACTAAGGTAAACTTAGAGAAACTGGACAAAATAAAGTTAAAGTTATATATTCCAAGGTTGGGTAAACTATACATAATCGAAAAATTTTATTCTATTTAGCAGATATTTTAACTTTGACACTATTTTCTCAGGTTGGAGGTTTAATAGTCAAAAATATGTACTTTGAAATATTATCAGTTCTCTAATAGCATCAGTTTCTGAAGGTTTTCATTTGTATTTTTAGTCAATAGGATAGCAACTGAAAAATACTTATTTATACTTTATAGTTTAAATATTTTATAAAGTTCTTTGAAATTTATAATAGTAGTTGTATTTTTAGCAAAATATATTCAATACTTGTGGAAAATGTATTGTCATCATGCATATTTTAACATGTATAAACTTATAAATTTATATTTTAAATACTATACGTTTCTGAGTGTTAAGTCTAATTCAACAAACATGTTTTGAGTCATTTGGGTCTGGCGCCAGATAATTGGCATACAAAGTCCCAAATGACCAGCATCTAATTTCAAATTATTCAGTGCTGACACGACAAATTTCAGATTTGTTTTTACTATATTGGCAGTCAAAGCTCTCAGAAATTGATCATGTATTCCAACATCAATAATCATTGAAGTTGAATATTTAAGTGCCAATTAACTTCTAATATCAAGAATACAAGAGGATAAATAGAAAAGATGAATTCAAATTCTATAGAAAGTGTGACTATACATCAAAAACTATACATGTTTAAACCAATAAAGTATCTATTATTTTATACATTTTTACCTGTTATTTGAAAGTATATAGTTTTGGCAGTTTTTTTGTGGATTCCTTAGGGGTTTCTATATATAAGATCATATAATCTGCCAACAGGGATAATTTTACTTCTTGCTTATTTTTTTTTTTTTTTTTTTTGGTGCCTTTTATTTCTTTTCCTTTCCTGACTCCTATGCAGAATAGGAATGGTTTGAGTAGGTAATTTTTACCTTTTGTGATGTTAAAATGGTGTATCAAATTAATAGATTTTTGTATGTTAAACCACCCTTGTGTCCTAAGGATAAATCCCATTTAGCCGTAGTGTGTGATCCTTTTAATGTGCTATTGAATTTGGTTTGTTATTATTTTGTTAAAGAATTTTGCATGTCTACCAGGGATTTTGTCCTGTAGTTCCAGCACTTTGGAATGCCGAGGCAGGAGAATCACTTGAGGCTAAGAGTTTGAGACCTGAGCAACATAGGGAGACCTTGTCTCCACACAAAAAAATAAAAAAAAAAAAAAATTACCTGCATATGGCAGTGCATCTTTGTAGTCTCAATTACTGGGGGACTGAGGTGGGAAGATCATTTGAGCCCAGGAGTTCAAGGCTGCAGTGGGCCATGATGGTGCCACTGCATGCCAGTCTGGGTGACAAAGCAAGATCCTGTCCCCCCAAAAAAATTGAAAAGACAAAACAACAACAATAACAAAACCCTCTTAGTTTTGCTTCTTTTTTCTATTGTTTTTCTATTCTGTTTCATTTATTAATCTTTATTATTTTCTTTTTTCTGCTAAGTTTGTATTTGCTTTGTCATTTTGTTAGTTCCTTGGAATGTAAGATGAGGTTTTTTAAGTAAGGTATTTTTTATTTTTTAATCTAGGCATTGATTGCTGTAACATTCTCATTTAGTATTGCTTTTGTTGCATCCCAGGCATTTTGCATATTCTGTTTGGGTTGGGTTTTTGTTTTTGGTTTTTTTTTTTTTTTTTTTTGGTCTCAATTTTTTTCTTTTTTTTTTCTTTTTTTTGTTAATTTTTTTTTTTATTATACTTTAAGTTCTAGGGTACATATGCATAACATGCAGGTTTGTTACATATGTATACATGTGCCATGTTGGTGTGCTGCAGCCATTAACTCATCATTTACATTAGGTATATCTCCTAATGCTATCCCTCCCACCCTTCTCCCCACAATAGGACCCGGTGTGTGATGATCCCTTTCCTGTGTCCAAGTAATCTCATTGTTCAATTCCCACCTATGAGTGAGAACATGCAGTATTTGGTTTCCTGTACTTGTGATAGTTTGCTGAGAATGATGGTTTCCAGCTGCATCCACGTCCCTACAAAGGACGCAAACTCATCCTTTTTTATGGCTGCATAGTATTCCATGGTGTATATGTGCCACATTTTCTTAATCCAGCCTGTCACTGATGGACATTTGGGTTGATTCCAAGTCTTTGCTATTGTGAATAGTGCCACAATATACACATGTGTGCATGTGTCTTTATAGCAGCATGACTTATAATCCTTTGGGTATATCCCCAGTAATGGGATGGCTTGGTCAAATGGTATTTCTAGTTCTAGATCCTTGAGGAATCTCCACACTGTTTTCCACAATGATTGAACTAGCTTACAGTCCCACCAACAGTGTAAAAGTGTTCCTATTTCTCCACATCCTCTCCAGCACCTGTTGTTTGCTGATTTTTTAATGATTGCCATTCTAACTGGTGTGAGATGGTATCTCATTGTGGTTTTGATTTGCATTTCTCTGATGGCCAGTGATGATGAGCATTTTTTCATGTGTCTGTTGGCTGTATGAATGTCTTCTTTTGAGAAGTGTCTGTTCATATACTTTGCCCACTTTTTGATGAGGTTGTTTGTTTTTTTCTTGTAAATTTGATCGAGTTCTTTGTAGGTTCTAGATATTAGCCCTTTGTCAGATGAGTAGATTGCAAAAATTTTCTCTCATTCTGTAGGTTGGCTGTTCACTCTGATGGTAGTTTCTTTTGCTGTGCAGAAGCTCTTTAGTTTAATTAGATCCCTTTTGTCAATTTGGGCTTTTGTTGCCATTGCTTTGGGTATTTTAGACATGAAGTCCTTCCCCATACCTATGTTCTGAATGGTATTACCTAGGTTTTCTTCTAGGGTTTTTATGGTTTTAGGTCTAACATTTAAGTCTCTAATCCATCTTGAATTAATTTTCATATAAGGAGTAAGGAAAGGATCCAGTTGCAGCTTTCTACTTATGGCTAGCCAATTTTCCCAGCACCGTTTATTGAATAGGGAATCCTTTCCCCATTTCTTGTTTTTGTTAGGTTTGTCAAAGATCAGATGGTGGTAAATGTGTGGTATTATTTCTGAGGGCTCTGTTCTGTTCCATTGGTCTATATCTCTGTTTTGGTACCAGTACCATGCTGTTTTAGTTACTGTAGTCTTGTAGTATAGTTTGCAGTCAGGTAGCGTGATGCCTCCAGCTTTGTTCTTTTGGCTTAGGATTGTCTTGGCAATGAGGGGTCTTTTTTGGTTCTATATGAACTTTAAAGCAGTTTTTTTCCAATTCTGTGAAGAACATCATTGGCAGCTTAATGGGGATGGCATTCAATCTATAAATTACTTGGGCAGTATGGCCATTTTCACAATACTGATTTTTCCTATCCATGAGTGTGGTATGTTCTTCCATTTGTTTGTGTCCTCTTTGATTTCACTGAGCAGTGGTTTGTAGTTCTCCTTGAAGAGGTCCTTCACATCCCTTGTAAGTTGGATTCCTAGGTATTTTATTCTCTTTGAAGCTATTGTGAATGGGAGTTCACTCATGATTTGGCTCTCTGTTTGTCTGTTACTGGTGTATAAGAATGCTGGTGATTTTTGCACATGATTTTGTATCCTGAGAGTTTGCTGAAGTTGCTGATCAGCTTAAGGAGATTTTAGGCTGAAACAATGGGTTTTTCTAAATATACAATCATGTCATCTGCAAACAGGTACAATTTGACTTCTTCTTTTCCTAATTGAATACCCTTTATTTCTTTCTCTTGCCTGATTGCCCTAGCTAGAACTTCCAACACTATTTTGAATAGGAGTGGTGAGAGAGGGCATCCCTGTCTTGTGCCAGTTTTCAAAGGGAATACTTCCAGTTTTTGCCCATTCAATATGATATTGGCTGTGGTTTTGTCATAAATAGATATTATTATTTTGAGATATGTTCCATCAATAGCGAATTTATTGAGAGTTTTTAGCATGAAGGGCTGTTTAATTTTGTCAAAGGACTTTTCTGCATCTATTGAGATAATCATGTGGTTTTTGTCTTTGGTTCTGTTTATATGCTGGATTACATTTATTGATTTGTGTATGTTGAACCAGCCTTGCATCCCGGAGATGAAGCCCACTTGATTATGGTGGGCAAGCCTTTTGATGTGCTGCTGGATTTGGTTTGCCAGTATTTTATTAAGGATTTTTGCATCGATGTTCATCAGGGATATTGGTCTAAAATTCTCTTTTTTTGTTGTGTCTCTGCCAGGCTTTGGTATCAGGATGATGTTGGCCTCATAAAATGAGTTAGGAAGGATTCCCTCTTTTTCTATTGATTGGAATAGTTTCAGAAGGAATGGTACCAACTCCTCCTTGTATCTCTGGTAGAATTCAGCTGTGAATCCATCTGGTCCTGCACTTGTTTTGGTTGGTAGGCTATTAATTATTGCCTCAACTTCAGAGCCTGCTATTGGTCTATTCAGGGATTCAACTTCTTCCTGGTTTAGTCTTGGGAGAGTGTACGCATCCAGGAAATTATCCATTTCTTCTAGGTTTTCTAGTTTATTTGCATAGAGGTGTTTATAGTACTCTCTGATGGTAGTTTGTATTTCTGTAGGGTCAGTGGTGATATCCCCTTTATCATTTTTTATTGCATCTATTTGATTCTTCTCTCTTTTCTTCTTTATTAGTCTTGCTAGTGGTCTGCCAATTTTACTGATCTTTTAAGAAAACCAGCTCCTGGATTCATTGATTTTTTTGGAGGTTTTTTGTGTCTCTATCTCCTTCAGTTCTGCTCTGATCTTAGTTATTTCTTGCTTTCTGCTAGCTTTTGAATGTGTTTGCTCATGCTTCTCTAGTTCTTTTAATTGTGATGTTAGGGTGTCAATTTTAGATCTTTCCTGCTTTTCCTTGTGGGCATTTAGTGCTATAAATTTTCCCTCTACACACTGCTTTAAATGTGTTCCAGAGATTCCGGTATGTTGTATCTTTGTTCTCATTGGTTTCAAAGAACATTTTTATTTCTGCCTTCATTTCATTATATACCCAGTAGTCATTCAGGAGCAGGTTGTTCAGTTTCCATGTAGTTGAGTGGTTTTGATTGAGTTTCTTAGTCCTGAGTTCTAGTTTGATTGCACTGTGGTCCGAGACACAGTTTGTTATAATTTCTGTTCTTTTATATTTGCTAAGGAGTGCTTTACTTCCAACTATGTGGTCAATTTTGGAATAAGTGTGATGGGGTGCTGAGAAGAATGTCTATTTTGTTGATTTGTGGTGGAGAGTTCTGTAGATGTCTATTAGTTCCGCTTGGTGCAGAGTTGAGTTCAATTCCTGGCTATCCTTGTTAACTTTCTGTCTCGTGGATCTGTCTAATGGTGACAGTGGGATTTAAAGTCTCCCATTATTATTGTATGGTAGTCTAGGTGCCTTTGTAAGTCTCTAAGGACTTGCTTTTTGAATCTGCGTGCTCCTGTATTGGGTACATATATATTTAGGATAGTTAGCTCTTCCTGATGAATTGATCCCTTTACCATTATGTAATGGCCTTCTTTGTCTCTTTTGATCTTTGTTGGTTTAAAGTTTGTTTCATCAGAGACTAGGATTGCAACCCCTGCTTTTCTTTGTTTTCCATTTTCTTGGTAGATCTTCCTCCACCCCTTTATTTTGAGCCTATGTGTGTCTCTGCATGTGAGATGGGTCTCCTGAATACAGCAAACTGATGGGTCTTGACTCTTTATCCAATTTGCCAGTCTGTGTCTTTTAATTGGACCATTTAGTCCATTTACATTTAAGGTTAATATTGTTATGTGTGAACTTGATCCTATCATTATGATATTAACTGGTTATTTTGCTTGCTACTTGATGCAGTTTCTTCCTAGCATCAATGGACTTTACATTTTGACATGTTTTTGCAATGGCTGGTACTTATTCCTTTCCATGTTTAGTGGTTCCTTCAGGATCTCTTGTAGGGCAGGTCTAGTGGTGACAAAAATCTCTAAGCATTTGCTTCTCTGTAAAGGATTTTATTTATCTTTCATTTATGAAATGTAGTTTTGCTGGATATGAAATTCTGGGTTGAAAATTCTTTTCTTTAAGAATGTTGAATATTGGCCCCCACTCTCTTCTGGCTTGTAGAGTTTCTGCCGAGAGATCTGCTGTCAGTCTGATGGGCTTCCCTTTGTGGGTAACCCGACCTTTCTCTCTGGCTGCCCTTAACATTTTTTTCTTCATTTCAACTTTGGTAAATCTGACAATTATGTGTCTTGGAGTTGCTCTTCTCAAGGAGTATCTTTATGGAGTTCTCTGTATTTCCTGAATTTGAATGTTGACTTGCCTTACTAGGTTGGGGAATTTCTCCTGGATGATATCCTGCAGAGTGTTTTCCAACTTGGTTCCATTTTCCCCGTTACTTTTAGGCACACCAATCAGACATAGATTTAGTCTTTTCACGCAATCCCATACTTGTTGGAGGCTTTATTCATTTCTTTTTACTCTTTTTTCTCTACACTTCTCTTCTCACTTCATTCATTTGATCTTCAATCTTTCTTCCAGTTGATCCAGTCAGTTACTGAAGCTTGTGCATTTGTCATGTAGTTCTTGTGTTATGGTTTTCATCTCTATCAGTTCTTTTAAGGTCTTCTCTGCATTGATTATTCTAGTTATCCATTCATCCATTCTTTTTTCAAGGTTTTTAGTTTCTTTGTGGTGGTTATGTAGTTCCTCCTTTAGCTCTGAGAAGTTTGATCAACTGAAGCCTTCTTCTCTCAACTCGTCGAAGTCATTCTCCGTCCAGCTTTGTTACATTGCTGGTAATGAGCTACGTTCCTTTGAAAGGGGAGATGCGCTCTGATTTTTTTAATTTCCAGCTTTTCTGTACTGCTTTTTCCCCATCTTTGTGGTTTTATCTGCCTTTGATCTTTGATGGTGGTGATGTACGGATAGGGTTTTGGTGTAGGTGTCCTTTCTGTTTCTTAGTTTTACTTCTAAGGGTCAGAACCCTCAGCTGTAGGTCTGTTGGAGTTTGCTTGAGGTCCACTCCAGACCCTGTTTGCCTGGGTATCAGCAGCGGAGGCTGCAGAAGATAGAATATTGCTGAACAGTGAGTGTTGCTGTCTGATTCTTGCTCTAGAAGCTTCGTCTCAGGGGTGTACCCCACCGTGGGAGGTGAGAGGTGTTGGTCTGCACCTAGTGGGGGATGTCTACCAGTTAGGCTACTCAGGGGTCAGGGACGCACTTTAGCAGGCAGGCTGTCCATTCTCAGATCTCAACCTCTGTGCTGGGAGATCCACTGTTCTCTTCAAAGCTGTCAGACAAGGGCATTTACCTCTGCTGAGGTTTCTGCTGCTTTTTGTATGCCCTGTCCCCAGAGGAGGAGTCTACAGAGCCAGGCCGGCCTCCTTGAGCTGTGGTGGGCTCCACCCAATTCGAGGCTTTGTTTACCTACTTAAGCCTCAGCAATGGCAGGCACCTCTCCCCTAGCCTCGCTGCTGTCTTCCATTTAGATTTCAGACTGCTGTGCTAGCAATGAGGGAGGCTCCGTGGGTGTGGGACCCTCTGGGCCAAGTGTGGGATATAATCTCCTGGTGTGCCGTTTGCTAAGACCCTTGGTAAAGCTCAGTATTAGGGTGGGAGTTATCTGATTTTCCAGGTGTTGTGTGTCTCATTTCCTTTGGCTAGGAAAAGGAATTCCCTTCTCCCTTGCACTTCCCAGGTGAGGCGATACCTCGTCCTACTTCAGCTCTTGCTGGTCTGGCTGCACCAGTGGACCAGCGCCAACTGTCCCCCACACCCCAGTGAGATGAACCTGGTATCTCCGTTGAAAATGAAGAAATCACCTGTCTTCTGTGTCACTCACGCTGGGAGCTGGAGGCTGGAGCTGTTCCTATTCGGCCACCTTGGGCGCACCCTCTCAATTTATTTCTTAATTCTCTTTTGATTTTTTGTTTGACTCAGTGGTTGTTCCAAAATGTTGTTTAATTTTAACCTGTTTATGAATTCTCTAGTTTTCCTTCTGCAATTGATTTCTGATTTATTCCATTGTGGTTAGAAAAGATACCTGGTATGATTTCAATTTGGTAAGACTTGCTTTGTGATAAAACATGCTATCTATCCTGGAGAATGTTTCATGTGCCCTTGAGAAGAATGTATATTCTGTGGTTGTTGGGTTAAAAGTTTTGTTTGTCTGTCATGCCCATTCAGTCATTAGTATTTTCAAGTCCATTGTTTCTTTGTTGATTCTTTGTTGGGTGAATCTAACCATTATTAATAGTAGGTTATTGAAGTCCCCTAGTATTACATTACTATTTTTCCCTTCAGTTCTGTCAATGTTTGTTTTATATATTTAGGTGTTTTAACCAACAGAGAAATGAAACTGAAAACCACAATGAGACATCATGTCACACCTATTAGAATGGATATCAGAGGGAAAAAGCAAATGCTAATGATGATATGGAGAAAAAGAAATGTTTGCACACTGTTGGTGGGAATGCAAAATGGCACACCTGCTATGGAAAACAGTATGGAGGTTCCTAAAAATAATTTAAAAATAGAACTACCAAATGGTCTAGCAATTTCACTCCTGGGTGTTGATTCAAAGTATTTGAAATCTGGATCTCAAATAAATATTAACACTCTCATGTTTATTGCAGTGCTATTCACAACAGCTAAGATGTAGAAACAACCTAAATGTTCATTGACAGATAAATTGATAAAAGAATGGTCAATACATACAATGGAATATTATTGAGACTTAAAGAAGAATAAAACCCTGCAACAACATGGATAAAAATTAGGACTTTATGCTATGTGAAATGTCAGTCACAAAAGGACAAACACTGGAAGATTCCAGTTATATGACCTATCTAAAATAGTCAAACTCATAGAAGCAAGGAGTAGAATGGTGATTGTAAGGAATCAGTGGAGAAGAAAATGGGGACTTACCAATTAATTTATATAAAATGTACATTATGCAAGGTGTATAAGTTTTAGATATCTGATGTACAAACATTGTCCCTGCAGAAAACAATTTTGTATTGGACACTTCAAAATCTGTTAAGAGTGTAGATCTAAGACAATAAAACTATCTAATTGCAGTGTCTTTAATAACTATCTATGTAATCTTTGTTATCTACCCTTTCTTTTAAAACCTAACATTATTTGTAGAGAAAGTTATGTTCCTAAATATTGCTAGGTAAAATGTTGGTCTACTCTTTTTGTTTTCAGTAACTGATTACTAAGGATAGAAATACTCTTTCTCGTTGTTTTAAAAACCCTCCAAGTAAATGTTCAATTAGTACCTATTACATTGATAACTATGCAATCAAATGTGAGTGAAAGTCTGACATTTGAGAAAGAAAATGGCAGTTACATAAGGCTGGATGATGGGAGTAAATTGAAGAGTTGGATGAACATGAAATCAGGCTGCTGAAAACTCTTCTTCTTATTTTTATTTCCAGCAACAAAGTGATCTTTCCAAACTGGGAAATAATGTTAATTCTAAAAGTAGGAAACACTAAATCAAATTGTTTGCTTCCCTTGAACTTATGCAATTCAACAAAGAAGAGAACACAGGAACTACACAGGAATGACCTTCCTACTAGTTGAAAATAAAGACCTGAAGTCATTGTCCACTTGGATTAGCTTTCCATGTGTTTCAGGAAATATTTTACAAATTTTAAATGGATAGAAAAACATCTCCATTGTTATTTTCCAAGGGAAACATTGTATTTTTCACTTAAATGTTATATAATTATGTGATTTCAATTTGTATTTGTTTCTTTTTAAGGTATTGAAATGTTTCTAGGATAATACAGAAATATATAGTATGTATTTTTTAGCTTAGATCATCTTTTATATTCAAGTTATTTGTTATAGCATATAAAAACTCCAAATTATAAATGATATTAAAAGGAATATCAATATAAATGGTTTAACATATGATTTTAAAAGAATTTTGTTACAGATATATTTTAATGACATTTGAGAGAGAATTTTCTACCTATACAGATGCTCCTTGACTTGTAATAGGGTTACACTCTAATAAACATCGCCAACTGAAAATATTGTAAGTTGAAAATGCATTTAATACACTTAACCTACAGAACATAATAGCTTAGCCTAGCCTACCTTAAACACGCTCAGAATACTTACACGGACCAAATCGTGAACACAAAGCCTAATCTATAATAAAGTGTTGAATAGCTCACGCAACTTATTGAATAGTATATTGAAAGTAAAAAACAGAATGGTTGTATGGGTACTCAAAGTTTGGTTTCTACTGAATGCGTATAACTTTTGCAACATCATAAAGTTGAAAAATTATAAATTGAATCTTGAGTTGGAAACTGTAATTAAAACGAACTATATAGTTAAAAACTTTCTATGCATAGAGTCAATCATTCATGAAGTCAAATTTTCGAATATCACAAATCAACTTAAAAAGGCAAAAATTTAAGTAGAA
Source organism: Piliocolobus tephrosceles (assembly GCF_002776525.5). NCBI lineage: Eukaryota > Metazoa > Chordata > Mammalia > Primates > Cercopithecidae > Piliocolobus > Piliocolobus tephrosceles. The sequence continues at coordinate 14,571,941 of NC_045436.1, read as the reverse complement.
GCTTTTTAATCAACTTAGGCAAAAAAGTATAATTTATGAAATCTTTATATAAATTGGTATTTAAAACAAAAATGTCCCAAGGGGTAAATAATTTCCTTTCATGATATTTATAAGTTTCTATCATGTTTTTTCCTTAGGTATATGATTGTTTATTACTATTACTCTCTACTCTTGAGAACGTATTTCAAATCAATATAGTCTCAAAAGACTTTAAAAATACAAGAACCTCAATCATACTGTCAAATCAAGCGGACATAATTTATGTGAATGCCGCTCATAGCAAACCAACTTTAAAAGAGACCACTTTGTCATAAAATTGATTTTGAAATCACGAAAAAAGCAGGAAAATACATTTTTAGAGTAACTATAATGGCAAGATATAGATATGAGACCAGTCAACTTGTCTGCCTTTTGGTCATTTGTTAGATTCTGCTATTAAATACTTTTGATCTCTACCAATTAGAACCAGATAATATATTTAATTATCTGAGAATAGCTTTGTAAAAAGAATTTGTGTGAGTTTTTTTCTCTCAAATCTATACATATCACTGGAGAAATGTTATCAGACAATAGTGCCTTTTAAAGATTTGCAGGAAAATGAGATAAATATAAGGCATAGTTTTGCCAGAGTTGAAATGTTAATTATTATTTTCTTAGAATTTCCCTTTTAGTTTTTATAAATAAAGATAATGACATCATATTATTAAAAGCAACAAATGATAGAGCATCATGAACCTATTGTGCTAATATTTTTAATAATAGAACATTATTCAATATTTGCATTCCGTAGTGGGAAGTTTAAAAGAAAGATGACATAATTGATTTAGAAATTAGCACTTTCATAGAAGCCTTCAGTGAGAGAAATTTATATTGGCAATGTTCTTATATGTTGTTAAAATTATAATTGTGGATCTTTTGAATGTTTAGCTGAAGTTATATTGATGTTAAAGTGCTATAATGATGGGTGAAAAAATAAAAACCAATTTAATTAGTAACTAAAATATGATCCTTTCATTTTATATAACACCAACACTGAACATTTTATATCATTTTTTCCAAGATTCTCTCACACTCATACAGTTTAAAATAGATATTCTTATACCAGATTTGTATTTTACTTTATATATGCAATGAGAGTTCTTAGTTGCCAAAACAAGTGATGTCATTCTATTTATTTTTAAATGAAAGGGATTAATAAAGGAATTGTAGGTACTTCACAGAATTTATAAGGTCTATGGAAATAGACTGTTAGGTTTACAAAAATGTCCCCCCAAATCAGGGCTAGTAGTTCAATTTGCAAGGCCCAGGGCAAAAGTATCACGTGCAGCCCCTTGTTCAAACAGTACGAAAAAAATGTGCTGTTAAAAAGATAAAACCCAAAGTTTTTTCATTCTTTGGTGGTCTCTCTTCTCATGTTGTTTTTTATTTGTTACTTCATGTCACTCTGAAGAAATAAACATGAAAATGTAATATATGAACATAAATTTTAACATTTATCTTTATAACATCCAATAGCCATTTTAGGTGCAAATGTAAGAATATTTCATTAGTAGGCAGAGGCACTAAAGTTCCACAATCTCTATTTTATAGCTTCTACATGTGTATGTCGTTCTTAGCAGACAAGTGGAAATACTGCACAAAACCAAATCACCTGCTTTTGAAACCAGTGCAATTTTGTCTCATAGAACTGATGTTTGCAGTTTCTTTTGAGTAAACATAGAACTTGACCCTCCCAGTCTTAACACTTGATCATGTTACATTTGTCTTATATGGGTGTCTTTCTCAGGAAACCAACCATCAGGCCTCCCAGGTAGTATCAAGAAGTGAAACTTACCAGATTATCACATATGGATAATGAGATACCAGATCCCTCACCCATCATGATTGCCTCACTGACCCCTTGTTTTGTATTGACTAATTCCCCTTCCTTACCCCTCCCTAATTCTGGTTTTCCCTATGTAGTTACATTTCTTTCCTGCTATATAAACCTCTCATTTTAGTTGGTCAGATAAATGAATCTGAAACTGATTTCCTGTTCTCCTTGGCTGTCACACTTCTTTCCTGGCAATACTTGCTGGCTCAGTGATTGGGTTTCTGTGCAGCAGGCAGCAGGACTTAGAGTGAACTGCTGGCATTTTATAAAATTTTTGATTGACACGCATTCTGCTAATACTCTCTACTTTTGATTTAATGCTGAGTGAGGGAAGGACTTAAAGATCAGGAACTACAGGTTTCACTATCTTTCCCTTTCCTTCTGTGTTATTATTTTAGGTGTAAATAGTTGATGAATGCAGGGGAGTAAAACAAGTTAAGGTGATGTTCCTTGGTTGCTCTTGTTTCTTAAAAAGCCCATTGCCATCTTTTGATGTTTGAAGTAAGTTCTAGTTCAAACGGCAAGTGTGGCCTCTTGGGACTGTTACCAACAATGTATATTCAGTTGTGAAGCTTAACACGCTTACCTTGTACTCCCTTTGAGTCTCTCTGAACACCAAATCATCTGTGGTCTATTAGGGTTCTGTGCTAATGAGGGCATTGCAAACATTCTATGTGAATGGGGAAACAAGAAACAGTGGTAGATATGAATATTGCACTTATCTACTCTGCTCGCATGCATATTCCATTGTCTCATTATACTTCAGTTATGAAACATAGGTTCAAAGATAAAAATCATTAAGAATTCAAAATGGTAAGAGCAAGACATTAAACCAGGAGTGGGGTCTTTCTGAGCACAGTGTCCTGTGGGACTGCACATGTCTAATTCCCATGAAGTTGTCCTAAACAAATGGAATAGAATTGACCTTATGAAGAAACGGTTGCTCTTAAAATGACCAAATATTAAGTGTCAGAACCTAACTTAGCTGCAATGGTACTAATGATAATGACGGTTCACCAAAAATACTTTAGTTTTCTTCCCAACCACCAATGACTCCCTAAAACCAAATGACATTCCTACCACTTATGCCTGAAAAAAAACAGATTACATGTCAGTTTTTTTTTCTGGATCAAAGTCTTATATTTGTACAGCTCTAAATCACTCACCTGCATATTAGTGGCAAGGGAGATTCTTATTTGTGGAAGCATGACTTATGATACGCTTATTTCCCAAGATAAAGAAATTAAATTAATGTTTGTGTTATTTTAAATTTCAGTCTATTATGTTTAAAACTGCTGTGAACATTCACATACAAATATTTTTGTAGACTTAAATTTTCTTTATCTTAGTTAAGTAAATAGAAGTTTCATTAATGAGTCATACATTGAGTAAACTATTAACATGATAAGAAATTGCCACTGTCTTTCATAGAAACCATACCATTTCGAATTCCCATCAAGCAATGTGTGAGTTTTAGTTGCTCCACATCCTTACATTGCAATGCACTTATTACTGTCACACTGTTTTAACATTACCATTTTAATGAGGCAATATCAGTAGAATAATTTCATTTTAAATTGCACTTATAAAGGAGTATTAGAATTGAGTGCTTTTTTCTGTGCATATTTGTTATTTATATTAGTATCTTGGCTCCAGGTGAAAATACTATACACAATTTTATAAGCCCAACCATAAGTATTTGCAAACTTTTGCCTATCAAGCCTTATGGGGAGAAAACTGCCCTTCCCAATCAAACTTGGTGATGGTGCACAGTCAGTACCTTGTAGTTTTGTAGGAAAAGCTGCAGTGAAGAACTCGGGCCACTCTAGCTGGCCTTGCACATATGTATATCTACATCTCTAGCTCAGATGCCTCCTTTTGCCTGCATGAGATCTCCTAATCAGGTTGGCTAGGGCACTTTTTGCGACTCTGACTCAGCAGTTTTCCACTCCGCACCCTTCCAGTTTCCTTCTTCCTAGCCCCCTAACGTCCATAAAAAGGCAGGACACTGGCCAGGCAGGGTGACTCATGCCTGTAATCCCAGCACTTTGAGAGGCCGAGATGGGTGAATCACCTGAGGTCAGGAGTTTGAGAACAGCCTGGGCAACTTGGTGACCGTCTCGACTAAAAATACAGAAATTAGCTGGGCATCTGGTCATGGTGGTGCACACCTGTAATCCCAGCTACTCAGGAGGCTGAGGCAGGAGAATCACTTGAATCTGGGAGGCAGAGATTGTGGTGAGCCGAGATCGTCCCACTGCACTCCAGCCTGGTGACAAAGTGAGACTCCATCTCAAAAAAAAAGAGCAGGACACTTTTGTTAAGACTTCCTTGGCAAAGCGATGATTCTCTCCCGTCTGTTCTGTGTGCTCTTTGACCCTTATCTGATACCATTTTCTGGGAAAAAAATAGAACACGCAGACCTGGAGCTTTTTCTTTACTCTGGTATTCACAGTCACAGTAAATAGAGACTTGATTATTACTTTCAGTTTGCCTTGTTGTCCTAATTGACAACTACAAATACTAGGCAATTCAACAAATACGCAGTTGGGCCTTCGTATGCATGGTTTTCACATTCCTGAATTCAACCGGCCATGGATAGAAAATACTCTGGGGGCCAGGGGCGGTGGCTCACCCCTGTAATCCCAGCACTTTGGGAGGCCGAGGCAGGCAGATCACGAGGTCAGGAGATCAAGACCATCCTGCTAACACGGTGAAACCCCGTCTCTACTAAAAATACAAAAAATTTAGCCAGGCATGGTGGAGGGTGCCTGTAGTCCCAGCTACTCAGAGGCTGAGGCAGGAGAATGGCGTGAAACCCAGGAGGCAGAGCTTGCAGTGAGCCGAGATTGCACCACTGCACTCCAGCCTGGGGCACAGAGCGAGACTCGGTCTCAAAAAAAAAAAAAAAAAAAAAAAAAAAGAAAGAAAGAAATAAAAGAAAATACTCTGGGAAAAAATATTGCATCTATATCGAACATGTACACACTTTTTTCCTTGTCATTATTCCCTAAACAATACTGCATAATAACTATTTGCGTAGCGTTTACATTGTACTAGATATTATAAGTAATCTAGAGATGATTTATACTGGAGATGTGCACAGTGTGAAAGTTGCAGCTATTAGGATAAGTCACACTAGTCTGACCCAGACAAAGTAGGGTTGGGAGAGCATGAAGGAGAAGAGCTCGTGCTTGCAAGTCTGAAGATAAAAACTGTTTCAAGAACTTTTAAAAATAACCCCACAGGAAATAATCTCACATCCTTCATGCATAAATATGCTTTCCGTGGCTTATGCATTTCACATGCATGCACATATTTCTATGACAAGGTTCATTACTAGACATTCTTTAGGACTGCAGCAATTCAAATAAGATGCTTTCAAAAGAACATTTACTCAGTAATGATATCTTCACCAATGAAATGATGCCAACTCTGGCTTTGAGCCTCCAGAACCAACGAACTCTGTTTCCAAGCAGCTTACATGGACTTCTCCTTTTTCTAAAAAAAGATTCCCTTTATCCTTGCCTCTTTGGATGCATACGTGGCTTGCTAAATTTGTGCATCCTAGATTATAATTGTTTCTGCTTGCTCCCAAATAAAATCATTGTATTAGAATATATTGCTCTAATTGTTTGTTTCTAATAATTTAGTCTGACAGTATGGCATACACGAATATAACATTATTTTGTATCAGTGACTTGAACATCCCAGATTTTTGTATCCCCGGCAGATCCTAGAACTAATACCCCATAGATACAGAGGGATATGACTATAGTGTTTTGCGAAGTGTCTTCTGAAATTTTTGTTTCTTTTTTGAGATTGTCTTTTTATTAATAGGTTGAAAGTGGTCTTTGTATGTTCTAGATACAGCTCCGCAATCAGACAGATGATAGATATTATATATATTTTAACATCTCAAATATTTTATCCACTGTGGATTTTGAAAGGCAGAAGTTTTTCCATAAAGTCAAAAGTATCAAAGCCTACTTGTTTATAATTCATGCCTAATTCAAGGTTACAAAGTTGTTCTTTTCTAGGTTTCCTCTAGAAATTTTACAGCTTTAGTTCTTATGTTTTGGCCTAAAAGTCATTTTGAGTTAGGTTTTTTTTTTTTTTTTTTTTAATGGTATGAGGTAAGGATGTAAATTCATTTTGTTCTGTATGGATATTTGTCCAAGCTCCATTTGTTTAAAAATCTGTCCTTTTCCAATTGATTTGCCTTGTCACGTTTTTGACATTCATTAGAGCATATATTTGTGGGTCTTTTTCTGGATTCTAAATTTTATTTATCTTTGTTCATTGATATATGTATATTATGTATACTTTGATGCCAATACCATTCTGTCTTCTTTCCTGTAACTTTATACTAAGTCTTGAAATCAGATAAGTTGGAGTATGTCCTCCAACTGTCTTTATTTTTCAATATTATTTTGGCTTTTGTAGATACTTTCATTTCAATATAAATTTAGAATTAGCTTGTCAATTGCTACAAAAAATTCTTCTTGATAGTTTATGATTTTTTGAGTCTATAGATCAATTTGTTCAAAATTAGTATAGTAATAATATTGAGTATTCTATCTATAAACATAGGATGTCTTTCCTTTTTTAGTTCATTTAATTTCTCTTAGCATGTTTTAGTTTGTAGTATACTGGTTTATGTACACATTCATAGTATTTATTCCTATGTATTTAATGTTTTAATATTTTATTGTAAATAGTAACTTTTATTTTCAAAAATCCACTTTAAAACTCTGCCACTTATAAAATATTTGAAAGGGCTAGATGTACAATCTTCAGACTGAGGCTCCAGGGTTAACACAGAATAATCAACAGAAAACTTAGCTACTAGGTGACACTATCAGGCAGGTGGAACTTTGGGAGGCCATAGCTATTAGTGTTGACTGCAGGGAGTCCATCACATCTATGAGATACAGTCACCTCCATAAAATCTATTTTGTGACATTCATGATGAATCACGACCTTACTATGAACACTGCTATTATTGCCAGGAGCAATACTCAAAACAACAGAAATGTGGATTCTGACTTTTTTCTGCATTCCACATCATACAGGAGGGCATCTGATTGGTAGAATCTAGTTTACATGAAAACTCCAGCAGTAATGTAGTACAGAAAAGAGAAGGCTTTTAGTCTCTGAAGTTTGGGAATCAATACCAACTTAATAAGTTTATCATATGTACAGTGATTGAGACATAGTTATAAAGTGCTTGATACAGTACAATATTTATTTATAAAAATTATTATTCTAATTCATACTCATAATATATATCCATTATGTTGCTTGCTTCACTGTATTTTAGCAAATATGTGGTAACTTGAAAAAGAAATGTGGCATTATATTCTTTTAATACATATTTTTAACTAGTGTGATTACTTTTATTCTTGTGGTTTTTCAAAATATATTTCTCATTTATTGAAATGACTATTTGGTCTTTGAATTTCTTCACATTTTTTGTTTAGTTTTTGGATTTTTTTCCTTCTCATATGAACTAGTAATTATTACTTTTTCAGCTACACATATTTTTGGATTTGTTTTGCCTTTGAATTTTTTTTTCATTGTTCACATCAATTTTTATTTGTTTTTATCATTTGTTATGCATTCCTGCACACCCATTATATTCTAGAAATGGCAAGACAATACTTTGGAGATAGAAGATTGAACAAAAATAGGCTCAGGTGGGCATAGACATTGCTTTACTTATAAAACTGTCAACAAATAAATCTAAAATTGCAGCTTGGGAAGGAACTATGAAGGAAAAAAATACATGTTTTATAGAGTGCGCAATACTTATGTGATGCTGAAGTTTCTATGGAGTTTTTCTGAGCAAATAATGGCTTGAAAAAAGTAAGAAATAACCAAAGTAGGCAGGACACTTAGATGAGGTTGTCCAAAGAAAATTTAAAGACACTAGTGTGAGGTGAAGCTGAAGAGGTAGGGAGAAAAATAATCATGCAAAACCTTGCAGGCTGCTGCATATGATAAAAATCAAATACACTTTTTTTTAGAAAGGGTCTCACTCTGTCACCCAGACTGGAGTGCAGTGGCACGATCTTGGCTCATTGCAACCCCTGCCTCCTGAGTTAAAGTGACTCTACCACCTCAGCCTCCCAAGTAGTCAGAACTACAGTTGTCCACCACCATGCCTGGCTAATTTTTGTATGATTTTGTAGAGGCGAGATTTCACCATGTTGACCAGGCTGGTCTTGGACTCTGAGCTCAAGCAATCCACCCACCTCGGCTTGTCAAGGTGCTGGAATCACTGGCATGAGCCACCATGTTCAGCCAGAAATCAGGTAAACTTTTAAAGCCATTAAATACCTAAAGTTTTGTGTAATTCATAAAGTTAAATCTTTTAATCATTCATGTTGTGTTTTATTCCATTATTTTTTACTTAGACAATCTCCCTTTCCAGATACTTGATGATGATGATGATGATGATGATGATGATGATGATTTTGAGACGGAGTCTCCCTCTATTGCCTAAGCTGGAGTGCAGTGGTGCAATCTCGGCTCACTACAAGTTCCACTTCCCAGATTCACACCATTCTCCTGCCTTGATACTTGATTATTAATTATTCGTCTTTACTTCTGGTAAAAAAATATTTACCCTATTTTGATAACTGAATGCTTAAATAATGTATGCTTTGTGATAAAAACTTGAGAAGAAAAATTATTCCTGTTAATAAGAAAGAAATAGTAACACATGCTGCTGAATAGGACACATATTTTAAAAAGTAATTAACTGTATTGATCATTAGAGCACACAGTCTTACTATGATTTTTTTTTTTTTTTTTTTTTTTTTTTTTTTTTTTTTTTTTTTTTTTTGAGACAGAGTCTCACTCTGTTGCCCAGGTTGGAGTGCAGTGGCATGATCTCGGCTGACTGCAACCTCTGCTTCCCGGATTCTAAGAGATTCTCCTGCCTCAGCCTCCTCAGTAGCTGTGATCACGGGTGTGTGCCACCACATCTGGTTAATTTTGTATTTTTAGTAAAGACAGGGTTTCACCATGTTGGCCAAGCTGTTCTTGAGCCCCTGACCTCAGGTAATCCACCTGCCTCAGCCTCTCAAAGTACTGGGATTACAGTCATGAGCCACCGCACCCAGTCTTACTATGATTTTTTAAAAGATATTTCTATGTGTGAGTTAAAGATTTTGCTGTTCATCAAGTTGATCAAAGCAGAAGCCTGTAGGTTTTCCAAGAATCTCTCTATAATTATCATATATCCCATATAACAGCAATCACCACAGGTACTATAATCTTATCTCTTTACATAAATCTCAAGTCTACATGCACCATTATTAACATATTTCAGAGTTTAGCTTCTTATCTTTTTCCAGGTATGGGAAATATAATTTCTTTTGTTTCTCTCATAGGTTTGTAGTTGAGACACTCTCCTGAAAACAAAAGTCAGATTAGAAGAGAAAACCAGCAGAAGTTTATTGATGTGTGCTGTACCCATCACCTGGGAGAGGCCAGAGTTTCTATCTCCCAGTACAGTGGCTTAGGGGCCTTGCTGAAATAGCATTTTTAAAACAGCCATAAATCTTATAGGAACAAAGCAGAGAAGAGAGTAGTTTCAGGTTTCCAAGAGGTTGGAAACTATGGGAAGGTAAATTTATGGGAAGAGTGAAGTCTGCTCCTGGATCCTCTGGCACCCCATCTCTGAGCTGATAAGCAAGCCTCGTAAAAATAAGAAAATAATAATAATGAAAGACTGTCTTGAGGCTGGAAAAAGCAGACAGGAGGCCAGGAAGACCCTTTGGTCTTTGTAAATTGCTGTCCTGCCATCAGGCAAGTACAGGCCGAGCGATCCCCCCATCTTTTCTTAACCTTTTGCAGCTCAGCAATCTTCAGTATTTCAAGAGGGGTATTTCGGTTTCCTTCACAGGGGTGTTATAACTGGGTGCTATTGAGCCTTTCTTCCTCTAGATTTACAATCATCAAATCTATTCTGAATCCTGACACAAGACAGATTTCTCCAAAATGCAGTTCAATATTATCATTTTCCTGTGCATTTTCATAATCATACTTTTTTAAATTTAATTAACATTTCCCATACTGTTCTGTAAACTCTGAGCACAGGAGCAATTTCTATTTTGTTTATCAGTGCACTCAATGCCTAGAATATGTAGCTATGTGATAAATAATTGTGGAATGAATAAAAATGTATTTGAAAAACATCACTGGCTTTCCATGACCTCCAGAATAAAGGCAAGTTCCCATAAAATGGTATAAACTTCCACGATCAGACTCCTGTGTCTTCCGTCTGATTCTATTGCCATTTGGTTCAGTAATTCAGGGCTTCATACACTGTGAAGCTCAAGGACACTTCCTCCCTTTGCCCATTATCTCCTCTTTGCCTGTAGCACAATCTCCACTTACCGTTTATAACCTCAAACATGACCATTGCTAAATCAAGTGTAGTCTAAAGCTGCCTCCGTATATATTTTAAGTTTAGCCTAAAGGTTTCTCTGTACATCCTGAACTTAACCTAAATGGAATTGTAAACAGACTGTAGCCTACTCTTGTGGCAATCACTGAGTTTTGGCCAATCAAATGTTGCCAACTCTTCAAACTGTGTTCAAACAAGGCAAGGTGGAGCTATAACCACTCCAGCTGTTTATGTACCTCACTTCAGTTTTCTGTAGGTCCCACCCATTTTTCTGTCCATAAATCCTCTCAGCCATGTGGCTGTGCTGGGGTCTGAGTCTACTCTGTCTTGGGAGACTGTCCAATTTGTGAGTCCTTCTTTGCTCAACGAAATTCTTTTAAATTTAATTCAGCTGAATTTTCTCTCCTAACATCATCTAGGAAGGCTTCCTAAAATTTCCTATTATTGGAGGAGTGAGTTCTTCACTTGTGCTCCATTTTGCATGCGTGTGACCAGCATGTATCTTTCGTGTCCTTTGCAGGTTTTATTGAAATTGCCATTTTATATCTGCAGGTCATACTTAACCGTAAGCTTCTATGAAGCAGAATGACATTTTATTTGTGTTTTGTGCCATCAGCATCTATCAAAACATCTGGCACATAACAGGTATTTGAAAAATTTTAAGTAAAGAGAACCAAAGAATTGTTGCATATAGAAAATGACTAGAAAAATAAATGAAACAAGAGAGAAATAATTAATATCTCAAGAAGTTATCTTTTTAATTATCTTTTTATTACAGAGCTTATTTAGAATATAATTGTGAATATACATTCTTAGCATGTGATTGTGATTTAAAATAGGAACCTTGGGATGCAAAGTCTTCAACAGGACACAGTTAAAAAATGAAATAATAAATAAATCTCCTCCTTTATGTGAAATGATCAATTCTAATTTTATGCATTGCCGTTCTCTTTAAATTCTCTTTGCCCTTCTGAGATCATCTTTCTTTTATGAAAGTGTCAAAACATGATTCTGAATTAGCTTTTCTGTTTGTTTCCAAAAGTTCTATTGCATTTGACAATACAAGAGAAATTAATATGAGAATATGTAAAGAAATAAATTTCTAAAATCTGGCTAAGCAAAAAAAATGGTGAATTCATAAATCTGTGTTATTGGATAGTATCTGCAGTAAGGCAAGGAGGAATTATTAGATTTCTTTGGCTTTTTATTTTTAGTGTTATGACTATGTAATTTAATGACTTCCACAAAAGTTATTTCTATTTTCTTGCTTAATTTAGTTATTTATAAAAAGGCTTTTTATCATCTAAATTTGTTCATTGAAATGGCTCTTTTATAAGAAAAATTGTTGCAGTGAAGTTTTTCTGTGACTTCCTTTGCAAAGAATCTAAAAACAGAGATGCAATCATATAATTTAATTTTTATTTTAGTGAAACTTATTCTTTCTAAACTTTGGCTTGACAAAGCTTCATTTATGTACTGGTAAGATGTTGTTAAAATAACTAAAATTAAAATGTTTTATTATGATCTTTCAACTTCTCTTTAGAATTTGATTACTTCAGTAATATAATATTAATTTATAGTTATATAATAATAATAATCATAGTAAATGCAATATTTTCTTAATTATTTGTGCTTGTTTATCCCCATTTCCTACTCTATTCCTACTGTGTTCAGAAATTACATCTGTTGTATTTCAGACTCTTATTTGAAAAGTAAATTTATTCAGGGAGAGTAACAGGTAAGTTAGGCAGCAATAAAGAATTGTTGCAACAGAGAATTTTTAGATCATTTTATATTTATATATATATGGAAAAACAATATTTAATGAGAAAATGAGAATGTTTTTAAATTTATTTCTTCGCCGTCTTTGCAATTAATAATTCTCTAAATACATAGTCTGTTTTCCTCTCAAGCCTCAGTAGCTGGCTATAACTTTTCAATGGTTAAACTGAAGGACTTTTGTTTTTTTGAGACAGGGTCTGGCTCTGTCACCCAGGCTGGAGTGCAGTGGCGCTATCACGGTTCACTGCCACCTCGACTCCCCCCAAGCCATACTCCTGCCTCTGGCCTCCGAGTAGCTATGACTACAGGTGTGTGCCACCAAACTCGGCTATATATATATATATATATATGTGTGTGTGTGTGTGTGTGTGTGTGTGTGTGTGTGTGTGTGTGTGTTTGTGTGTGTGTATTTACTTTCTGCATACATGGGTGCTAGGTTGCCCAGGCTGGTCTTGAACTCCTGGGCTGAAACACTCCTCCTGCCTTGACCTCCTAAAGTGCTGACATTATAGATGTGAGCCACTATACATGGCCTGAAAGACTTAAATGCATAATAAATAGATTATGAAAAACAAAGTACAGTACTGGCAAGTCCCAAAGTGGGGTTCAGCCCAAGAGGGTCTTGGCTTTGCCCAGGAAATAATTCAAGGGCAAGGTGGTGGTAGAAGGAAACAGCTTTTCTTTTGAGAGGGTCTCATTCTCTCAGCCAGGCTGGAGTGCAGTTGTGTGATCTCGGCTCACTACAACCTCTGCCTGCCGGGCTCAAGCAATTCTCTTGCCTCAGCCTCCCAAGTAGCTGGGATTACAAGAGCACACCACCACGCATGGCTATTTTTTTGTATTTTTAGTAGAGACAGGGTTTCACCATGTTGGCCAGGCTAACTCCTGACCTCAAGTGATCTGCCCACCTCAGCCTCCCAAAGTGCTGGTATTACAGGTGTGAGCCACTGACTGAAGAGGTATTACAGTTCCAGCAGTGTTACAGCAATGTGACTGCATTCTGCTCTGAAGAACAGGGCTACCCCATAGGCAATATGCTGAGAGTAGCAGCTCAGGGCAGTTTTGCAGTCATATTTATTCCTACTTTTATTTACAGGTAGATTAAGGGACTGTTAATGCAGAAATTTCTAGGGAAGAGGTAGTAACATTTGGATCATCAGGTCATTGCCATGGAAAGGGGCAGGTATGCCTCAATGTTGCCATGGCAATGGTAAACTGACATGGCACAGTGGTGGGTGCATCTTATTAAAAGGTACTTCTGCCCATCAGTCCTCATTTTGATTTGGTGTCTGAGCCCCACCTCCAGAGTCCAGCCTTGCTTCCTACTTCAGAAGTAGAGAAATGATAAATATAGAAGCAACATAAGGATGACTGTGTGAAATTGATGAAAGAATAAAAGAAGAAAAAGAGGTCAAAAGGGAACAAGGCAAGGTGAAACATTGTGATAGCACAAAAAATACACAGCGTCTGCTGGGGAGAAAATAAAAATGTTCCTGTATCCACTTAGGTTCCCTGGCTGGGCTCAGAAATAGACCAACATAAGATAGCTTAACAGGAGAAAATCATGCAAGTTTTAGTAAAATTTTTACAAGTATATAGGAAACTTCATGAGAGAATGAAGACCCAGAGAAATGGACACAGTGGAAAGCTTTTATACTTTTTTGATAACAAAATAATAAGTTTGTGAGGAAATGACAAGAAAAGGGGTTTGGGCTAGAGGCAATAAATTGCGGGGAAGTGAATAGGAGATACTTGTGGTGGGCAGGGGGAGGTGGAGAAAACTAGTGGAAGATGAGGATCATTTTAGAATATTCATTTGTGCAGATCTATTTTAATGTCAATTCCCAGTCTCTGGTGATAAGGTTATTTTCCTGGTACAGGGAGAGCACCTTTCTCATGGGAATTTTTATGGCCTTTTTTAAGTAAAAAAGAGTAGGTCAGAAAGCCCTTCCTGCATCTGCTGTTTCTTAAGTGCCTTCAACACAAAATGATCAATATGACAAAGCAACATATTTTGGCATAGTGTATTCTTAACTCCTTCAGCTCCAAAATGACATATATTTGTGACATGTGCAGAACCTTAAGCACAAACATTTTGGAATTTTGGATTATGAAAGTTAAAAGAATGAGTTACTGCTTTAATTTGAATTACATAATTTATTTTAATGAATAGAGCATCAGGATGATTGAAAATATGATAATCAATATCTATATTTACCTGAGTTCTTTAGAGCAGATTTTTATTAGAAAAGTAAATGGGAACACATTTTATGAAGTAGAAATTGGAATTAGGTTAGATGTAAGCTTGTAAGAAATAATAAATAAATCTCTTTGTAGCATTCTGAATGTGCATTATAAACATTTCATCCTTTTATTAGGAAAATAGGAGGAAACTCCAAAATATTTGGGACAACTCTTCTTTTTATGCAGAAATGTAAAAAAACATAATCTCAGCAATTCAGAAAATTATTTCTAAAAGGATTTTATACGTATATATATATAATTTACATACATCTGTAAACATATATAGGTAGATAGATACATATATATAGATATATAAATGTTATTTGTTGTTGATAATATGAGTTTTAATTTTTTTTCTTCTTGGAAAAACTAGAGAGTACTACAGATCTCCATATTCAGGTTTTTTATCAGTTTTTTTTGTTTTTATTATCATTGGAGACTATTACTGTAAATTTTTAATATGTCAAAAATACTGTGACTATTAAATATTCCAACATTAGTATTATATAGGTGAGGAAATTGAAGTCCAGAGATTAAAAAAATAGTTGCTCATAGTGATAACTAGTTATGGCAAGTCATGGATGATAATTGATTACCAAATTCACATAAAGAAAGATGTCTTGCAGGTACTGAGATCAGTGGAGAGAAAGTCAAACTAAATAATAACTCTCACACAGTAACGTAATTGTAATACTAAAAACTATGTGAAGATGCCTTGGGAACATAATGGGGTTGAGAATTGAAGAAGATTTCCCTTTTGATGAAAAGCAAGATTTGAGTAGTGTATTGAAGCATGTGGAAGCATTAAACCAGATGAAGAAGTACCTGGACAGGAAAAGGAAGTAGAGGCATTCCATGCCAATGAAACAGCATCAACTACCATTATAGATGTGAGAAGGATCATAAGAAATGGTGAATATGTATTGTTATGTGTGGAATGGCAAACAAGCTGTGAAGCAGGGCAGTAGTTCACTTTATCAAAATATGCCAATGACTACCACACATCGAACACTGTGTTAAAAACAGATAACATAAATATTAACAAGTCATCATTCTACCTGCAAAGGAGAAGCTAGAATAAAACATTTGCATGTATGTGTATATGATCAAGATAGATTGATAACAATAAAGAATGAATTACAGTTTTCTACTTGTGCTATTAATAGGATCAATATGATAAGATCATGTTTACATGACATCACTTTGATTTTCTTGCTATCTAGTTTTTGATCTCTGTCATATGCAACATTTTTTTCTCAAAACATGCTGGTGTGAAGTCTACTTTCGTATATAATTAAAGCACTCTTTTCCTGAATGTTTTCTATTTATTTTTAAAACTTGGTAGCATGTAACACTATTATGATACCTTACTTCAAAAAAGTTAAATTATGGAGGCCAAAGAAGATCGATAACTTTCTTCAGAACCTTTAGCACCATCATACCCTAAAATTTCAGGTGTCCTAGTTTTTGTTTTATACCATGTCACATATTCAGTTCTAAGAACAACTTCTCTTAATCGGAGTCCGATGTATTGAGGAACAATATTATCTCTACTGCCATTCATAAAGATCATAATCTTATTCCTTTGACCTAAAACAGTACAAATTAAATGGACAGCGTTGCTTACATGAAAATAACTGGTTCAGTACCCTCAAAAGAAGAAAAAGGAGGGAAGAATCCCACAAAGTACTTATTAGATAAACAATATTGTAACATAATAGCCTATATACATCTTTTAATTACTAGTCCATGAGATCTGTGAGGGCAGACAGTATATATCTTGTTAAATGTTTTAAACCCAGTTTAAAACACAAATAACTCTTATAGGTAAACATGGTGCATAGCAATTGTTGTTGTGCTAAATTTTGAATTCTATCTCAGTGTTCTATGTTTACTCACTATTGTTTGAACAAATGAATAAAAATGGGTCAAGGTTATGCTTGTCCAAAACATTCCTCTGTCTACCATTGTGTCCAGAACCTGCCTCAGGTTACTTCTTTCTAATCCTACATTTTCTTTTAGATATATAGGATTAAGAACAACATAAAAATATTGTCTCCATGCAAAGTATATCTGTTCAAAAATCACCAAATCCTTTTTTAAAGGAATTAAACACTAATAGTTGCTTATGGGTAGCAAATGTAGCCAAATGAAAAGCAGAATGTGGGTGATGCTAAGGTCATTTGTAATGATCCCAAAATCAAACTTCCCACGTCATCATTTTAATGTTACTATAAACGTAGCCCTATCAGCAAATTGACTAAACCTGCTCATTTCTAATGTCTCAACAACGTGTTTGTAATGATTTAATCTGTGCTAAAAAAAATGCAAAAATAAATTACTGTGGGATTTTAGACAAAAGAAAATTAAAAATTGCTTTATGTCCTAAGTTTTAATTTGCATTTTGTCTTAATAATCAATTAATTTTTCCTACTCTGTGGTAGCTTTCTGTGTATCTCATTTCCTACAAACAGATAAGAAAATTTAAAAATAGAAACTTATTTTTAAAATACATATTTTATAAAAGTAACAAGGACAAGTAAAAATCTCTGCATTTAGTTTAAATAAGTAGAATGATTATTCGTGTTTAAATTTTTGTTCATGTAAAGATACATGATATGTGTAGAAAGAAACACATATACCTAGATGCACACAGAGGAATACACATAAAATTGATTAACAGATGAGACTCAATTCTTTTTGTGATGGTTATCATGATATGTCCTGTATAAGGATACTTATTTAGAGGAAAATACGTTTAAATATTAAGACTACAAACTTTTTTCTATTAAGCAGAGATTGCTTCCTATGACTTTCTTTGGTCCCAAGATAACACATGTATACTTCATTAACTTATTTAATGATTTACTTATATTTCATAATATTAATGAAATATATTATTTCATTCATTAATATTAATGAAATATATTATTTCATTCATTAATATTAATGAAATATAATGTGCTACTTTCTGTGATAGGCAGAATAATGATTTCCATTGATGCCAATGTCCCAATTTTAAAACTTGTGAATATGTTAGTTTACATGGCAAAGGGACTTTGCAGATGTGATTAAAGCTAAGGACCTTAAAATTATCCTGTGTTTTCCATGGCACTAATCTACTTACATATTATTGAAATTAGAAGACCTTTCCAGGATGTTATCAGGGGATTTGAAGATCCTGTGCTACTAGTTATGACGGTAGAGAAAGAGTATATGAGCCAATACATGCAGGAGGCCTCTAGAATTTAGATAAGTAAAGAAAACAGATTCTATTTTAGGGCCTCCAGAAAGAAATACAGCCCTGCTGATACCTTGATTTCAGGCCACTAAGACCCAAAAGAATCACTTCAGACTTTTGACCTACTGGGGTATAATGTAATAAATTTGTGTTGTTTTACCAACTAAGTTTGTGGTCATTTGCTATGGCAGTGAGAGAAAGTGAATACACCCAATTTCGTAATATTTGTAAATGTTTTTATTAAAACACACACAGTCAGTGAATAATTAAGCAATGATAATGAAAAGACTTGTTTTTTTGGAGGAAAAATGTCTCTGGATTTAGAAAGCTTGGGGTTTTATCTTAGCCGTGCTGCTTACTCATAAGTGGCCCAGGATTAAGGACTCCTGAGAAGCTTGGTTCTGCATACATGATATGGGAATATAGCCAACTTTCTTACAGAATTATTTAATACATGGAAAACACAAGATTTATAATCAAAAGCAGAAATCTCATAATCTTAAAGATTTGTACCATAGCTTTGAGATTCAAATATAAAGAGAGTAAAATATTTTTGACTAAGTATTTTATTAAGCTAAATTAAGAAATGTCATATCTGGAACACAGATCTGTAAAAGCAGCACGTTGGCCAGAATGTTTGTAGGCAGATAGATGAAGCTTAGTAATACTTAGATCAGGCTGAGCACAAGAGCTCACACCTGTAATCCCAATGAGAGAGGAGGCAGTTAGAGGCTGTTTAGGCAGATAGAGAGAGAGGGTCTCAGGAGTGGCAAAACACCCATGGTCAGCAACTGCTGACCCTGCACCACCCCTAGAGCTAGCAGAAAGAAATGTGGTTAAGAACTAACCCTTATGTTAAAATGTTGCTCAGAAGGGACTGTCCCAACTTAGGCACAGGCACAATAAATCAATATGACATTAGCATTGTGGTTTTAGCCCTTCCATAGGTTTCACTTAGGCATGAATGGATAATTACCAAGATGGAGTCACTCTGGCCAAACCCAGGCATGCACAGATGCAACATGAGGCACTAATAAGAGGGAACTTTACTCCTCCCATTTGTGCAGAACCCACAGAAGACTTTCTTGTCTTTGCCACCTGAAAGACCCGGTACTCAGCCCCATTTCTGACAACCTGATTTCAGATCTCCTCTAATTGCCGAGAACTTTCCTTTTGCTTAATAAATCCTACTCTACTCACTCTCTAGTGTCCTCATGCCTTATTCTTCTTGGTCATGGGACAAGAACTCAGACCTTGCTGAACTGTGGACTAAGCAGACTGCAACATTTTGGGGGCTTATCCAGGATCATCAGAAGGGTGAGTAGGAGCAGACCTCTCTCTCATTATTTTCATTTCTGAGGCTACTTGTCCTCAGTATTTTTCTCAAGATCAAATAAAACACTAGGCTTCTGTTGGCCAGTTAAGAGTGAATAGTGTGGCTTCCAAACTTAAGACTCAGAGGACTGGCTTGCTATGGAGGGCTTTGTCAATCCCCCATTGCCCTTGGGTGTTGGGAATGTTGACTCTGTGCCAATCTGGTTTCTTTTCATGGCGGTCTAGGTGCTGTGTAGGATTGGAAGGTGGTCCTGGAACAACTGAAGGTATCTGCTTGAGGCTACACTTCAGTTACCCAAAGACCCCTGGACTAACTTCAGTTCCTGACAGCCTGTTAGGGTGTTAGCAAGAGAACTTCTGGTCTTTTCCCATTGCATTTTTCGTCTTTCTTTTGCAGCTGTATGGCTCCTATCTATTCTATGTATACAATGTTGTGGGTGTTTCTGCAACCCAGAGATACAATTTTCTTGGGTAAAATCAGCAAGTGCCTTAGCAATCAAGAATGCAACTCAAAAGGTTTTTGTTTTGTGATTTCTTAGAGAAAAGTGGATTTCAAGATCTAGACCTGAACGCCTCCTTATTCCCTAATGATAGCACCCAATGGCATTGAACTGGAGTTTATTTCTCCCTGAGTGACTATCCTCCTCTCCATTTAAACTGTTTCTTTTTCTATGTGACAACTCAGCACTTTGCAGTGAATTTGTACAGCCCTCCTAAGAGACAAGTTAATTTTCCCCTCCTGGGAGGCTTACTGTGGGTGCAGCCTGTCAAGCCCCAGACTTCTCTTGCAAACCTTAGCCTGAAAAGTGTCTGGGCAGAGTTACAGATTAACATTCCAAACTCCATCAAGCCACTCAATAAAATCAGAATGTTTTCCATAGGGGGCCGTATCAACCCTCTACCCAGGGGCTTTAGTTCCCTGGCCACACATTCTCCTGAGGCAAACTAATAAGGAACAAATCCCCTACCCCATCCATAAATAAGAAAATTGAGTGTATGATGAGGAAGCCACACACACACACACACACAAAAACCCTACCTTGATGGCTGTTAACTCTGATGTGATCACTGCTGTGGGGAAAGGGTCAATCATACCCTCACATTTTTCAAAGACACTTGTTCTGCATCCAGTTAGAGTAATATTTAGATAGAAAGAAGGAATTATGTTTGGAATTTATCCGTTCTCATTTTCTTGGGTGCCATGGTTTGACTCAAGATGTTATCTGCCTGTTAAGGAATGAGTTAATGCAGGGGTCTGTCCCACAGACCCTGACCCAACAATGGACGAATAATGTACATTGACACAGATATCTTGCCTATCAGTCTGGTTGAGGGTCTGGGCCACACACAGACACCAAGGAGGGTGCTATAAAGAGTGGCAGCTGTGACCCCAAACAGCCAGCAAAGCTCGCATTTATTCAGTATAGATTAAATGACAAAGATCTTGAGTAAACACCACCAGAGGGTAATTGACATTGCCGACCTCCTGAGTAGAGAGCAATTGTGTACCCACAGGTAATAAAAGGTTGGTCTTAGGACCACATGAGTAAACAAGCTATTTAGATAAACTCCCTTATATCCCTTTATACCTAATTTATTTATTCAACATAAAGATTAGGCTGCATTCAGCCAGATCTATTATAGGAGCTTATGCAAACCCCCTGGACTTCTAAGAAGGTTTGTGCCTATTTGTTATAACTATCTTTAAAATTTTTCCTACCAGCCTGACTGAACTCCCACATCAGTTAAGAGATTGACTGAGGAGTACAGCACAAGTGAGTATGATTACTCCTGTCAACTAGCTCCTCTGGATCCATGGGTGAAGAAATCAGATAAAAAACACTCAGCCTTTTTGAAAAGACTGAAAGAAGCCTTGGTAACACACACTGCCCTGTCTCCTGATTCAAATGAAGGACAACTAATTTTGAAAAGACAAGTTTATTACTCAGGCAGCCCCTGATATCTGGAGGAAGCTGCAAAAATAGGCCACAGGACCAGATAGCACTTTGGAAAACATGAAGGTGGCCACTGTGGCCTTTTACAATAGCAATCAGGAGGAGGCTCAGGAGAAAGAGAGGAAGCACAAGAAAAAGGCAGAGGCTCTAGTGGCCACTCTGCAGGCCTATAAAACCCAGGATTCCTTAGGTGCACCTGCTAATTGCTACAACTATGGCAAACCAGGGCACATTAAGAAAGATTTCCCAGGAAGCAAAAAGAAGCTACCTCGACCCTGTCCAACCTGTGTTCCGGACAACTGACATGTAGACTGTCCCTGGAGGCATAGTCACCAGGTCCACAGCCAGCGTCACAAATGCTCCAGCAGGACTGATGTGTCACAGGGCTCCTTTTTCTGGCTCTAAAGACTCAGACTGCCATTATAATCTAGGAGCTCTGGGTGATTCTACAAGTTAAAGGGAGGAAGATGGGAAAGTCTGAAGTGAAAAATCAATTATCTTTGGCAAATACATCATTTGACTTCCAAATTATTGCATTTTAGATAAGTGTTTCTTAAAAAGTTACAGATTGTGGGGATCCATCCTGCAGACCCTGACCCAATGACAGATGAATAACATACACTGACACAGATATTCTGCTTGTCAGTCCAGCTGAGTGTCCAGACACCAAGGAAGGTGCTATAAACAGTCACAGCCATGGCCTAGATCTGCTGGCCCTCCTGGCATTTATTCAGCACACATTAAATGACAAAAGTCTCAAGTAAACACCATTAGAAGGTAGTTACCATTGCTGACCCCCAAATAGATAGCAATCATGCACCTGTGATAGTCAAAGTTTAGTCTTAGGATCACATAAGTAAACAAGCTATTTAGATAGATTCCTCTACATTTTTATCTTAATTACCCTTGGTATAGCTCAAAGAGGATTAGGCTGCCTTCAGACATAACTCAATCCTGAGGCTTTTGCAAAATCCTTCCAGGCTTCCAAGAAAGTTTGTATTTATTTCACAGTTTTTCCCACCAACCTGACTGAACTCTTATAATAGACAGACTCCTTGGAAAATATTTACTGGATAAAGTTATTTTAACTCATTTTGTTTATGTCTTTACATATTACAGAAACACAGTAATCTAATAATAAATTGTAAATCAGTCTAAGAATCTAATACAATTAAAATTAACTACACTTTTTTAATGTTACCACTGAGGTTGTTGACCTGACTAATAAGCACATTAAATATGAATTTGATATGAATGAATGTGATACCAATTGTTTTGAATTAAAAGTATGTAACTTATGAGATCCTTATGGTAACTCAATACTAAATCATTTTTCTCTAGGACAATTAACGTGAAAATTCCTTTTGCAGCATAAGCACTTACACATTTAGTTTTCACTTTGAACAAATGTAAATGTATATAATTTAATTCTGCTCTGCCCTTCTTTTCATTGGCTTACACAATAAACATGATGCAATCTGCAATTTTTAGTAGAGGTAATAATACAGGCATTGAAATTATGCAGTCATAATCAATGTCAAATAAATCACACAATTATACTATATATTTTGATTAATTAATAAAACAGAATTTGAAAAATATGTAATTCAGTGAACATATATGATCAAGTATTTGGTGAATTGTGAACCCATGGTTTTTGTAATATTATCTGGAATCATTGAGAAGCTCCTGCATGTTAGTTATCTTTCAAAGACCAAGTTATTCAATATTCATGCAAATTCAAGTATTTGGCAAACGGTGTTTTGGGTATTGGGATTATATTTGTGAACAAGAAACAAATGTGCTCTTCTTTCATAATGCTTGTAATACAGTGCAATATTAGATCATATTATGATATGATTAGTTAATATGATTACTATTAATCATATTAGATGATTAAACAGTTACATACTTTTAGAGTTACATAGTTGAAAATGGAAAAATGTAAAATAATATTAAGTGTGTGGGTTTTAGAGAAAACAGCATTGATTCAAGTTTCTTCTTAACTTTTAATAACAATGGATTTGATATCTTTAAAAATTTAATTTCATATTGCAATTGTACAAAATAAAAGTTTCCACTTACTGGAACTATTTTGAAGATTGATTAAGCAAATTTATATTAGCTCCTTAGCATATAATAAATATTAAAAGTACTAGCTCTTTTTGAGGGGGACAAAATTCTGATTTTAAAGAGGGAAAATTCTGCAAACAATTTCTTGAATTTTTTCCTGAACATTTACTTTAAAAAATAAATTTCATTGTATAGATTTGAAGTTTACCACAGGGTGTTATAGGATACATATAGACATTAAAGTGGTTACTATAGTGAAGCAGATCATCTCACAATTATCTTTTTGCGACAAGAGTAGCTCAAGACTACTGATTTAACAAAAATCCCCAATACAGACCAATGTTATTAACTATAGTCCTCATGTTGTACCTTAGATATATAAACGTGTTCATACTACATTTTCCACTTTTAACCTTTGTCTTATATCTTCCCATTTTCTTCTCCACCCATAGTAAGCATGCTTTTATTTTCCATCTTTGTTTAATTTACTTTGTTTTGGGAAATGAGAAAATGCTATATTTTTCTTTCTGTGGTTTATTTCACTTTGTGTAATGTCCTACAGGTTCATCTATGTTGTGGCAAATGGCAGGATTTTATTGTTTTAATGACCGAATAATATTCTGTCACATATCTCTATGTTTCTACATCTCACAGTTTATTCGTTTGTCTGTCCATAGACACTTTGGTTGTTTCTATGTTTGGCTATTGTGAATAATGCTGCAATGAATTTATTTTTAGGAGTTGGTGTTGATTTCACTTCCTCTGGGTATATACCTAGCAGAAGAATTGCTGGGCTGTATGGTAATTGTATTTTTAATTTGTTGAGGAATTGCCATACTGTTTTATAGTATAGATGTCCCAATCTGCATTCCCACCAACAGTGTGCTAAGGTTCTCTTTTCTCCATACCCTTACCAATGTTTATCTCTTGTCTGTTAGATAAAAGTTGTAAGTGTGGAATCATGTCTTACAGTAGTTTTAATTTGTATTTTCCTGCCGATTAATGATGTCGAGCACCTTTTCATATATCAGCTGGCAATTATTATATTTTTCATTGAAAAAGTGTCCATTCAGGTCCTTTGCTCATTTTTTAATCAGGTTGTTTTCTGCTATTGAGTAGTATGAGTTCTTTATAAATTTTAGATACTAACCCTATATCAGATGTGTAGTTTACAATTTTTCTAGTCTATAGTTTGCCCTATAATTTGTTGATCATTTCCTTTGCTGTCCAGAAGGTTTTCAATCTCATGTGGAATCATTTATTTATTTTTACTTTTGTAGCCTAGGTTTTTGCTGTTAAATTAAAAAAGAAAAATCATTGCCAAGGCCAATTTGAAGGTGCTTTTCCCCTGTTTTCTCTCCCAGGAGTTTTATGGTTTAAAGTCTTACATCTTTTATCTATTTTGAGTTTATGTTTGTGTATTGTATAAGATATGGTTCAGTTTAATTCTTTTGCATGTGGAAATTCAGTTTTCCCAGCACCTTTTATTGAAGAGACTCTCCTTTCCCCATGTGTCTTCTTCATGACCTTGTGGAAGATTAGCTGATGATATATGCTTGGATTTACTTCTGGGATCTCTATTTTGTTCCATTGGTTTGTGTTTTGGTTTTTAGGCCGGTATGATAGTATTTTGATTACTGAAGCCTTGCATATAATTTTAAATTGGGAATTGCAATGCCTCCAACTTTCTTTTTCTTTCTCAGTATTGCTATTGCTATTCAGGGTTTTTCGTGGTTCCGTATAAATTTCTGCATTGTTTTTCCTACTTCTGTGAAGAATACCATTGGAATTTTGATAGGGATTGAATTAAATCTGCATATTACTTTGCTTAGTATGGACATTTTAACAATATTTATTCTACTGGTCTACAAACAAGGAATATCATTCCATTTTTGTGTCTTCTTCAGTTCCTTTCATCATTGCTTTATAGTTTTCAGTGTACGAATCTTTCACCTCCTTGGTTAAATTCATTCCTACTTTACTTTTTGATACTATCACTAATGGGATCATTCCCTTAACTGCTCTTTCAGATTCGTTGTTATTTTTGTATAAAAATACTATAGATTTGAGTATGTTGATTTTGTATTCTGCAACTTTACTGAAGCCATTTATTAGTTCTAAAAACGTTTAATAGAATCTTTGAGGTTTTCTACATATAGGAGGATGCTATCTGTAATTGAGATAATTTTACTTCTTCCTTTCCAATTTGGATGCTTTTCATTTTATTTTATTTTTATTCATCTTTTTTTGTTTTATGATTGCTCTTGCTAGTACCTTCAGTACTATGTTGAATATAAGTAGCGAGAGTGAGCATCCTTGCCTTTTACCAGACCTTAGTAGCAAAGTTTTTAGTTGTTTCCCATAGATTATAATGTTAGCTGTGTCATTTTAAATGACTCTAATTATGTTGAGAAACTTTCCTTCAATACTTAAACCATTAAAAGTATTTTTATCAAGAAATTATGCTGAACCTTGTCAAATGTTTCTTCTGCATCAACTGAGATAATCATATGTTTTTCACCTCTCATTCTGTTAATATGATATATCACTTTAATTGATTTGCATATGTGAAAACAGACTTGCATGCCAGGGATCAATCCCACTTGATCATGATGTATAATCTTCTTGATATGTTGTTGAATTCAGTTTGCAAATATTTTACTGAAGATTTTTGCATCAATGTTTTTCAGAGATATTGACCCATAGTTTTCTTTCCTGTTTAAAAAAAAAAAAAAAAAAAATCCTTCTTTTTTTTTTTTTCTTGAAGATGGAGTCTCGCTTTGTTGCCCAGGCTGGAGTGCAGTGGTGCAATCTCGGCTCACTGCAACCTCCACCTCTCGGGTTCAAGCGATTCTCCTGCCTCAGCCTCCCAAGTAGCTCAGACTATAGGCATGCACCACCATTCATGGCTAAATTTTTTTTGTATTTCTAGTAGAGGTAGGGTTTCACCACTGTCGTTTTAATATTACTATTGGGAACTGACAAGTTGGCCAAAGTCTCATGGATGCTAGCAGAAGACAACACTATTGAGAGACTAAATTCTGATTCCAAAATCTATGTTTTTGTTATGTTACCTGCCCTATTATTATGCTTTGATAGCCAGTCACTGCTACTATAGCATTTTGCTTCAACCCAAGGGAGGGACTAACTTGTGTTTGACTATCACGAGCATTAAGTTCTCCTGAGACCTCAAAAACCCTATAGTGACACAAGTAAAAGAGACCATCACCGTTGGTTAGCCATGAAGAATACAGAGTTCTGAGACCAGGGGAGAGCTAATTATTGTCAATTTGACTATTGTCTGGAACATCATATTAAGAGCACTTTCAAGAATTAAGTCAAGATTGTTGAGTGGCATCTGTCAAGGACACTTCAAAAAGGGTATAAATGCATATGTCCCACACTTGCCTTTACTGTTTCATTTGAGTATATAAAAAGCTGATGACCACACGCGTATTTTTAAAACATGGTCTTCTTCCCTTTGGGAAATATTTTAAAACCAAATACTCTTTATCTTTTCAAATGCAAATGTAGCTTCCTAGGACTTTTACATAACATAAAACACTCATAAAAATATTTTACACGCATAAAAACATTTTATGAGTATTTGTGAGGAGTTCTTTTTAACTCAAGGCATATGAAAACAATTCCTTTTTACTTTGATAAAGGATTTTTGATTTATTTAAAAGTCCGCCAAGTATAGGAAGACATGTAAGCAAATCACAGTTATAGTTAGAATGACATGTTGAAATGCAGCTGTGAACTAGTAGATCAGGTAAGCCTACTGTTTAGGATGTTGAGGGTATAACAAGTTTTTATCTTTTTTTGTTATTTGAAAGTCAAAATATTGAAGATTATACAGGCAAATATTGTAGTTATGTGGTTTTTATTTTGATGTTTATTTTTTTAATGTAATAAAGTATATTATTTTATCCAGGAAGCAAATGCCAAGTTTTTCTTCACAGGAAAGTTTATAGAAAAATATTTCCAAATATATCTCTAAATACGTGTATACCTCTAAATACACACATCAATAACAAGCAAAAATATATATATCTATATTCAAGATGATTCACTGATCCCAATAATGCTTAAATTTATACTTGAACTTAAGTGTTTGCATTTGTGCTTCCTAAAGCTGCTTAGCACTATATGTTAGATAACCAATTGCTATTTGCAGTGTTCATATAACACGTTATATCTTTTCAGATTATTCCCTTGTATATATGCAAAATTCTTTCAAAAGAACATATATAAAATCCTAAAAACTATTTATTTATTTAAATATTCTTTTAAATTTTCTATTTTTTTCTTATAAAAGTGTTATAAGAATATCTGGCATCCTCTTGGCAAGATAATAGATATAGTTAATGAAAGGATAATGCTGAGACTTTATTTTATCTATTTTTCAGCTTTGTAGAAATACAATTGACATAAATTTTGTATACTGCAAGAGTACCATGTGATGATTTGATTGCATATGCAATGTAAAATGATTATCAGGATCACATGAGTTAACACACCCACATCACTTTCCGTTGTTACAATTTTTGGGGCATGTGATGAGATCTACTCTCAGCAAATTTCAAGTATGCAAGAGTATTATTCACTATAATCTGAGATTTTATTTAAATTGATAACTATCTGAAGCATGAGAATAAACTCACAATTCTATATTCAAAACTTGAACACATGTTAAATAAATATCTAGCTACAATGTTTGAGAGAACATGGAGATATCCAACATCGAAAGGTTACCATGATTTCATTTGAATAAACTATTTAATAGAGAAAAAAAACTTAGGTTTCATCTCTTATGTTTTTAGAGGTTAGATGACATTTTGTTGTACTCTAAAGAGGGAAAGTTATGAAAGGAGTATTTTTATCCATTTTGTCAACGTTTTACTTACTCCTGTGCAAAGGAGAAGAAATAAATTACTGAACTGATGAAACTGGAAAAGGGATTAACTGTATTTGACTAAGGGCTTTTCTCTTTTTTGTCTCCTTCTACTTTTCTTCATTAAGACACAAGGATCAGGGCCCCAACCTAACTTCTGGAGGAAATCTGAATGCCTAGGTAACTATTTACATAGACCAACACCCTATATTAAGACAAATCCATGAAAAAAGTTATGCGGAATATTAACTAGAAAAAGCAACTGGAAACCAGACTTACCTAAATTTTACATACTATAAAACTGTAGATATTATTCCCAAGTGTATTGAAATTCTCCTCAGTGATGAATAAAATCACAACAATTGCTGTGAAGAGAAATATGATAATGGATAGGAAGGATATGAGGGTGAGGATGACTAATATTTATTAAGCATCCACTGTGCTTCAGGAAAAACATGACGTGCATTATTCCCCATTTCTAAATCCTCAGATCCTAGAATTTTGTCTGGAATATATTAAGAACTCAATTACTGTCAAATGAGTGAATGAAAAATAATAAATGTATTGCTTTCTTCCAGAATTATTGCAATAATTTCTTATTAATTCCCTTCTTTGCATTCTGCCCATGTCTAATTGAATGTTGCAGTAAAGAGCTGTGGCTAAGAATGGAAATTATTTTGAAATAAATACATTTCTAATGGTTATGAAATAAAGAATATGGACGTTCCAAATCCCTGTAGTTACAGCCTGTCACAAAGAGTTAAAAATGGGTTTTCAAATATTAAGCCTAATTCGCTCACTTAGTTTTAATTATGTGAGGGTTTACAGAATAAGAATGCAGTTGTCTAGCTTTTCAAGGAAACTAAAAACAGAAGAAGAAAAAAGAATGGCATGCAGTAAACTGTGATTCATTGCATATATAATCATCTGGAACTGCAACTTAGAAAGTTGCACATTTTTGATGTATAAGTAATGCAGAGATTAATGATATAACATTATTGCTTTGACGGCTAAACAGATAACTCTAAATTTCCACTGACATATGTGAATACTGTATAAATAAACTGAATGACCTTTATAAATGTAGTTGACTGTAGAGAAGGGAGCTGGCTTAATATACGTAATACCAAGAGTACTAGATAGCTGAAGCTTAATATCAAAAAGAAAATCAATGTATATTATGACATGTTTAAAAGTAACACTTTTAACATTGCAAAAACAACAAAATACAGGCTATACTCTGCAATGTTATATAACTCAGACTAGCGCAGTACTTAATATAAGAAAATCTAGGACAATTAAAAATAGATACTTGTGTTCTAACAGAATATTGAAGTATATACTAAGGGTAGATATTCAAAGAGTTATAAAAAATTCTACTTTAATAAGTAATCCCATTTTTGTGCTTAAAGTTTAAACTGTGCTTCTGGAACACTGAAATGCTCCAGTTCTAATATCATTGAGCAATAATTCAATATAATGAATTCCATCTTTTTAAACAACATTTTCAATTTTCATTGAGTTTTGATAAATAGAAATAATTGCATGAGCCTTAGTAAGGAAAGCTATCATAAAACAATCTTTTAAGGCTTTGTTTAAATAAATGGTTCATGGGCATTATTTCCTAGGTTAATTCAATTTGAATTAGTCTATTGGGAGATCACATTGAGGTTTAGATACATTGATTTTTGCCTTTTTATGTTGTAAAATTTAATAGGTCAAATAAGTGATTTCTGGAAGACATAACCATAAACTGGTGAGATTCACAAAATAAGGTTATTATCCTCAGTGAAATATTACTTGAGATAAAAAAATAAAAATTATTTTAGTTACAACAAACAGATTATAGATGCATGTGTGTGTGTGTATATATATATGTATACACACACACACACACACATATACATATACATGCATATAATGTATACTTATCCAGCATGTACCTAAAGAGGAGATCAGGGATTGTATCTTAAAATTTTAGGAAATATTGTCATTTTCTGAAGGCTTTTCTGAACAGTGATTTTTAAAGGGCCTATGGTTCACCTTGTCTTTGGTAGAAATATAAACGTAAAATCTTATTTATAATTTACTAGCAACAATTACTCACAGGTTTAATTATATAGCAAAGTACCAGAGTTTATTTGAAGATTGTTACTTTTTGAAACTGATGTATTTATAGGAAAGCAAGTGAAATTAGAACAGATGGAGTTATAATTTTAAAATAGCAATAAAGAATTACTGAAAATAATTTAGAGTATTCTTCTGTCTCTTGTTATATCCCTTCCAAATATCTTTTCTTTTGAAGCTTTTTATGATATTTTATTTTATTTCACAACCTCTTCATAACCTTAACAACCTTAACAATTTTTAAAAAATCTTTCTTTTCATACTTATGCCCATATTATTATACTCTCAAAAAATTTAATAAGCTAGTCATTACCAAATAACAAATTCAAAATAGTTCTCTATTACTTATATAATCTTGACATTAAGAAATTGAAAGAGAGATGCATCTCAGAATGTCTGTGAGAGCATATTAGTTTATTTTAAAATAAAAAAAATGAATATTCGAAATTTGCAAAATAAGTAAATATACTCAACAACTGGTTTGTTTTTATCATGGAAAAATTATTTTAAGACTTGGTTCCAAGCATTCAAGTCTCAGTCAACTTAAACACGATAAACTTAAACAAACTTTTAAATAAGATAAACTGGAATGATACATTTTCACAATCGAAACCTCTTTTGAATGTAGTAGATTTATATTTTGGAATAATAAAAAAAGACATACAACCTTTAGGATTGTGCGAATATCTCTAAACATTAAGAACATTTTCAACATGAACAAGAACATAATTATTGTTTCATTTAGTAGTAAAATGAATGACAAGCTCTACTATTTAAGAACATTTACTACTTGCCTGCTCTTTGTGAATCTGTTTACGTAAACTGTCTCATTTAATATTCACAATGGCCCATGGTAAAGCAGTTGTCTCCCTTCTATTACAAGTAAGGAAATAAGTCTAAGGAGGTTAAATTTCATCCTCACAGTCATGCAGTTACTAGATAGGTAGCATGGAAATTGGAATCCAGTTCTTATTCCAAAGCCCAAACTTTTACCCAGGCTGGAGTTCAATAGTGTTATCTTGGCTCACCGCAACTTCTGCCCCCCAGGTTGAAGCAAGTCTTGGTGCCTCAACTTCCCAAGTAGCTGGTATCACAGGCATATGCCATCACTCCAGGCTAATTTTCATATCTTTAGAAGAGGTGGGGTTTTGCCATGTTGGCCAGGCTGGTCTCGATCTCCCGGGCTCAAGCGACTGGCCTACCTCAGCCTCCCAAAGTGCTGGGATTGCCGAAGTGGGCCACTGTTCTAGGCTCAATTACTTCTTTACGTAAAGGACTAAAATATTGGCCTAAAAATGCTGGGCTAGAAACAAATAAAAAAAACCCAGAAAAGCAAATCTATGGGAACTTAAGCAGAAAATAATAAAAATAAGAGCAAATATTAACAGAATGGATGTCAAATAAATAGAACCAAGTTGACGAAAATGTTCCTTACAAAAGCATAATGAATAGGCAAAGCTCCAGAAACATAAACAAAAAGAGATAAAAGATAAAGTAAAAGATTTGTTAAGAAAAATTGTAATACTATCATAAATACAGCAGAGAAGAGATTTTAAACACTATAAATAGAGGCTGTGGAAAAAAATTTCCAAGAAATGTAGATACAATGTGTCATTTTGAGTAAATATATGTAAGAATAATATTGAAAAGTTAAAAATAACCACCATATAAAAATATTTGGCAGTGTATCTCGCAAGTTGGACCTAGTAATCCTAGATATATTGAAATATTGAAAATGTGGATTCACAAAAAAAGACATGCACATAACTGTTCATGTCAGTACTATCCATTAAAGCCAAAAACAGTAAACAACTCAAATATAAGATATTTAATAAATGATGGTGGGATACTTAAATGTTCATCTGAAAGAAAAAAGAAAAATATAAAAGAAAACAAAAGAAAAATAGAATTGTACCTAAGACCATACAAAAAATCAATTCCTGGCAAATTAGAATATGTTAAATTAGCTCTGTGTGTTCAAGTAAACACACCACAATATTTAAAATTAGTCACAGACTAGGAGAAAGTATTTGCAGAGATTAAATTAATGTTATTGAGACTATGAAAAGCATTCCCGTTTATGAATAAGAAAGATATACAGCCTATTAGAACATTATTTGTAAGTTTGGGGAACAAATGTGTAGAAAGGAAATTTGCATATGCTATTGCTAAAAGTTTGATTTGGCACAACTATTTTGTATGATTATTTTAACAACAGCTATTAAAATTAATGGCTGAGATTTACTATCACCTGGTTATTCTAATTCTGTATAT
Organism: Piliocolobus tephrosceles; assembly: GCF_002776525.5. NCBI lineage: Eukaryota > Metazoa > Chordata > Mammalia > Primates > Cercopithecidae > Piliocolobus > Piliocolobus tephrosceles. The sequence continues at coordinate 14,539,721 of NC_045436.1, read as the reverse complement.
ACTGGGTAAACTCTTGTGCATATGCTAGGTAAACTTGGAAGAAAATATACAAATTTTTGATAGTTATATAATTTACTACTAAACAGCAAATTGAGTAAATAAATCAGAGGTGTATATAGCAATGAGGCTAAATGTCTGAAATGACATATGTGAAAAGTCAAGTTGCCAATAATTTGTATGACATTTTGCCATTTATATAAAATTTGAAAATATGCAACCAAGGCAATATTTTTCTTCTTGGTATACACCCATGCATCAAAGAAAAACAACATGAAATTATTAATATTAGCTACTTCTGAAAATGCAGAGGTCAGTGTGATATACATCATTTATTATTCTGTGTGACAAAATGGGCAGCTTGCATAAAACACTTCTACTGACTACTGAAATAAAATGTTTATCTGACATAAAATGATTTGTAAGGGATTGAATTATAAGCTGAATTAGCTACGTCTTTCACAGAATGAAAAGTTTTACTTGAAAGAACAACCAACGAAATATGGCTATTCACACCCAATTATTTGGCAGATATATTCTTTACAAAAATGAAGAAAGTCAACCTGTAACTTTAAGGACAACAACTGAGAGCAATTTTTGCTAGTGAAAAGTTTGAGTTTTTAAGTGAAAAATAAAATTTTGCAAAACGTTGAACCACCATTACGAGGGTGACGTCTTCTAACACTTAATACCTCTTCTGATGAGAATGTTGTGAAATTAAACAATGTGATTTTTAAATTGTTATATTGAGATATGTGAAATGTGGAAGTTCTGCATCACTCCGTGAACTAATATCTTCCAGATTGGTAAAATACCCAAAATTCAAGGTTTACATATAGATTTTAATGTAGTGGTGTATAAACTAGTTATTTATATGATTTCAGTCAGTTTTCTTGATTGCAAATAACATTTAAGAGACTACCACTCATTGAGTTTGGGTATAGTATCTGAGAAGAATAGTATCACATGTCTCTGTGATACTGTTTTGGTTTTCATATATTTCAACCAGTAAATCAGATGGCAACAGATTAAATTCAAAGGCAGATACCAGAATCCATTTCTTTATTCTGTTAAGGCGGATATTAACGTCTTACTTTTCCTAGTAAATTATTTTAGAAAATATAAATTTTTATTAAAATATGTTAAAGTAGCTTATTGTTATTTTAATACATTAAGGTATATTTTTCAATGTTTCAGTTTTAATTTTAATAGAGTAAATATTAATATGTATACATAGCCCAAATTTCTAGAAAACTTTAATTAAATATATGAATTTTCATGTGTATCTATTTATATATATAGGAAACTGAAAAGTAGTGGCTTAATCAAGTTAGAAGTTAATTTCTCTTTCATTAAAAATTGGTTACATAGACAATTGAGGAAATTATGTAACAGTCCCACAATTGTTAAAGACTGGATGTACCAAGCCAAGCTTATGGTATAGAACTCATCATCATTATGACCCAATATGGAATTCCAGCTATTATATTCCTGTTCCACGCATCATCTTGAAGAAATAAAGAAAAAAACAGCAGAGCACACATACCAGCTATCTTTTAAGAACGTCAGCTAAATGCTACTACAGGCCACTTGCACTTATATCTCATTATGAGGATGTAGTTTCATGACTAGCCAAATCAAACTGCAAAGGGTGTTTGGAGACTGTAGATTTCATTCTGGATAGTCATATACTGACCCAAATATTCTGGAAGTTAGCAGTGATATGAAGAAGGATTCAACTTTCAGGTTTAAGCCCTAGTTCTTCTCCTAACTTGCTGTATAACATTTGTCACATTATTTAGGGTTTCTAAGTCTCAGTTTCTTTATTTGTATAAAGTACCTACCTCATAATATCTTATTATAATGATAATTTGAAATAATTTAGAAAACTGGGTAGCATATTTTATCAGTGTACAATAAATACTAAATTAAATACAATTACATGTAAAAAACATGTTTTAAGATTTTAAAATAGGGTGATGTTCTAGGAGTGCTACAAGATGATTTAGATAAATATAACTTATGTCATTCCTTACACATCATTTTTCCTTATTGAAAAGTTGGTTAAAAACACATTTTAATGTGTTTGGAAAAGAGAGAAAGAGAAAAGCTCCAGTTATAAGTTGTCAGAGAAGGGATTGTAGGAACCATACATAAATGATGTAGAGTTTTTGTTGTGGGACTGTAAGGTATAAAAATAATTTTTTAATTCTCATGGAATATTCAATATAGTTTATTTTTATAATTTAAAATCAATCAAGCCATATTAAAAAACATCTCAGCCTAGTGGAATTAGTAGAGAACCAGCAGTCTAGATCTTGGCATTCTCTCTCCTTACAATTTTGATTCATGACCTATGTTTGTGCTAAGAGATTAACATGAGGGGTTGGTAGACAGATACAGAATACTGTGTGTTGAGGCCATCAGCAGATCCATCAGTAAGTTCCCTCTTCACAGACTAGCAGGTTATAGAGCTACAGGGTTAAACAGAATGAGCTACCATTGTTAAAGTTCAAAGATGAAAAAACAATCTTTTGGAAGGAGGTGAGCAAGATACACTTTATGAAGAAACTCTAATTACAGTAGTACATGGTGGATAGGATTTAGATAAAAGAGAGAAAAGCTTTATTCTGAAAAACATCAAAAAAGTATTATCAAAATCATAAGAGTGGACATATGTCCAGAATCTGTATTCAAAAAATTGACTTGTGGAATGATTTGAAGTAATACAATACAGACATGAGCTTTTAAATTGTAGATGTCTTGTATGACAAACTAAGGATTTATATATGCCAATTACAGGTATCAGAATGTTGCAAATTTTATGAACAGGCAGATTGCATGATGGAAGCCATATTTTCAGTGCATCATTCTAAAGCAGTAGGAAGCAGGAAATGGAGGGTGAAGAAACAAAGGCTATGGAGGCAAAGAATAACAAAGCCTGATGTGGAAATCGTCAAAAGTTAAAAGAATATAAATTTCACATTAACTGGTACTACCAGAAAAGGGTAGAGATTCTACCTCTTAGGAGTAAGAGTCTTTCTTGTCTTTTCAATGTTCTAATGATATATTTGGTGGCAATATGTCCTTGATTTTAACCCACAGCCAATATCATACTGAATGGTCAAAAACTGGAAGCCTTCCCTTTGAAAACTGGCACAAGACAGGGATACCCTCTCTCACCACTCCTATTCAACATAGTGTTGGAAGTTCTGGCCAGGGCAATCAGGCAAGAGAAAGAAATTAAGGGTATTCAGTTAGGAAAAGAAGAAGTCAAATTGTCCCTGTTTGTAGATGACATGATTGTATATTTAGAAAACCCCATCATCTCAGCCCAAAATCTCCTTAAGCTAATAAGCAACTTCAGCAAAGTCTCAGGATACAAAATTAATGTGCAAAAATCACAAGCATTCTTATACACCAGTAACAGACAAACAGAGAGCCAAATCATGAATGAACTTCCATTCACAATTGCTTCAAAGAGAATAAAATACCTAGGAATTCAACTTACAAGGGATGTAAAGGACCTCTTCAAGGAGAACTACAAACCACTGCTCAGTGAAATCAAAGAGGACACAAACAAATGGAAGAAATTACCATGTTCATGGATAGGAAGAATCAATATCGTGAAAACGGCCATACTGCCCAAGGTAATTTGTAGATTCAATGCCATCCCCATCTAGCTACCAAGGAGTTTCTTCACAGAATTGGAAAAAAACTGCTTTAAAGTTCATATGGAACCAAAAAAGAGCCCGCATTGCCAAGACAATCCTAAGTCAAAAGAACAAAGCTGGAGGCATCACGCTACCTGACTTCAAACTATACTACAAGACTACAGGAACCAAAACAGCATGGTACTGGTACCAAAACAGAGATATAGACCAATGGAACAGAACGGAGTCCTCAGAAATAATACCACACACTACAGCCATCTGATCTTTGACAAACCTGAGAGAAACAAGAAATGGGGAAAGGATTCTCTATTTAATAAATGGTGCTGGGAAAATTGGCTAGCCATAAGTAGAAAGCTGAAACTGGATCCTTTCCTTACTCCTTATATGAAAATTAATTCAAGATGGATTAGCGACTTAAATGTTAGACCTAATACCATCAAAACCCTAGAAGAAAATCTAGGTAATACCATTCAGGACATAGGCATGGGCAAAGACTTCATGTCTAAAACACCAAAAGCAATGGCAACAGAAGCCAAAATTGACCAATGGGATCTAATTAAACTAAAGAGCTTCTGCACAGCAAAAGAAACTACCATCAGAGTGAACAGGCAACCTACAGAATGGGAGAAAATTTTTGCAATCTACTCATCTGACAAAGGGCTAATATCCAGAACCTACAAAGAACTCAAACAAATTTACAAGAAAAAGACAAACAACCCCATCAAAAAGTGGGCAAAGGATATGAACAGACATTTCTCAAAAGAAGACATTCATACAGCCAACAGACACATGAAAAAATGCTCGTCATCACTGGCCATCAGAGAAATGCAAATCAAAACCACAATGAGATACCATCTTACACCAGTTAGAATGGCAATCATTAAAAAGTCAAGAAACAACAGGTGCTGGAGAGGATGTGGAGAAATAGGAACACTTTTACACTGTTGGTGGGATTGTAAACTAGTTCAACCATTATGGAAAACAGTATGGCGATTCCTCAAGGATCTAGAACTAGAAGTACTATATCACCCAGCCATCCCATTACTGCGTATATACCCAAAAGATTATAAATCATGCCGTTATAAAGACACTTGCACATGTATGTTCATTGCAGCACTATTCACAATAGCAAAGACTTGGAATCAACACAAATGTCCATCGGTGACAGACTGGATTAAGAAAATGTGGCACATATACACCATAGAATACTACGCAGCCATAAAAAAGGGTGAATTTGTGTCCTTTGTAGGGACATGGATGCAGCTGGAAACCATCGTCAGCAAACTATCACAAGAACAGAAAACCAAACACCCCATGTTCTCACTCACAGGTGGGAACTGAACAATGAGATCACTTGGACTCAGAAAGGGGAACATCACACACCGGGGTCTATTATGGGGAGCGGGGAGAGGGGAGGGATTGCATTGGGAGTTACACCTGATGTAAATGACAAGTTGATGGGTGCTGAGGGGAGTTGATGGGTGCAACACACCAACATGGCACAAGTATATATATGCAACAAACCTGCACGTTATGCACATGTACTCTAGAACTTAAAGTATAATAATAATATTTAAAAAAGACTTTTGAGGCGATGCTATATTTATTTATATTTTAAAAATTGATAGCCCATTCCTCTGGACAAGTAGGTCTAGAATGGACACCAGAAAACTGTATTATGACCCGATGATGTTTTTATACCAGCCACGTTTGGAAACTGCCTAGTTAGATTAATGTGAAGTGTTTTTCCACCTCTTAAGTCTAATTTCTGATAAAATATTATGTCACTTTAACAAATCACAAATGGCAAAATACATTTTCATTTGTTTTAAAAACTGCATTCAGTATGTCCTAAAGCAAGGGTCCCTACCCCTGGGCTGCGGACCAGTAGCAGTCCGTGGCCTTTTAGGAACTGGGCCGCACAAGGGGACACGAGCAGCGGCCAAATGATCTGAGCTCTGCCTACTGTCAGATTAGCAGAGGCATTAGATTTTCTTAAGAGCGGGAACCCTGTTGTGAACTGAGCATGTGAGGCATGTAGGTTGCCTCCTCCTTATGAGAATATAATGCCTGATGATCTGAAGTGGGACAGTTTCATCCCCAAACCATAACCCACCCACTAACCCTCACCCGCCTCTGCTCCCCATTCATGGGAAAATTGTCTTCCATGAAACTGGTCCCTGGTGCCAAAACAGTAGGGAACCCCTGGCCAAAAGCATAAATCTTTAAGTGTAATGATACCAAGATGTGGATCTTTGTAACGTGGCTCATAGTTGTACATCAACAAATAATTGTGATTTTAATTGAAATATCATAACATAAAATTTATTTACAGATAGTCCTGGTCATATCAGATACTCCCTCTGCCAGAGACTACTATTTCTACATAAAAATTATATAACTGAAAGATTTTCCCACACTCTTTATGTTTAAATAACATTTTGATTTGAAATTTAGCTTTTACTAAGAAAGCTAATACTATTTTTTTTTTCTTTGCCTCAAAGTCTTTTCTATTTCTTGATAAGACTCACCTAACATATTATGGTCTGTATGACAGTTTAATCTTGTCACTGCCTATAATTAAGTTATAATTAGTTTAAACATGAACTTTAGCGACTCTGTAAAACATTCTTATCTGATCAACCTCTTCATTTTGTCCTTTCTTAGGTCAAGTTGCCACCATTTATGAATAATTTTTGTGTAGCCTTAGTCCCACAAACTAAATGTACTATTCATAGGTTTGAATAATTTAATACTCAACAATGTGCAGATAGGATAAACTGCATATAAATTTATGAAGGATGAGATTGCTTTTGAAATTAAACCTTGAAAATTTGAAATAATAATGTAATCTTTAATGTGATATGAATAAACATCCTTCATTCACTAATGACAGTTTTTAGACCCCAGAGATGCAAGAGCTGAACAGCAACTTCCTGAGGCCATTTTATCATTGTGTTTGGGCAACATTATGACCACTGATATTCTGTGAGATAATGTGTCCTCTGATAGGACACAGAAGAGCAAGAACATTTAGTCTGATGCTTGTATCAGCAGGATGAATATAGTAATATTTTTGTTTTGACCTTGTTACCTACAATTTGCAAATGACTGTATAAAGAACTTTCCTATTTACTGCCTCCCATAATAAACTAAAATGAAGAAAAATTTTAAAGCCTCACTGACATTTTATTTTAATATGTTAGTTAAAGAACAAGGAAATTATAGAGTGAAGATAAGACATGAAAATCAGCCTGGTAACACATTTTTTAGGATATCCAACAGAGTGCAACAGGATGAGAAAACGCTGGATAAATGGAAATGTCTGCCTTTTTTGCTGAGATCACACGTGTATATGGCTACAGAGAAGATACCACTGAGTTATCTTTGAATGTAAAATCTAAAGTTGGTAATAACAAATGCTAAACACAAATTTCTTTATACAGATTAAAATATTATAACTAATAGAAAACAAAAACATCTCAATTTTTATTAACTATCAACCAAGTAAATTTAATTTCAGAAGGGTCAACAAAGCCAAAGATTACAGGCACTACCTATTTTACATTCTATAATAATAAAGTTTTTTAATATTCCCTTGATTCACTCCACCTACAAAGACAGTCTTCTGTGTTCTAATCTTAGTATAAACAAAACACTTAATTAGTCTATAAACGATGTCAAGCAAAGGAAAAGTGGTCACAACAAGTCCCTAAGTGTTTAATTATTACGTTGGCTGACTAACTCAAGAAGACGTGAAGTAACCTATTGAAGTTAATTATGCAATGAATTCATTTGAAGAACCTTTTCTGTAAGCTGCTTGCTCAAGCTTATCCTAATTTTATGTCCTCACAAACTCTTTCTTGAATAATTAGTCCTAAATAGTCTCATATAGTAACTATCATACTATTATCAGGCATTTCAACCATCTTATTGCTGAATAATACATCAATCAAAATGCAATAACGATTTGTAAAGAAGCACATTGCTTTCTTAAACTGTAATGTATATTAATTGAAAAGAAACACGCCATTGGACCATTCATAAGTGAATTATCTTATTTTTGAGACAGGTTCTTACTCTCTCACTGTGATGGTTAATACTGAGTTTCAACTTGATTGGATTGAAGGATGCAAAGTACTGATTCTGGGTGTGTCTGTGAGGGTACTGCCAAAGGAGATTAACATTTGAGTCAGTGGACTGGGAAAGGCAGACCCACCCTTAATCTGGGTGGGCACAACCTAATCAACTGCCAGCATGGCCAGAATAAAAAGCAGACAGAACCTGAAAAGACTAGACAGGCCTAGCTTCCCAGCCTACATCCTTCTCCCATGCTGGATGCTTCCTGCCCTCAAACACTGAACTCCAAATTCCTCAGATTTGGGTCTCACACTGGCTTCCTTGTTCCTCAGCTTGCAGACGGCCTAATGGGGGACCTTGTGATCATGTGAGCTAATACTGAGTTAAAAATAAGTATATATAATGTATATATCTCCTATTAGTTCTGTCCCTCTAGAGAACCCTGATGAACACCTCATCCAGGGTAGAGTAGAGCTCACTGTAACTTCCTACTCTTGGGCTCAAGTGATCCTCCTGCCTCTGCCTCCCAAGTAGCTAGGACTACAGGTGCATGCCTGAGTGAATGTTTACGTGGCATTCACAATATTTTAACTGCAATATTTCTCAAGTATTGTGCCAAATATTCAGAAATACCTACTCTTGGAATTTACTCTAGAAAAATGCGTCCTAAAATATTTTTTTAATTCTTTCTGATATGATAAAGCACTTATTATAAGTTAATTATTTCCATACTTTTGATGTGTACTTTCTGTTTAAGTGTCTTGAAATATGTCTTCATTAGATTAAAGAAAATATGTATACATTGACCAGTAGAAAACATATCATAATGGGTGATTCTTATCTTACTTTACAGTATTCTTATTCTGAATTTTTTATTATTTGTGTTTTATTATGTGTGTTTCTTTCATTAGCCTTAAATAAATTACCAATGACTAATAATAATAATGATGCTAGGTAAATAAGGGTATCACAGTAGATCACAACAATAGAATGCTATTCATATATAAAAAATATACAAAGAAAAAATGTGTACTTTCAAAACAGACATATTTCAAAGTGAGGTGTGTTGACCATGGTTAAGGTTTTTAATACAATAATATGGACAATAAGGTATTGTAACTTCTTTAAAAAATATAGCCTTACCTGCATCTCCTTGTACATACGCATATGGCATACTCATCCTCTTTTCTATTCAAACCTTTTCAGTTGAATATTCATTCAGAAAATTCCCTTGGCTTATAGAACAGACATCCTTGACAAACTGAAAAAAAAGACAAAGAAATATTTCATATCATACAAAGACATAAACATTAAAATGTGTTAACATTTTAGAAGCACACATTAAAATGTGAAAATAATTCCCCAAAGTAGAGCCTTTGTAAATTAAATGGAAAATTATTATCCAAGTTACATACAAGAAACGATTGTCCAAGTTTTATTCCTTGAAGTCTCCAAAAATATTAGGTACATGACAGTAACAGAAAAGAAAAATTATTTCCCCCCAAAGTCAAGAGACCATAAAATATATTCGATAGAGTAATAAACAATTAAAAAGTATCTTACAAACAACACTCAAAAGAAGACAGAATTTTTACTAATTTTTTAGTGGGACCAGTTTTTAAAATTCTTCTCTTACATTTTCTAGAATTTGGGAGAAACAAACACAATCTCAATACAACCAATAAAAGAATGCCAAGCTATGAAATGCATTTAGAAATACAGTGCTTTTCCTAGAGCCTCTCTCTCTTTTCCCATCTTTGTTCTCTCTAGAATTGTCAGTGAACTCAGGCTAATGTATCTATACATTCTCATATATAGAGATATAGTGTTTTATATAGATATACACACACACAAAGACATTAAATACATGTAAATACATTATACATACATATGTGTTTATTTTTTACAAAAACAAGGCCCTTAATGTTATATCTATATATAAATAAAATAATAATCACAATACTTCTTACTAATACAAACGAAATGCATACTTTGCTCATATAAATCAAGACCTTTGGATTCTTACTACCTCATTATTTTCTTTGCTATCTTTCATAAATATTGGCTTTTACTATAGTAATTTAGAACTTTTCGTTCTAGTCTATTATGGATGTTTTCTTAACGTGCATTATGATAACATTTTGATTAAGGATGAACCAGATATACAGCCAGTGGTCCCATAAGACAGGGGACCCCAAACTCTAGGCCATGGATCGGTGCTCGTCTGTGGCCTGTTAGGACTGGGCCGCATAGCAGGAGATTAGTAGCAGGCAAAGTGAGCAATACCACCTGAGCTCTGCTTCCTGTCAAATCAGCTGCGACATTAGATTTTTTTTTTTTTTTTTTTTTTTTTTTTTGAGTCTTGCTCTGTCGCCCAGGCTGGAGTGCAGTGGCGCGATCTCGGCTCACTGCAAGCTCCGCCTCCCGGGTTCCCGCCATTTTCCTGCCTCAGCCTCACGAGTGGCAGGGACTAACAGCCGCCCGCCACCTCGCGCGGCTAATTTTTTGTATTGTTAGTTGAGACGGTGTTTCACCGTTTTAGCCAGGATGGTCTCAATCTCCTGACCTCATGATCCACCCGCCTAGGCCTTCCCAAGTGCTGGGATTACAGAAGTGAGCCACCACGCCTGGGCTTTTTTTGTTTGTTTTTCTGGACGAAGCCTTGCTCTGTCGCCCAGGCTGGAGTGTAGTGGTGCAATGCCGGCTCACTGCAACCTCCGCCTCCCCGGTTCAAGACATTCTCCTGCCTCAGCCTCTCCAGTAGCTGGGACTACAAGCATATGCCACCACGCCCGGCTCAGTTCTTTGTATTGTTAGTAGAGATGGGGCCTCACCATGCTGGCCAGGCTGGTCTCCAACTCCTGACCTCAAGTCATCCACCTACTTTGGCCTTCCAAAGTGCTGGGATTTCAGACGTGAGCCGCGGCTCGCGTTCTAGAGTCTCATAGGTGCGCAAACCCTATTGTGAACTGTGCATGCGAGGGATCTAGGTTGCCTGCTCCAGCTAACGCTTGATGATAGGAGGTGGAAGAGTTTCATTCTGAAACCATTCTCCCTACCACACCACACCAACCCCATTCGTGGAAAAATTGTCTTTCACAAAAACCAGTCCCTGGTGCTTAAAAGGTTGGAGACAGTTGCCATAAGATTTTAATGGAGCTGAAAATTCCTATCAATCAGCTAGTGACATCAGAGCCATCATAGCACCCTAGTACAATGAATTACTTACATGTTTGTGGTGATTCTGGTGTAAGCAAACCTACTGTACTGCCACTTTTTAATATTATAGTAAAAAGTTTTAAAAGTATATTAGAAAAGAGCTTAAAGAATAAAAATATAAAGAAAAATATTTCATTATGCTTTTAAAATGTGTGTTAACCTCTGCTGTTACAAAAGAATCAAAAGTTTAAACTTTAAAAAGTTTATACAGTAAAAATGTTGCAGTAAAGCAAGGTGAATTTATAACTGAAGAAAGAAAATGTTTTAAATAAATTTAGTGTAGCCTAAATGTACAGCTTTTATAAAGTCTACGGTAGTGCAATGTCCTAGGCCTTCACACTCACAACTCTCTCACTGACTCACCCAGAGGAACTTTCAGTCCTGAAAGTTCCATTCATAATAAGTGCCCTATGACAGTATGATTTTTTTTAATCTTTGATACCATATATTTACTGTACCTTTTCTATATTAAAGTGTGTTTAGAAATGCAAATATTAACGCTTACCATTGAGTTATAATTGCCTACAATATTCAGTACAATGACATGCTACAAAGGTCTCTAGTCCAGGAGCAATAGGCTATACCATGTAGCCTAGCTGTGTGGTAGGTTGTACCCATCTAGGTTTGTGTAAGTACACTTTATGATGTTTACATAATGATGAAATCACCCAGTGACACATTTCTCAGATTGTATCCCTGTCATTAAGCAGTACATGACTATATGTTTCTTAGTTTTCCAAAACCTTACTTCCTTCTTATATTATAAATTTCTACTTTGTGTCATCATGCATTTGCATTTTACTACATATTATGGGAAAAATTATTATGCACTGCAATTCCTTCTCTTCACCTTTTGTAACTTGATATTTCTGCTATAACTCACTTTTAATTTCATTAGTTAATTTTGTTAAATATTTTCCTTAAAGGAAGTTCATGGATGCTATGCTTTCTAAATTTTGACATATGCATATATGTCTGCAATTTGTCATGACGCATGAGTGTTCTCATGGCAGGTTTAGTTTTCTTGTGTATCCATCATCTTATTTCAGTAGTTATAGTTAATTGTGTTTTGCTTTCCAATGCAATCTTTACATTTTAGTGAGATTTCTTATAATACTTTATATATTCATGTATACTTTAATATATATTTTAAATATCTACCTCTATAAAAATTTTCTAAGGACATAACCCAAGATTTGTGATTTATTTTTATCACACATACTATAGCTGAATCAAAGGTAAGAGTCTTACTAAGTTGGAATAAGAATACTTAATTTTTGTAGAATATTTTTATCATTTAAAAGATACTTTTATGTTTGTGCTTATTTATTCCTAGTTACATCTTTGAGACCTAGAGTTCTACCACTATTTAAGAGATGAAGGAATTAAGTCTTGTCACATTTTAATGCAATAATCCACAATCATAATTTCAAAACATGTAACATAGGAAAATGTAACACTGATGAAACTTACCAGTGAATAGAAGTTATAAATTATTAACCAGGGACAAGCCAAATAGCTCTTTTGCTTGATGGCCCAGTGTATTTAATTTCATCTGTAATATATACATTGGGATAGTTCATGTAAAACTTTAAATACTAGTACTCATTTAAAAAATGATATAGCCACACTGAGTGTATATTCTCTCTACTAAAAAACATGTTTTTCATTTGAGCACAACCTATACATAGTCATAACCTGAACTTCAAAACCTGATTTTCCTCCTCTTGGATATTTCAGTTGATGTTGAGACATCTGGATTCTATTTTGAAAACTCCTATACATTCATTAACTAATAAATATACAACATGCAAAATTTCAGGGATATGAAGATGGAATACTTCCTTTTCTAGCCCAAGAGTAACAAAAAAAAAATTTTTTATTGCATATTTCCATTGTTGGAGGACTTCTACAATCTACTGTGGGGTATACAATTTTGTTTAAGGCACAATTCTGTCTTCTTATGCTTCACAATTTAACAGGCAAGAGAGACACAAATGTTAAGTAACCATATAACAAGTTGACAATTAGTAACACTGAGAAATGTGCCATGGGTAGATTTTAAACTTTGAGTTATTATGACTATTGGAATATGGTTTCCTCTTAAACAAAAATAATTTCCCTATATCAATTCTCTGAGGAATAGTTAATCCTGAAACTAAATTTAATGGTGTATTAAATTGAGCAAAAAAAAAAAATTATCTTCTCTACAGGTCTAAGGGAAGGACTCAAAGAGACAAAAATTTTTGGTTTTGCTTTGGTGTGTATGAGCAGCTCCTACCAAGCAGAGACAAAGCAAGATTGCATATATCATAGAGATTCTGTTTTTTTCCCAGTAACATGTGTACAACTGCAGTGATGACATTGTGGAGTGGCTTGCATTTAGAGCAAAAATGTTCATGAGTCTCAGATCCACTAATAAGTGTAGAGCCAGCAGAACTTACTGAGAAAAGCAATGTTTTCACTTGAGGCTGCAGAGAGACAGCAGTAGGTTCAGCAACAAAGATTGCTGTGTCCCATCAAGTGATGGCAGCCCAAGATCAGCATTCACAGAGGTAGCAGGGGTACAGAGTGATGAAAAGTTTGCGGCAAAATAACTTAACTGACTAGTAAATATAAGAAAAAACCTGAGACACTGGAGGCATTAGCTCCTAATAAGAAGGTAACAGGTGCTCATGATTCAATAACTATGATCTAAATTCAGGGAGTAAAATCACAATTTGAAATCATTCTGATTTCAAATTGTGATTTTACTCCTTGAATTTAAGTGAAAATTAAGAAATATAGATCATAATCTTAATGAAAATTAAGAAATATAGATCATAATCTTAATAAAAGAGTTGTTGAAATAAATAATGGAGATATCCTAATGCTATAAGTTTTTTTTGTTTTTGTTTTTTTTCTAAGAGAGAATGTTAACTGTCACTGACATCTAAAAATACTTTGAGGAGGAATTAATATTTAAGTGAATCATAGGAAAAAATATTTCTAATTTCTGGCTAGCGTGTGCAGTAAGTTCTTCCCAGAGAAAGGAAACCACTTGAGAAAAGACTGTGTGAAATACAGGATATTTTGAGGAGAAAGAATGACACGTGGGAGCCTAGGTGATTTAATGTTCCTTTTAACTCTCTTTGAGAAACGATAAATAATGATTCCGGTGGCAGTAGGACACAGGTGATTGTGTGTGTAAATCTGTGTCATACTAGCTGAGTGTGTACTTGGTCCTACATATAGCCATTTAGACTTCATTTCATCTATAGATGAAATCACAAGGCAGCCTACATTTCTACAGATACATGAATTCCTCTAGCATTTCCCTACCTGAATAGGTGGTATATATGCATTGTTTTTATGCGTAATTTTTACCCTAATTTTGAAATCACTTTCTCTTCAACTTTCTTCAAATTTTAGGTAATTCATTTTTCCTTTTCTCTTTTTTCAAAATGTCTTGACTTTTCTCTTAAGAGAAAATTTGCTGAATCAAATTTGTTGAATGAGTGTAAGTCTATAGATTACCCTTTTGCTAATCTGATTTTGATTTTGGTCTGAAAGACAGTTTTACCAAGTTTTGGTTTATCAACTTGGAAAAAGTCTATGGGATAGTTTATTAAAAGTAATTTTTTTTCTAATTGTCACATGGCATGTAATAGATCAATTCGAAAGAACTCGTTATTTTAATATAATGCTCTATATTAAAAGCATTTATTAAATTTACTACCACCCAAAATATCTGGAATACAAATATAAGGTGGATATTCACTTGGAAAGATTTGGGAAATGAAATTTATCATCCTCCCAGGGTCTTACTTCTGATTAAACATGAGTCTGCCTTTGGTAGAAAAGTCAGCCTTCATTTTATTCCAGATAAGCATGACAAAGACAGTGGTTTGTTTCAGCCTCAGGTTTCTATGGTTTTACTAACTCTAGCCTTGAGTAGCTTCAGGTAATGTTGAAGCTTGTCATACATAAAGATTATCAGAATAGGCAGCAAGGTAGAGCCAATGTGAAGAGTTCATGTATTGTTATCTAGAGGAGAAGATGATAGTGCACGGGAGGCTGACTTTTAACATTTTAATTCATAATTCAGATAGAGTAACATATCATTTTGGAAGATTTTCTATGCATTATAGGATACTTGCTTCTAGGGTCAGAGAAGAGTGTTATGTAACCACAATATGTTTTATATTTTATTTTTAACCTTTCCATACTACGTTTCTCTATAGAAAAGCCTTACAGAGCTATAGATAGAAGGAAGTAAATTACACATAAAAATTTCTTTGCTAGAGTAACTGAAAGAGAAGGAAAAGAGGTCAACCAATGAGATGGAGGCAAGAAAAAGAGGTCAACCAATGAGATGTAGGAAAGTTAAAGAGTTCAACCAATGAGAGCAGAGGAAAATATCCAAGCGGTCTTGATCAATGGGAATTAATTTTTTCAACATTTTTTGTATGCCAGAAACTTATTTACAATTAACATTTATAAACATCTAAAATAAAAACACGTGTGTGTGAATTAAAAAATAGGGTTGAAAAGAATAAAACAAATGATACAATGTAAAAGCAACTCTCAAAATGCTCAATAGATCTACAGATAGGGCTTCAAAAATACAAAAAAAAAAAGTTATAATTACATCTCTATCAATATTTGTCCAAAGAGTTGGTAAATTTGATAAATAAAAGGTTAAGTTACTCATATATATGTTTGAGGGGAGGGGGCATAAAGTAGAAGTTAGGTGCAATTGTTTTGGAGAAAAACTGTCTGGTATAAAATCCTGGCTCCAATCTGTATTGATAGCTGTGGGACTTTGAGAAACATCTTTCAGTTATCCTAGGCTTAGAGGCATTTTCTTGACCTACTAGGCTTAAGATGATCTCGTCTCTGCCACCTTTCTGATCCATTTTCACCAATCTATCTAATTCATGCTGTATTTTCCTAAAACATTCCAAACAATGAATGCCTTTGCACTTTGCTGTCCTCCTAGCCTGAAATGCTCTTCCTCCAGACATGCTCATAATGCACTCCTTTCCCTTCCTTCACATCTGGACCAGCAGAGGCTCCTAAGAGAGACTGACTCTGGTCACCACATAACAACATAGCATCCCTCTACCCCATCACTTTGATCCTTTTATTTTGTTTGACTTGACTTTTTCCTCTGTGGTATTTATTACTAACTTTTTTTCATAAATTCCAGATCCTCCACAATACAGCCAACATCTTACTATATATATATTTGTTTATATAAATGTCTATATGTTAATGTGCATATGTCATTTCCTGTTTATTGCCTGTTTGTCTGGTTGGAATGTAATCTCCATGAAAATAGGAAATTAATTATTTAATTCATCAACCAGAATACTTGACACATGGTATACATTGAATAAACATTTTTTGCAAAATTAAATCAAGTAATACAATTCATACAATCAAGTATGAATTAGTGAATAAAGATATTGTTACATCTCATAATTTTATAGGAGTACCTGAATCATTAAAAACATTTAATAAATGTTATACTATTACATGCATCATATTTCTCTTTTTGCTAATGTTTATAATGAAGCAAACCATAATTTTAAATAACTATTTTATTCAGTTTTCTGTCCTAGATATTGCTACACATATTGGTACAGAATCAACACTTGGTCTATAAAATAAGTTGTAGCCCTGATCCTTATTAATCATCCTTTCAGTAAGGTAGAATAAAAAGAGAAACTAGCTAGCTTTCCACTGTAAATAAATAGCCTTCTGTATACATTCTTTCCTCATTGTGAAACATTTTTGATGAGATTAAATACATACATGAATATTACTTGATTGCTATTATTGTTATTATCCAGATAAAAAATAAAGCACTTCTTTTTGTTTAGGGTAAAACATCTGTTGTTCCTTGACTTTTATTTTTGAGACGGAGTCTTGCTCTGTCGACCGGCTGGAGTGCAGTGGCACGATCTCTGCTCACTGCAAGCTCTGCCTCCTGGGTTCATGCCATTCGATTGCCTCAGCTCCGAGTAGCTGGTACTACCGGTGCCCGCCACCACGTCCGGCTAATTTTTTGTATTTTTAGTAGAGATGGGCTTTCACCATGTTAGCCAGGATGGTCTCGATCTCCTAACCTTGTGATCCGCCTGCCTACAGCCTCCCAAAGTGCTGGGATTACAGGTGTGAGCCACCGTGACCACCTCTAGTGACTATTCTTTTGTCTATGAAATGTGTCAAACAACGTGGAGATATATTCCTTCTTTTCCAAATAAAAGAAAAATATGAAAAAAAAAAGTAAAAAAGGGAGGGAGGAAGGGAAAGAGAGAAAGACAGGAAGAAAGAAAGGCCACACAATGAATGACTTAATGATGAGTGCGGTTATAAAGCACATTTAGTATTTGGGAGAAGACGGAGTCATCACAATGCTACTAGAGAAGTAGACAAATAACATTGTATTCCTGTTCCCAAAGTGCTTTTATTCATCTGCCACCCGGGATTTCTTGCTGCCTATGCCCCTTAGTGCACCTACCTCTGGTTTTGCATATCTTGTTGAGTCAAAATCACATCCCCCTCTTTCCTTTTCTTTTTCTTGGTTTGCCCTGGAAACTTCAAATGTTTTCTCCATTTATTATGTTCAACAATTTAAGTATTTTTATCTCCTAACAAATTTGCCTAGCAAACACACTAATGTATTCACCACACAAAAGGATATTTCGGTTAGCAAGATCAGCCCTCCTTGTAAGATATTATCAGTCATAAATTGCCCAACATATATAAAATATATTATTCTAAATATAAGTTATGTATTATGGAATTGGGGCCCTGGAGCATAAACAGTAGCAGCAGCAAGAAAAATCATTGGAAGCACTAGTTATAACAAAAATGCCTGGAAGATGAAATTTTTACCTTTGTAAACAAGCAATATATGTATCTTAGGACCCTTAAAAATAAAGAGAAAAATTAATAGTTTGTCATTGTAATTTCAAATTAAAATTTAAATAATTAAAATAAAAAGCCACTTTTTTCCTCAAATATCATACTCTTTTAAAACAGGTGGTTAAATTAGTCTAGGTGTGAGAGAGCAATTATTTCCATATAACTATGAATAAATACATTTCTATGGAAATTTTACTTTTCATGATCCTTGCAAGCCAATCTATTTAAATTATTGGTATATATCTTAATAACAAAGGCAGCTACATATAAAGAAAAAAATAAGACAGTGCCAAATGTTTGAAATACCTACAGGGAGACTACTTTTAATAAACATAAATAAAGAAATTCAGGATATACCCTTTGTTGGTTTAATTTTAAGAAATTACTGTTAGCCTTAGGTAGCAAGTTATTGCATAGTATTTTTTAAATGTCTTTTGTCATGGCTATATGTAACAAAATATAAAAATCAGATGAAGTTAATGTGTTTATGTTTTCCCAATATTATATAAAATCTAAATGTTATGAGAAGGGAGTAGGGAAGTACTGGGAAGGGAAGGGCGTGATCCCTGGCTAGTGCTCCACCCCCATGTTTGTTCCCATGGACCTAGGTGAGGACAGGCATTTCTGGTTTCATGCCCAAATGTTGCATTTCCCAAGACCACCCTGGCCCACCACGCCCCCATCCTGTATCTATAGAAACCCCCAGACCCTAAGCAGGCACAGACACAAGTGACTGGACGTTGAGAGGAACTCTGGCATAAGACCACACTGACAGTTACCAGCAGATGCCAGCAGGCCATTGACCCCTGGAATGATGTGGCGTTTGGCTGAGGTTGTTGCAGAACAGTCAGGCCGCTAGGCAGCCCAACTCCAGGGGAAAACTCCCTTCCCACCCTATGCCCCTTCTAGCCTCCCCATCCACCTTGCTGAAAGCTACTACTCAATAAAAACCTTGCACTCATTCTCCAAGCCTATGTGTGATCCGATTCTCCCAGTACACCAAGGCAAGAACCGTGGGATACAGAAAACCCTCTGTCCTTGTGATAAGGAAGAGGGTCTAATAGAGCTCATTAACACAAGCCATCTACAGCTGGCTAAACTACAAGTGCACCCTGTAACACACGCCCACTGGGGCTTCAGGAGGTATAAATATGCCCCCCTAGACACTGCGGCCATGGGGTCCGAGCCCCATAACCGGCCTGTCTGCATGCTCCGCCTAGAGGTTTGAGCAGTGGGGTACTGAAGAAGTGAGCCACTCCCCTGTCACATGCCCTGCAAGGGGCATAAGGGAACATGTCCCACTTCAGCTGGGGACTCATCCGGGATCCCGGAAGGTGAGTGTGAACAAATGTGAAACTGTTGGGTCTGCCTCTCTTCCAAATCCCTGCTACCCTGTCTCTTTCCTGTGGGGAACAGGCTTTTTTCCCTTCATGAAGTTTTAAACCGCCCTAACTGGACCGGTCAAAATCCCCGGACTTGGTCTTTTCTCTCCCTCACAATTTGAAATGGATCTTATCTCTTCCTTTATAATGTTAAGAGTTTTGCTACAGGCTGCGGCAAAGTTACTAAGTAAAATGAGCATTTGGCTCAGCAGACAAAGGTTCCTAGAGGTGCCATCTATGCCTTCACCTCCACGGCCACAGGCACACGCGGCTCGGGGCACCTCTCCTTATCCTTTCCCCTCCCAGCTTGGGGGCCTGAGCATGCCAAGACAGGCAAAGGCTGAGCCCAACAGCCAAGAGGGGGCGGGGAGAGCAGCGCCATGGCCACCAACTCTGCCTCCACTGCCTGGGACAAGTTTTCTCCTGCTTTTCAGGAGAAAACAGGCAGCAGCCAGAGCCCCTCAGGGCACTTCTCGCCCACCGCACCAATGGAACCTTTCCTGCCCTGGCCAAGGAATTCAGCACAGTGGGAACCAGGGGAAAGATATACGGATTAGAGGGACCCATTTGCACTGAGCAATGGCTTCTTTCCCCAATACCCTCCTTTTGCCCCTTAAACTATTTTTCTCTTGATTCCTTTTCTAAGTGACAGCCTCACCCTCTCAACTCTGTTTCTGATACGGAAGCTAATGAAGGAACGACCTCTGCTGACTGATAACTGCAAACTTGGCAGGGTTCACAAACAGTCTCTAGAATACCTTTTCAGTCCCAAACTCAATTCCAAGCCTCAGGCTGAGGCCCTATAAAGAAAAACCAGGTCTGAGGGATCCAAAACCAGGCAATAGGCACCATGCAAATGGACAGGACCAATTCCTGCAAGTAAGCCCCCCACCCCATGAAAGGAGGCCATGCTTCATGGCATAAGCAGGGCAAGGGACCTCAAACATTGCGGACAGCAGGAAAAAGGGAGGCAGAGGTGAGGGAGGTTAGTTCCTATTCTCCAGATTTTCCCTGCTTCATTGGTACACACTGCATTGGTACCTATGCGCGGTGCCTGCCAAAGTTGCCAGGACTTGGGGTAAAAGAGGTGGAAGGGCAAAGGAGGACATTCACTTTCTCTCTCCGTCACACGCTGAGTGTTCACTAAGGGAAGGATGGAAAGAGGGACGCCTCTGTCCCCTATCTTTCAGAATGGGCGACCAGCTGTCTTCACCACCCACAGCTTATACTTCTCTGGAGTGTGTCCTGAACTGCTGGGACTGCTTTGATCCTTAGAATCTGGAGGAAAAATGCCTCACAGCCCTTTGCATGAAGTTTGGCCAAATTATCGTTCATAGCAAGGACTGCCCGGCCTCAGGAAGGAACCATTCATTTCAATACGATCCAGCAATTGGACCTTTTCTGCAGATGTGAAGACAGATGGTCTGAAGCCCCGTATATGCAGGCTTTCTATACCTTGCAAGGGAACCCAGACCTTTGCCCACAATGTGAGACTGATCCAGTCCTCCTGTTTGCCTTCTCAGGGAAGGCTGCAAGAGGCAAACCTGGGAAATTAAACACACGAATCCCAGAGGCGCTCCCAGGAGAGGAGCCGGTTCCCCCAAACCCTTCTCCCTCCTAGAAATCCTTTCCCTAAACAAGCCTCAGTCTTACTCTTGCCCCTCCAACAGATGCCCAGTGAATTTGGGCCCAGTAAGTTTCAGGGCCCCTTCTCTTTACAGGACTTAAGGCAAATCAAGGGGGAACTTGGCAAATTTTCACATAACCCTGATAGACAGATAGAGGCTTTCCAGTATTTCACCCAAATATTTGAACTCTCCTGGAGAGACATTATGTTACCTTTGAATCAGACCCTGATAGACACTGAGAAACAGGCAACTCTGCAAGCAGCAGGGAGATCTGGGGATGTGCTTTGCATCACATATGGCGTCAGGAAAGGGGGCAAATATTCAACTGCGGGAGAAGCAGTACCAGTGAAGGACCCTAAATGGGATCCCAACGACAAGCTGGAAGAGTGGAAGAGGGGACACTTTCAGGTAAGCATAACAGAGGACTTACGTAAGACTAAGACCAAGCCTCTCAATTATACTAAGTTGTCCTTGATCAACCAGGGATTTGATGAAAATCCCATTGCCTTCTGGAAAGGCTAAGAGAGCCCTTGATAAAGCACATCTCTGTATCTTCTGATTCAGCTGACAGACAGCTAATCCTAAAGGATACATTTATTACTTAGGCAGCCCCTGATATCAGGAGGAACTTGCAGAAATGGGACCACCGAGGCAAGAACCCTGGGATACAGAAAGCCCTCTGTCCTTGTGATAAGGCAGAGGTTCTAATGGAGCTTAGTAACACAAGCTAACTACAGATGGCTAAACTAAAAGAGCACCCTGTGACACATGCCCACTGGGGCTTCAGGAGCTGTAAATACCCCACCCTAGACACTGCTGCCATGGGGTTGAAGCCCCACAACCTGCCCATCTACATGGTCCCCCTGGAGGTTTGAGCAGTGGGGCACTGAGGAGGCAAGCCACTCCCCCGTCACGTGCCCTACAAGGGGGATAAAAGAACTTTTCCTATTTCATTAAGATCTGATTCTTTAGAGTAAGATCTCATTTTTTTTTTTTTTTTTTTTTTAATTTTTTGAGATGGAGTCTCACTCTCTCGCCCAGGCTGGAGTATAGTGGTGCAATCTCAGCTCACTGCAAGTTCCGCCTCCTGGGTTCACACCATTCTCCTGCCTCAACCTCCCGAGTAGCTGGGACTACAGAAGCCCACCACCACGACCGGCTAATTTTTTTGTATTTTTAGTAAAGACAGAGTTTCACCGTGTTAGCTAGGATGGTCTCGATCTCCTGACCTCGTGATCTTAAATTTTAATCATTCCTTAATTTATGTAAGTTAAACGTCACTGACCACATAGAGACTTTTCAAAATTCTGTGTTTTGAAGTTTTGTTTTTGTTTTTTTTGAGTTGCTCTGTCACTCGGGCTGGAGTGTATTGGAGTGACCATGGCTCACTGCAGCCCCTACTTCCCAGGATCAAGAGATTCTCCCACTTCGGCCTCCAGAGTCGCTGGGACTAGGTGCTCACCACCAAGCCGGGCTAATTTTTAAATATGTTTTTGTGGAGACAGGATCTCACTATGTTGCCCAGGCTGTTCTTCCTCGAGCAGTTTTTCTGCCTTGGCCTCCCGAAGTGCTAGAATTACTGGCATAAGCTGCTGTGCCTGCCCTAAAATATTGTTTTTGATTGAGAGAAGAAGTTCATGCTCATGATGGTATTTTGGAGTGATGATACTTTTAAAAGTTTATACTTGACCTGGTGATTATCATAGATAATCTCATAAGCATATGTAAATACTAATACAAAGAGGATTTTATCAAATAAACTAAATTAAACTAATGTGTTAAAAATACTTAAAATTGGCCAGGCACCGTGGCTCACGCCTGTAATCCCAGCACTCTGGGAGGCCAAGGCAGGCGGATCACGAGGTCAGGAGATCGAGACCATCCTGTCTAACATGGTGAAACCCCGTCTCTACTAAAAAATAAAAAAAATTAGCCGCGCGTGACAGTGGGCGCCTGTAGTCCCAGCTACTCGGGAGGCTGAGGCAGGAGAATGGTGTGAACCCAGAAAGCGGAGCTTGCAGTGAGCCAAGATTGCACCACTGCACTCCAGCCTGGGTGACAGAACTAGACTCTGTCTCAATAAATAAATAAATAAATAAATACTTAAAATTACCATGGAATGGAGGATTATATGATAAACATGATAAAATGCCATATGAAGACAACTAACAACTTAGTAATAATAGCTATCACTTGTTACGCACTTATTGGACATGCCAAGTACAAGATGATTTATATAAAAATTCCCACCTGAATGAATTATGTTAACAAGTGATTAATATAGGCCAGAGTCCAAGACAGACCATGAGGCAAGCGTGTCAGCTTCTCAGCACCATTTGTAGAGAAATGTATGTTGTGTTGACTTACAGCTGGTTACTGTTAACTTCCTCTAATTTCTAATATTGAATTTGGTCAGCAGACAGCCTGGTTTTGACCATGCAATAAGAGGAATTTTACAAGATTCCCTCCTCAGATTATTGTGTGACTTCCCTGAGACCAGCGTATCTCACAGAGTTTTCGTTATCAAAATATAAAGATGAAGTACGTCCTGCATATTTGAGAAAGGACCCTGTGGACTGCCTGCTTTTGGTCTCTCATGACTGTCTCATATTTTACCTTCATTAAAACTTTAGAGAAGTATACCCTATGGAGTTTCATAAGTCCTTGTATTGATCTGATCTGTGTTGCAAATCCAAGTAGCGGTATTATTATTCTCCTTTTACAAATCTGAAATATCAAAAACCTCGTCATTTTATGGTCTGGAGCAACAAAAGAGTGCCTACTATCACCTCTGCAATTGAATCTTGTTCTGAAACTTATGGTCAGTGTGATCAAACAAGAACTAGAAATAAAAGCTGCAAGCCTTGTAATTACTTCTGAAATCATAATTCTACACCAAAGAATTTAAAAGAATAAAGTGAGAGAATTCAAATGTTAAGAAAGCGTCACATAGTGGCTTGTGTTGGGGATCTCCAAGACCATTCTCAGGGTGGATTATTTGCTGGAATGACTCACAGGATTCAAAAAGTAGTTACAGTCATGATTTCAGTTGATTACAGAAAAAGGATAGAGATTAAAATCATCAAAGGGAAAGGTACATGGGGCAAAGCCCAGAAGAATCCAGACACAGGTTTCTGGGTGTCCTCTCTTAGTGTAGTCAAATGGACACCGCTAATTATACCAGCAGTGATGGGTGACAACATATGCCAAGTGTCTCCAATCAAGAAAACTCACCTGAGCCTTGGCTTCTACGGTGTTTGTTGCAAGGTCAGTCACATAGGCCTGCAGTAACTATGTGTTTATGTTAGTATTGCTTTTGAATTAGCAAATTTCTCCTACAAAAACATCAGATTTTTCATAGTGGACTTGGAATCTTGTTAAACTATCACACAAGTGTTTAAAATGTGAGTCAAATACACGGAGGAATTATATTTGATTCATTTACCAAATACTTTTTCAAGACCTGCTGATAGTACTGTGCACTGCTCTAGGCTGGGATTGTTGTGAAGAACAAAACAGACCTCTGCCATTCTCTTGAAATATATATTATGTCTTTCCTTTTGGTGAATAAAAGAGCAATGTTAATGTGAGTTGAAATAACTTTATGATTTTACATATCACCATGTCAACTATCCTGTTTGAAAACAAGTAGATTGGAACTCTACAGCAATCTGAACAAATCAAATATACATTTACTGAGCAGCTAGATATATACAAAGTACTATCTCCAGGGCTGTGAATTTATGTGCAGTTTATAGCTGAGTTAAACAGGAAATGAATACATGACAAAATAAGTAAAATGTGACACACTGTTTCAGATATCATAAGAAAGTATATGACAATAAATAGATTATTTAATAATATTTGTTTTTTATTCTGTGCATGGTACACTACGTATAACATTGCGGGTATTTGAACAACCCTACATGTTAGGTTTAATGATACTCATTTTACATATACATAAAGAAAGAAAAGAATGCAAGTATCATACTGAGACATACAGATAATACATACAGCTTGAAATTATACTTACTATTCTTTATTATTATTCTCTTTACCCCATTGCTTTTTGAAATACTTGTGATGAAGAAATGCAGATCCATTTGTGGACCAATACTTTTGTATAGTATAATAAAAATAAATATAGTATAAATGGAGTATATTTAATATAAAAATACATACATAAAGTATAATAAAAATAAATTACCAGAAAATTTTCAAAAATTAAATTATGTAAAACTCATGAGCTCTAAAGAGATCCAAAATTTAAGAACACTTACGCTAAAGCTTGTTTATCTGAACATGTCTTCCCCTTAGAATGCTTGTCTTTTATTGACAGCCTTTAGTTAATATAACTGCCACAAGCATTCTAAGGCTGTATTCCAGTTAAACCAAGTGTGTGTGTGTGTGTGTGTGCGTGTGTGTGTGCGTGTGTGTACATACATATATAATCATGAAACTAGTATGTAGTTTCTGTACTTCAATTGGCAAGAGCCAGCAAAAAAGACACTTCTATTGATTTTCTTCCTCATCATACTTAACAGTGAATAACACTAAATGAAAATTACTTTTACAATGGTAAAAGTGTAAAAGGAATAGTTGTTTGAAACTCTTATATTCTCTAGTAATATTACACTCCATTTATCAGTTCATCAAATAAGATCCTGTTTCCCTTTTGCTAACCATCACATAAGATTTACTGAAAACCACAAGAGTTTATGCATTCACTTAAAACATGCAGCCATGCCTTGCTTAATGACATGGATACGTTCTGAGAAATATGTTGGCAGGAGATTTCATCATTATGTGAACATATGGAGTGTACTTTCACAAATCTAGAGGGTATCACGTTCTTTTCTTTTCTTCTTCTTTTTTTTTTTTTTTTTTTTCCCTGGGACAGAGTCTTGCTCTGTCTCCCAGCCTGGAGTGCAGTGGCACGATCTCAGCTCACTGCAACCTCTGCTTCCCAGGGTCAAGCAATTCTCCTGCCTCAGCCTCCCAAGTAGCTGGGATTACAGGTGCACGCCACCACACCTGGCTGATTTTTGTATTTTTAGTAGAGAAGAGGTTTCACCATGTTGGCCAGGCTGGTCTGAAACTCCTGACCTCAGGTGATCTGCCCACCTCAGTCTCTTGAAGTGCTGGAATTCCAGGCATGAGCCACTGTGCCCGGCTGAGGGTATCCCTTTCTATATACCTAGGCTATATGGTATATAGCCTATTGCTCCTTGGCTAGAAAGCTGTAGAGTATATTACTGTACTTAATACTGTAGGCAATTCTAGCACAATGGTAAGTATCTAAACAGATGCAAACGTGGCAAAGGGACAGTAAAAATATGGTATTGAAATCCTAGAGGACCATTGTTGGATGTGTAGTCCATTGCTGACTGAAATTTTGTTATGAGGCACATAACTATTTATTGAGGGTCCTTCTAAGCATCAGTCATAATCTAGTCAGAAAACAGGCAAAAAGCAATGTTCTTACAGAGCTTACATTAATTATATTCAAATAAAGTATGAATAGCAAGAATAAATATTTTATATAGGATACTAGAAGGTGACAATTCTTTTGGGTCATAATAGAGGAGGAACAGTGGATAAGGCTTGCCAGGAGAGGGGAACAGGAGAACAGCCACAGTTTCAAGGAGGACGGTCTGAGCCGAAATCACTGAGAGGGTGACGGGAAGGGGAACTGGCAGGTGTGAATGCTCTGTGGTCAGGGCCAGTGTTGAAGAGAATTCAGCATGCCTAGCAGAAGGGAGTGATGGGGAGGGTAGCAGAAGATAAAGTCAGAGAGGAAAGGAAGGTGAAAAGAGTGGGAATCATTGTAAGGACTTTCAGTTAGACTTCTAAGCAAAACAGGAGCTCCTACATGAGTTTTCATTCCCAAAGGTACATCCTGTGGGTTAGAAGGATAGAAGTATTGAGACCAATATGGAGGCTACTATGCTAATGAAAATGAGAGATGCTAATGACTCAGCCCAGGGGGACAGCAGAGAAGAGTGGTCAGATTTTGTGTATACTTTGAAGGAGGAACCAACAGATTTCCTGAAATATTAGATGTGGGATATGAAAGCAAGCAATGGATCAAATATGTCTCCAGGATTTTCCCATTAGCATCTTGAAGGAGGAGGTTCTCCTCAAACTGACATGGATAAATCAGGTTTCAGAGGAAAAGTGAGAAGTTGAGTTTCAGGGTTCAGCAGAACAATCTTATATAGGGACCTTGGTTTGAATGTCAACAGCAGGCAGAAGAAATGTAAAGCCATGAGACTGAATGATCTTACAAATAGTGTAAGGGGGATTTTACAAACAGGGAGAAGACTAAGTTCATATGTGCATCAAATTATTTTTTGTTACCTAAGAATCATTAAAATGGCTCTCCCTTTGTGCGTTTTGATTTACTGCTACTTATTAATGAACTGTCTTATTTTTGCCATTCTGAGAACTACGTTAACTAAAAAGTGGACATGTATTATACAATGACACAAGTTTTTCATCTCATTATTCTTGCATAAGCTTTCAAATAGCCATTGTCAAAAGACTGTATGCTATAAAGGAAAACAATGTATTTCTAAATTTTTTAAGACAAAACTAATGTTTCTTTAAACATTAAAACTATTTGATTCTATTTCATGTCTTATGAATGTAGTAGTGGTTTGATCTCAAAATAAAATGCTAATTTTATAGGGTTTACTTTTTTTGAAGTACTAGGATTTTAAAAAGTAAATTAGATTTTTATACTTTAGTCACACAGCTATGATCCTGTATATCTTTCTCTAACACAGTGTTACATTATTAAATCTTGATTCTAGGATTATTCAAATTTTCAAAATGATAGAAATATCCCAAAAGATAGAGAACACCCATTTGAATGCCAGAGTCAAGAGGACAGAAATTTCTTTTCACCACATATGTACCCCAGGCACACACAGGATTTCCTGGTACATACAAGCCATTCAATACATATTATTTGAAAGAAAGAATGAATAATTAAGATTACCATCTATCTCAGCTGCATCTCAGTCTGTGCTAAAACTAAAATCTGAAAATCTGTCATTCCATTCACCTAAATGGGTATAGAAACCAACATTTTTAATTGGTGATCTGTAATACTCTTTAGCATTGGTAAGGAATCTTAGCCAATCCCTAGTCAAAAAATCCTGTGTTAGTCACAATGGTCATAGTGATGAGACTGACAAAAAAAAAAAAAAAAAAATGTGAACAGTCATATTTAAAGATGTATATTCTTTTAATGACAAAGAGAACACATACAAAAAACTTCAGAAGTCAAATCTGGAAGCTTTTAGATGCAAGTATAGGATTTCTGGTTTCTGCAATCCAGCACCAACTTTCATAAACAGCTTCTCTAGATAAAACCAATGTAAAAGCCCTAATTGTAGCTAAACCTCATTACACTAGACAAGAACAATGACATATCAGTAAAGGAATATGGTGATTATGAGAACTCAATACAACACTCCTCAGTGAAGAAAATAATAGCAATATCCATAATTCATCATGAAATAAAGAGGCACTTGAAAGTGTTGCTCAGTTTGATCTACTGGTGCATTTAGTTTGGGGGTGAATATACATATTTATTTATGATAAGCAATTGAAATCATCAAACTAATTTCTTTTAGATAAATTATCAGTTTTTAAATTTTGTACTCACAAAGAAAATGTCTATTACAATTTTCCTTCCTATGTATTTTCCTACAATTAGTAAAGGAGCTTACAATATCAATTATATCCAAATCCACTTGACATTTAAATTTATCCTTGGCAATTAATAAATTGTCATATTGTGTCTTTGAAGAATTTGGCAGTTACTCTGTTTCCTAGAGGCCTAAAAGCACAGGTTGCTTTGAAAAGATTGAGTTTCTGGAGAAGTCACTCTACCATGGAAATTTACCAGGAACTTGCCATGGATGGTCCATTTCCAGGTACTTTCCTCACCCTATCTTAAAATCTGAATTCCATCTAAACTGTGGGAAAATGACAGGCTGAAACTACTGAGCTCTAGATATGGGAAACTAAATCTACCTCATTATCTATTTATTCCCAACACTGAGTTATCCAGGCCCTAGTGATTTTAACTAACTCCTTCTGAGATACTCAAAAAAGCGCTCACAGTAGTCACCTGTAATCTCAAGTGAGCTGGATGGCTTTGGAAATAATGGATGGAGTAAAGGAAGATGCAGCAACGTGTGATAAATTATAAAGCGTGTGTGCTTTGGGTATGAGGAAGAATGTAATTTTATGCAATTGCAATGGAGACTGAAGAAAGATTTTATAACTGTAGTGGGGAAAATATGATGAATATTTCAGTTGTCTCTTGCTGTCTAACCATTCACAGTTTAGTAGTATACAAATTAATGACACTATTATTATCTCTTGACTCTGTGGATTGGTTTTGTTTGAGGTCACTCGAGCTCCATTTTAGTTGGAATGTGGTGGTTTAAACAGTAAGATCCAAAATTACTCATATATTGGCAGTTGTGCTGGCTGCAAGTTGGAGAACCTCGGTTCTCTTCTACTCGGCCACTCAGTTTCCCTCAGCCTAGACACAAAGAGCAAACAAGTGTCAGGTTGCTCAGGTGAAAACAAAAGCCATTATTCTGCTTCAGGCCTATACTCTGAAGTCATGCTAATTTACTGTTGTCACCTTTGGTTGTTGAAAGCAAGTTACAAAGCAATCTCAGATTTAAGAAGGGAATTAGACTCTACCTCTTGATGGAAAACGGTGCAAAGTTGCATTCTAAAGAGGCATAAGGGATCTGAGAGATTTTTGTGCAATCATTGCAAGTAATCTGCAAAACTTTGGTCTGTGGCTAAAAGATTTTACATCTATTTCATGTGCAAAATACATCCAAACCCTCACAAAATTTCATCAAATTACAGCACAAAGTTCAGGTTCTAAGTCAGAATCTTATTACTTTAAATCCTTTTCTAATGGTGATGTCTCCAAATTCGTTTTTCCTTAGGTGCAGCTTCCTAGGTAGAGCTTTTTATAAGTTAGATGCCTGTGCACTAAAAAGATAGTTTAAAACCTTTAATCCACACAGCAGACCATATTAAGACAGGAAGGGGATTATCACAGAGAAAATCACTCCCATTCATTAAGGAAATGAAGAAGAAAAGGCAATTATCAGTCACAGATGATGAAATAAATCAATAAAAATGTTCGTAGCTATTAAACATTTATTAAAACATTACATATTAAAAGTGAGGAAAGTGTGCAAACAAAAAGTATAAAAGAAACAATAATAGAGAGAAAACACAAAGAATATTAAAACAAATAATAACATATTATTTGTTATTGGAAATATACAAGGAAATATATAAAGGAAATATATAAAGAACCACTAAGAAGACATACCCATAAAGTAAAACACAATAAGATAATGTTATGGCCAACATTTCAAACTAAATTTGAAAACTTAACAACATAGAAAATACCTAGGGAAGTGTATACACCCAAATCAATCACAGAATGGAAAATCAACAACAGTTGAATAATATACAAATAGTTGTTTCTAAAAATTGAGGCTATAATTAGTCCTCTGCTCTTATCTACCTCAAGCCCCAAATGTTTTTTACATGTGATTTTTGCCAAACTTTTGAGAAATACGTAATCCCTAACTTGTACAAAGATCTAAAGAAAAAAAGTTAAGACATTTTACCAACTCGTCTTATAAGGTTAATACGAATTTAACATGCAAATAAGACGAGTACAATACAGCATTATAAGCCAATTTCAGATGCAAACAAATTGGGAGAAAAGTTCAAGTTATAGCAAATTCTTCCACTATCTATAGTAATAATAGAGCATAACCATGTAGAGTTTATCCAAGAACAATCTAGAATCAGAAGAAAACCTATCAATGTAATTTACTAAATTAGCACATTAAGGGAAAAAATACTATGAACTACTGAATAGATGAATATAATAAAATTGATGTCTACTTTTACTCATGAAAAAAACACTTGCAAAATGAAGAACAGCTGGAAACTTCTGTAATCTGGTTTTAGGTTTCTACCAAAAACCTAAGATACTAAAGATTTATGTTTTAGAAAATAAATGCCACTGGCCATTGAAATAAGAATTAAGGAAAAGAATGCGCTACACGGGAGGCTGAGGCAGGAGAATGGCGTGAACCCAGGAGGCGGAACTTGCAGTAAGCTGAGATCGCGCCACTGCACTCCTGCCTGAGCGACAGAGTGAGACTCTGTCTCAAAAAAAAAAAAAAAAAGAAAGAAAGAAAAGAAAAGAAAAAAGAAAAAGAAAAAGAATGCAGGTTACTGATGCTCTTATTTTACATAAGGGCAGAGCCCCTAGGCAGAGATATTAGATAATACATAAAAATCAGAAATATGAAAATAGGAAAGTAGGCTGGGCTCAGTGACTCACTTTGGTAATCCCAGCACTTTGGGAGGCCGAGGCAGGCTGATCACAAAGTCAGGAGTTTGAGACCAGCCTGGCAAACATGGTGAAACCCCATCCCTACTAAAAATACAAAAAAATTAGCCAGGCACGGTGGCAGGCACCTGTAACCCAAGCTACTCAGGAAGCTTAGGCAGGAGAATCACTTGAAACCGGGAGGCAGAGGTTGCAGTGAGCGGAGATCATGCAGCTGCACTCCAACCTGGGCGACAGAGTGAGACTCTGTCTCAAAAAAAAAAAAAAAATATATATATATATATCTCACATGTAAATATATATATCACATGTAAATATATATTTATATCACATGAAAATATATATTTATATCACATGTAAATATATATATTTCATATATATCACATGTAAATATATATATTTCATATATATGTGAAAACACAATAGACTCCGTATTGGGGAAAATAAATAAGAAAGTTATAGAAAAAAATTGACATTTTTTGCCTAAATTTAAAAATCCAAGAGTAGTTTTAGGAAACCATTAGACAAGTTAAAGAATACATTAGGATTACTAGATTTAGTCAAAAACCAATAGGGTTTCATTTTAAGCATCAATTATCAAATAAAAAATCCAATGCAACTCAATGAAAATAGAAATAGACCTAGAAGTTACTTAATATAAGTAACATATCAACAATACCTTCTTTAGAAAATCATACAACATTATTTGATGACATAAATAAAAATCGGAATAAATAAAGAACCACGTCACCTTCATGGATGGATAATCTCATTATTTTAAATGGCAATTAATTCCAAATTAATATATAAATGTGGTGGAACAAAACAAATGTTAAAATTATTTTTAGTTATATAACTTAATAAATAGACGAGATTTTGAAAGTAGAATAAGGAGAGAAATGTATTTACCCATCTGCCAGATATACTAGGAAGTTTCACAATATTTACTTCCACAAAATTTAATTCCACTAAATGTAGAACAAAGACGAGAGAGTTGATGATTTTAACTTGGATGATTAACCGACTATAGATTTAGACATGATTTGAGGGTGACGTAAAATAACACTTAAATTTATCTCCATGGATTTATTAAGGCAAGTATTTCCTTTTTTTAATCAAGGAAAGCTATGCCAATAAAAACAGCATCTTCAAGCACTGTGTTTATTACATGAGAAACTGTGCTCACATAGATAAAGATGCAGAAGTAACCCCTCTAAATTTATCAGAGACTATATGTAGTAGTTCGGATGTATATGCCCCTCCAAAATTCACATGTTGGAACTTAACACCCAATGTAATGGTATTAAGAGGTGGGGCCTTTGGAGAAGTGACTAGGTTCTGAACATTCCGCCTTTCTGAACAGGATTAGTGCTCTTATAGAAGAGGTTGACGGGAGTGCCTAGTCCCTTGTACCCTTCCGTCTTCTGCTATGTGAGGATGTAGCAACAAGATGCCATATTGGTAGCAGAGAGTAAATCTTCACCAGACACTAGATCTGCTGGCACTTTGACCTTTTACTTCGCAGCCTCCAGAACTGTAAGACATAAATGGCTGTTGTTTGTAAATTACTTAGTCCGTGATATTTTGTTATAGTAGCAGGAATGGATTAAGACGCTAGCCAAACCTCTTCTTGGGATGTAATGTCTTTTCCTTATTATTGTGTAAAAGAGCACTGAGCTGTCGTAAACCAGCTCTTTGATTTAACAAGCAGGAAAAAAAAAAAAAAAAATGCAGTATATGGCTTTTGATCCTTTTACCTTGATGAGGTCTTAGTCTCCTTACATTTATTTGTTTGTCACCTATACAACCTAAAATTGTTAGATATCTAAATATTTCTTTAAAATTACCGCAGGTTTACTGCACTTTACATTTTAGTGAATGCCCTTAAGCCCAGAACAACAAATATAATGCTCTGTTTAATCCTCTGAGTACACACTGACAATGTAAATAGTCCGTGTAATTTATGAAGAAGTGACCTCAATTAAATTATGCCTGTAACTGAATAAGCTAATTCAACCATTTCTTAACATTTAAAATTTCACTGTTACTATACAGCACAGATACATCATCATTCTTTGAATGCATTGCTTTTTATTTTGTTTGATGTTTGTTTAAAGTGTGATATTTTGAATATTAGACATCCATTTATGTTTTTAGCTGCTAGGTCGTTTTTAGGAGATATTTGTTGGGGGTAGCAATCAGAGCTTAGCAGAAATTATTTTTTATAACTATTATTTAAAATATAATAATTGCCATGACCCATTTTGCTTTTCTTGAAGTAATGGTGCTGAAAACTTATTTTCTGTTCCTTACTAAAACTTTTTTTTTCCTTTTTATTTTCTACCTGTTGTTAAAGATTGAATTTTCAAACTTTCCTGTCACAGTTTCATTATCTGGTAATTAATGAAACCTGTACTTCTCTCATACTGGTTTTCAAATCTGCTTGGAGGCTGGACTCAATGTCTTACACCTGTAATCTGAGCACTTCGAGAGGCCTTGATGGGTGGATCACCTGAGGTCAGGAGTTCGAGACCAGCCTGGCCAACATGGTGAAACCCTCTCTCTACTAAAAATACAAAAATTAGCCAGGCATGGTGGCAGGTGCCTGTAATCCCAGCTATACGGGAGGCGGAGGCAGGAGAATTGCTTGAACCCAGGAAGCAGAGGTTTCAGTGAGCCGAGATCACACCACAGTACACAGAGCTCCAGCCTGGGTGACAGAGTGAGACTCCATCTCAGAAAAAAAAAAAAAGAAAAGAAAAGAAAAGAATGAAATACAATTCTGCTTGGAGACCTATGTCAATGCTAAATTAAGATTTTCTTAGACATGTGGCAATATTTTTTGAAAATGCTTTCTTTTTTATTGTAAGTCACAGAGACTGTATCTGATAGGTGGATGAGTTTGTGTCCTCTAATGTTCCTAGTAGAGATTGACACATACACCTGTAGCCTAAATGACTGCTAGTGTGGAAGGACCTCTTTCTTGTCATTAATTTTCTCCTCATCTATAAACAGTTCTTTCACAATGGATGAGCACTTTGTGGTATGAGCCATTTCATTATTACAGCTTTACAGTAGGCCAGTTAATTCAAATATTAAAAGTATTTCCCCTATCTTTCAAAATATTTTAAATCTCTATGTTCATTTGATTTTGTCTTAGTATGTTGGCTTTCACATTTATTCTCCTTTTCTATTGTATTTGACTACATTAACAATGTGGAGCTTATACATAGGATCTAGAGAAAATATTTTAAAATCTACACTTTTGAACTTTCTTACTGCTGTTCAAGCATATATAACACACTAATTTTTGAGGAAAATAATGAAATATTTTACTCTTCTTCCACGTTAGTTGGCATCAGAGGTCAACTCACATCCTCCTTTAGATAGTAGCAATTAATTCAGGAATTGGCCTTTTCTTTCCAATTATTAGCAAAGATTTGTTATCTCACTGTCACAGGATTCCCACAAGTTTTAGATTATGGAAATTGTGAAAACATTTTTCAGCCTATCTTAGATCTGAACACACCCTTCCACATAAGCATAGCCATTAATAACTATATTTGTGTATCCAAATTTCTATCAGAAGCCAGACTAAGTCCTGGTCCTCACCAACTGTGTTTCAAGTTGCTATTTAAAGGGATGAGAAAGAAAAACATGAAGGATGTATGCTCTGCACACAACTTCTAAGTAATTCTAAAACATATTTAGTGGCTATTTTCTGTATCTGGAAGGTAGTTTATTTTATACAAATCAGGAGTGAGAGGCTATAACATATCTAATTTCTGCTTATTTTTAAACAGTTTATATGTTATGGACATTTTATTTTTCAATTATTTTTATATTTATTACATAATAGGTTACTTTCAATAACAATGAACAGTTGGTTAGTATTTCAATTATTTTTATATTTATTACACAATAGGTTACTTTCAATAACAATGTGTAGTTGGTTATTATGAATAACATATTTAAGAAATAAAGTCTAAAGACATTTACTTTAATTAAAGAGCTATGTTTTAATTTAAAATTAAATAATAGTAGATTTGGGAAGAGAAATGAAATCAAAACAAGACCTCTAGTATATTATTTTTGTTTTCTAAATAATGGTTTTAACATTTTATTTCACCACAAAGCACATCTTTATGTCCCTGAAGTATATATGTGTGTTTGTGTGTAAAATATACAAGAAATTTATAATTAAAAACAGAGAAGGTAAAAATAAGTATTCACATAAAATACCATTTTTCTTTTAGAGAGTCATTTTAGAAAATGTTTATTTAATCAACTGCTTTTGTTTGCTTGATTTTTGGGGGAAGTTTTTCTTTTGGTTTTACTCATCTAGTTCTTAGTAAAAATGATTTTAACTTTGGCATGGCTCAATCACGTGATATTTTCTCTTAGCTTTTAAAAACTACATTTAATGTTAATAAATTATATATAATATACGATTAGTATGAAGAATAAGAATACACAAATCAAGTATATTTGCTCTTGTCTTTCAGTATAGTTTTAAAAGCTAGTAAAATTAAAATATGCATAACTTCTAAATCTAGGAGAGGGCATAAAAGTAGAGTAATATAAAAACACCCCACAAAGAAATAGTCAATCAAGTTAGGGAAAGAAAAAACAAGAAAACTTAAAGAGCAGGACAAACAGCATAAAATAAGATGGTTAAAATCAGTCCAAATATGTACACAATAAAAAACAAACATAAAATAAAGCCACTAGGTAAAAGATCTACTAATTTAATAAATCTTTACTGACCACTTACAGCAGATTAAATTTTCTAAGTGTTGCACAAAATTGCACAAAATTGAACAAAACAGAACAAAAAAGCATTGTCCTAGAACTTATATTTCATTAGAGAGACAGACACTAAAAGAATAATTAAATGATAGTAGTAAGTGTGATGGAAAAATGGGGGGATAAGAGCTACCAGTCCTCACAGCCCATCCTACAAGCCCAGGACAGAACTTTCACAATATGGAGTGGCAGGTGTGGTGGGAGCTTCCACTCTGGAGGCCGACCTTGCCCAAACAGATAGATGCCACATATCACAGAACTGGGGAAATGGGAGCAGGCCTTAGCTAAAATACCACATACTTCCATGTTTTTTATTTAGATTCAACAAATTTTTTGAAGAAATATTTATCAATGCATTGTATGCCCTTTTAGTCAAATGTTCCCCCAACATGGTTATTTTTAACAATTATGTCTCATTTTACTGTCTTTTGAAGGAAGGATTTGCCAAGCTCCTCACACAGCCATTCAAAAGCCTCATTCCCTGATTTAATTAACTATAAACTCTTCTTCCTCCCAGACTACTTAAATTTTACTTACCACTGTAACTAGTTATTTTATATGACCTAGGCCTAAAAGGAAGTTAGTGTAAATACTGAATTGCTTGCTTTTAAAACTAGTATCTAGCTATTATAAAATGTCTCTCAATTACTATGTAATTTTACCCTAGTGTTCCATAAGTGATTCTCTGAACTGTCAATTGCTACAATATTTCAGCCAAATAAGTAATATCTGTATGACTTCATAGTATTTATTCACATAGTTATTATGTACGGCACAACTGAGAAATGCTGAGGCACTAAAATCTCCCATTATGATCTGAGTAATTCATGTGTAAAAGTATTTATAACACAGGCAGCTGTCTGAAATCTGTTTTAATTTCAAAACCCCCTTTCCCAAATCATGTGGATTACTTTATTGATAATGAAAAACATTTTTAAATAACTTTTTATAAGTCCACATTGTATGAAATAAAACAAGCAGCAAAATATACTGAAATAGAGGAGGAAATAAAAGGGGTAACATAAAATAACTTAAAAGTATCTCTAAAGCTTTAGCATCCTATGGGTGGCTCTTTGGAAAATATTGTACATCTCTCAAAAATGTTACTGCCTCTTCCACATCCTGTTCTACTTTCATTTTGTGTGTATGTTACAACGGTTAATCTTAACCTGGCCATGAGGTGCCCAAATATTTGGTTAAACATTTTTGTGGGTGTTTCTGTGTGTGTGTCTTTGGATGAGATTAACATTTAAATCTGTAGATTCAGTAAAGCAGTTTGCATTTGCTAATATATGTGGACCTCCCCCAATCAGTTGAGGGCCTGAATACAACAAAAATGCTCATCCCCTCTTGAGTAGGAGAGAATACTTTCTGCCTCACGTTGAAATGGGACATCAGCTTTTTCCCTACCTTTTGACTTGAACTGAGATATCAGCTCTTTCTGGGTCTTGAGACTACTGGCTTTGGAC
This sequence comes from Piliocolobus tephrosceles, assembly GCF_002776525.5. Classification (NCBI taxonomy): domain Eukaryota; kingdom Metazoa; phylum Chordata; class Mammalia; order Primates; family Cercopithecidae; genus Piliocolobus; species Piliocolobus tephrosceles. Next base: position 14,502,128 of record NC_045436.1, on the reverse strand, counting down.
TGGAACTGTACCATTCACTTCCTTGGTTTTCTGGCTTTTGAACTTGTACTGGAACTAAGCCCTCAGCTCTCCTAGGTCTCCAGCTTCTTAACTCACATGCAGATCTTAAGACTTGCCAATATCCATAATCATGTGAGCCAATTCCTATAATAAATCTCTCTATATTTGGTTCTATTTCACTGTATTTCTTCTTCATCATGGTAGAATTTTACTTTTTAAATTTAAATGATTGTTCTTTTAATTATCAATCATCCAAATTTTAAGAATTCTACAAACTTGAAAGAAATGTAGTCATAAATCACAAAACCTGTCACCAAAATTAAAGATGTAATTTGTGCATTATTATACCAGGAGCAACAAGAAGCCACAAATATGGCACTCTGAGCTACAAAATTTACAAATTTCTAATACATATCATTTCTGACTTTTCAAAATCTCTCTAACACAAAGGATGTCCAACTGTACTAAAAGATATTAATGTATTCTATTGTAGTTGGAATAAATGCATTTCAAACTTATAGGAAGATGGAATATGTCTGCCCTGTTCTGTGTAATCACATATTATTATATTTTCTCAGTTTATTAATTAAACATAAAGCCAAATCTATAATTTCATCTAGGAAGAATACATTTATTTATGGAAAATGTTCTTCACCATCCTGTGTCTAGATTACATAAAACAGCCAGTATAAACAGCAAATAAAATTGTAAAAATTAGAATGCATACATTTGTTTTTTTCTATTGATTCTATGGCATAGTACACAATTTCTAATATTTAAGAGTATCAATTTAATATCAATTCTAGAAATATGACTGATGCCAATAGTGTGGTGCTGTTTAATCTGTTCATTGTAAATCACAAGTATTAGAAAATTAATATTTTCCTAGATCTTAAATTATTAAATATTTCATTTATTGTATTCAAATTAAAAAAAAATCAGCATCAGTAGTTACTAATTGGTAGTTTTAAGAGCAAAAAGAAAGTAATGTGACTTTAAAGTAACTTCTAACATGATTTGACCTTGAGAAAGTTACTTTGCCTATCTGGATCTCATTTTTACAATCTAAAAATGATGGTCATATGTCATTGTTCCGGTATTTTTATTTTCCTTTTCTACTCTTCTGTAATAATTTGTTATACATGTTCAAAGGTAAAAAACGAGGAGATATTCTGCATGAGAATTACATAGAAGCATCAATTTTAATTATATTCTAAGTTTATATTTAAAGGAATTAAGCATTTTTTTAAGGACACAAGTATTTCTCATATTTATTCTCCTGACTAGCCGAGTTCATATATATCAAGGTTCTGTCTTCTTCTAGTGTACAAGCTATGCTTAATGTACATGCTGGTATCCTCTTCATCAAAGATATCCTTCTTTTATCTCCCTTACCTCAATTTTATAATCATTTCAATGAAAAATAGTTATCACTTTATTTCAGGGCTTTGTCAAAGACAGGGTTATATCAAAGTTTTCCCACTCATGTAACTTATTTTCTTTATAATATAGATTCATCCTCAGAAGAAATGCTGCTATTAATACTTAAATAAAGCCCCCTTTATATTTTTACATATGAAGTTTCAGAAGCCTCAGATAGGAAATGATAATTTTTCCCTGTCCATAAATATATTCAGCATATACTGTTTTAACATGGAGGCAAAACATAAGGAACATTTGTTCTCCATGTTTCAGTGCACCAAAGTTTCTACATGATGGTACATCTAAAATAATCTAAGGAGAATCATTGTCCAATTACCACAGAAGTCTTTACAAAACTTCATATTTTACTGCCAAATATGTAATTCTTTGAGCATTTCTTTGCATTTTACAGGTAATATATTCAATAAAATGTTCATATCCTTAGTCCTGCTGAATTTTGTTATGACCTACAGCAGCCTGGGCAGTCACTGAAAAGGCATAGCAGGTGAAAAATGGAATTGTTTATATATAAAATCAGTTCCCCTCAGCTATGATCCTTAGCTAACCCAATCTGGATCACCTGGATTCACCCTACCTGAGAGGCAGTGGCTAAGAAAAAAGGGAACATAAGAAGGTTTGACTTGGATTCAGGCAATGTGAAATTAGAGTCTAGCTTAAAAATTAGGTGTACAAGCCATATCTTCTATCTTGGTCTTAGTTCTAATATCCGAATAAGAAATGAGTTTGATATTTCAAGAATTTCCTGCTATTAGCTTCACGGTTTTCTACGGCAATGTATTAATTACTAGTAGTAGGATTACTTTGCCTTAAGAAGGGAGTAAGATTTACAGCAACATATTATTACATTTGGGATTCACAAATTTTAGAAAGGCAACGAATTCCAGTTTCCTATGGGGGGTTGCTTTTCTCAAATGTTTGTTTTAGTGTTCTTGAACTTTGTTCTCTTAAGGATAACATTGAACCAATAAGAGATGATTTTTACTTCTAACCATTTCAGCTTAGGAAAATTCAACACAATAGGATACTTTCCATTCATGTATACCAGTTTTTGGAGCCACAGAACTCTTAGATATGTCTCCTCTTTTAATGAAAGTGTGGTGAATGGAAGAAGATTATTATTATGCAAATGTAGCATATATTAGAGCTGTATTGCATAACCCTCAATTTTCCCTGGTTCAATGAACTGAAACCTAGTGTTAGGGGTCAATGGGAAGACAAATTGTAAGGAAAGCCAAAACATTCCACTGATAGTAATGAGTCATTAGTCTGGGAGATGGTCTTGCTCTCAGACTGAGGACTGGAAAACAGAGGAATGAACATACTCTTTCTATTTGTATTTATTTTATCTCAAATAAGAGCTTGAATTGACTTCACTCCCCAGGTTACTTAGACTTGAGAATAAGTTCGCTTTTTCTATTCTGAAAGGCCAGGCTTCCCAATGAGTCATGTTCCAGGCTATAACTACAAGCATAGTGATTTTAAGAATCAGAATACAAAGCAAGTGATGACAGTGGAAAACTATGCTGCCTGGGATGGCAAAGTCAATAAAAAGCAGCACTTAGATGGGAATATTATCCTGGAAAGGCAGAGTCCAGAAAGTTGGTTCAGTTGTTGTAAGAATCACTTGGAGAGCATGTCACAATACATGCTAAAATCCATGATCTCAAACTCTGGCATCATGAATCAGAATCTCCAGATGATCTTGTGAATCTGATATTTTAACAACTAAACCAAATAAGTCTTATGTGCAGATGTTTCAAAAATCAATGTTCTTTACTTTTTCTCTTGTACAGTTATTATGGCCATACATTGAAAACACTTAGTGGCGAGCATTTAAAATGATGTGTACACACTCACCTCTGGCCCACTTGAATGAAAATGTCTAGTATGTGAAGCCTGAATATTACTGCCTATAAGAAATTCCACAGGTGATTTTTAATATGCAGTCATTTTTGGGAATCACTTGCAAAACTGTAGTTATACATCAGTGTTTCTCAAACTTTAAAATGCACACAAATCACCTGGATACCTCGTCAATTTGAAGATTCTGATTTAACCATGGCGGGACCTGAGCTTCTGCATTTTTAACAAGTTTGTAAATGATGTAAATGCTGCTGGTTCAAAGACCATTAAGCAGCAGTGGCCTAAATCATGTGATTATTATAGAATGGAAAAGTGATCTGTTCTGTTACCTGACCATAATGGCTAAACAAAACACCAGAATTATAAATTAAAAGGGGGTTGAATATGTGGAACACTCATTTTTCAGCTACTAGCCAAAAAATACTATCTCTACCTGCTTTTCCATATGTTGTGTTCTTTTAAGACTGCCTACTTTCAAGCTGAACTACATTTCTTAGACTGGCAGACAAGTTATAAATCAAGTGATTGCTATGAATGCTTTTTATTTATATAGCGTCTCAGATTTTTACCTTTCTTTCATAAACTCCTTGTCATAATTTTCTGATTCAGCAATAGATGGTTAGTGTCCATTTTTCTTGAGTCTAAGACAGTTTTTAAAATTTGCTTGACTTGGCCTTTTACATACTTTCTTCAGGGGCTTTCTTACTACATGTACTAATTCTTGCCTCCTTTGTTCTTTGTCTTTCACTGCAAAGCAGTAGCTCTTCCTGGTTTATACCATCCATGGTTTAGGACGCTGAAATACTTCCAGTAAGGATGCTGTAAGTGAACATTCTATAATCAGCTAAGCACGGATCATTTTTATCTCTTTCCTCTTCCCTGTGATGATAATTTTTGGCTATTGTTGAAATTGTCCCCCTGTTGAGCTCAGCAGAGAAGGGCTTGATCCATTTTCACATCAGTAGAAAGAATGTTCCTATGAAATTTTTATTCATCTGCCATTGTTTATCAAAAAGTGGTTTCAATAGCAGTACTAGAGTTATTATCCACAGTATATATTGTGTTGTCAGTACAAATAATAACATTAAATTGATGTTTATATTACAAATCAAGTATAATCTACATGTAAGAATCTTTATTTTATAGAAATAATTCCTGGCAAAATCTTTTTGAGATGATTATGTCATCTTCAGCTTTGAATACTGAGCTAAGTGTAGAGAGGCTAAAAGCTCATGACAAATTTAGTTCCAAGGATTAAAATTGTGCAAAGTTTAAGGTGTTACATTGTTTCTTGAGAAAAAACTTTATAGTATGTTTTTCATATACTATAATTATTAATTTAATAAAACAACATAAGGAATTGATATATGTTCATTATAGCTTCTACAAGTTTAAAAAAAAATGCAAAAAAAATCCCAGATGTGCACAGTTCCAAATAATACTTAAACAACCAAATGCAACAAAGCCAGAGTCTTAATACACTTAACACAGTCTCTCATGTACTAAATGAATTACAACTAACTGGATCTAAGTTCTAGAAAATAAATAAGGGAAAATAATACTATAGTGACAGACAGATGAACAAGAATAAATGACCAGCTCTTTTCTCATTTTTATGTCTCTAATTCCTTTGGCTGGGAACAGCTAGGTAGTTTATGTGAAAAGAGCATATGTCAATTCAGTTGAGATAAAAACAAAAAAGAATATAAGAAAATCTTTTGTATTTAAGTATAATTTGTGTCTTTTCATCTATACAAGTGTATTTTGTTATCAAGTACAGAGTGTAAGTCTTTCATGTATATATTTTGGATTTCAGTGCAAATAGTTTAGGTCTGAATATTAAAGATAATTAAATGAACTTAAACTTTCACTATTTCATCTTACAAATCAACCCCATATCTTAAAAGTTGTATTCAATAACTGTCTTATAATTTTCCGACAGAGACAGCAGAGGAAAATTATTAATAACATATTCATTTAAATTATTATTTATATATTTTAGGTGTGTAAATGTCTCCGCAGAAATATAATTTGATCTTGTTTGAGAGTTCATAAAGCACCTCCAGACCACATATTTCAGTGTTACTACTAAAAACATCAATTTTTATTGTACTCCAAATATGTGGTAGTGCTCAGCGTTCTGGATAATAAAATAGTGGAGACACAAGCTTTTTATTATACTCTAGAGTGGAGAATGATCCCACGGAGCATCTTAATCTCTCAAATTTCTGGGAGAAAGACACATTCATCTCTACTTCAATGTTATGTTAGAACAATCTTAAGGGAAGGTCATGGGTAAGGTAAGGCACACAGAATCAATACGCACAATTTTGTAGATTCATTAATTTTATGTATAGCTTGAACACTTTCAGAGGTGTCTGCCAAAGGGCTATTTATAACAAAATATTGCCTCTGGGGGATAAAAGTTTCATTTTCTAGAACTTCTCTTTGGCTTTATTTCAAAATAAGGTGAAATCACCCACACACATACACACCACCACCACCACCCCTGCTACAAGTAGGGAAATGTTTAAGCCACTGATGTAAAAATGTGAATTTTATTATCAGAAAATGATCAGCCACTTTTTTTTTTTTTTTTTTAGTTTCAGGGGATACATGTGCAGGTTTGTGACCAGGATATATTGCATGATGCTGAGGTTTCGGTTTCTATTTATCCCGTGACCAAAATAGTGAACATAGTACCTAATAGGTAGTTTTTCAGCTCTTAGCTCTGGAGCAGGTGCCCATCCTGAAGCAGCTTCGGTATCTGGGGTAAAATACCCAGGGTTCGTCGTCTGGCACCCAGAGGATTAACGACACAGACTCACGCACATGAGCGGGTTAAGGAGTGGAAACTTTAACAGACCAAAAAGAAGAGAAAGAGAGAGAGCGAGCTTTCTCATACGGAGAAAGTGGGTTGCCCAAGAGGGTTTCTGGGTTTGGGGCAGGATATGATTGATTTTGTAGAGAGGCTTGAGTAGGAGGTGATCGATTTACAGAGGGCCCAAGGGATTGGTTTCAACAGGTGTGCCATTTACATAGTCCATGAAGAAACTGGCCCTCACTCCCGTATGTGTTATTATGCAAACATGGCTTCTACATGGCTGGCGTCATGATATCCGCACGTGTGGCTTTACCGGGCCATGACACCCGCACACGTGACGACCAAGAAGAGGGAGGGGGAATCGCCATGTTGGGTGCACCTGGCTTTTAGTACAGCTGCCGGCATTTAACATAGGCAAGCTTCCAGCTCTCTTGAAGCTGGACTTTTCAGACTGCTTTCTATTAGAAAATAAATTTGGGGGCTGCTTTTTATTAAAGTAAAATTCCACTGAGAACTCTTTTACCCTCTCTAACTGCCTAAAATAATTTCTTAATAACTCCTGTATTAATCTGTCACCTCTAGACCCATGGCAGGCAGTGCTCAAGTTGTAGGAACAGCTTGAACGTAGCTTGAGTGAGTAGAAAGGAAATAATTGTAAAAATCAGAATGTAATAAATTAGGAAGCAAATGCATAATAAAGAATTTTTAAAAAGTCATCCTTTTAAGTAACTAATAAACTTTAATATCCTAAAGAGTCTTATTAGAAGCAAAGAGAGTAGAAAAAAATCTACTAAAATCAAGAATGAAAAAGGGGATATCTCTAGAGATCAAAAATTTTTTAAATATAAGACACTATTACAAACAACCAATGCAAATAAATGTGAAAATTTGGATAGAGAAAAAAAAAAACACAATTGACCAAACAAGAAAATGAACTATCAAGTTTACATAGTTATAAATGTGTTATACATTTGAATCTATAATTAAAACATTAAAAAGCAAAAAGCAAACCTCTTCACACCTAGATGGCTTCAGCAAACACAAAATCTTTCAGAATGCAGAAAAAGAGTGAACACTTCCCAAGTTATTTTATGAGATCAGTATGATCATTTTTTTTCTAACAGATCACAGGTGTTTTCTACGAGAGTCAAATTATAGGCCAATTTCCTTTATTAAAAAATATGCAAAAATCATAAGAAAGTACATGAATAAATCAAATCTAGCCAAACATAAGAGTGACTTAATGTTTGCAAGTCAGTCAAATAATTAACCACTTTACCAAAATAAGAAGAAAAACAGGGCTATCTAAAGAACTACTAAGCATATGAAAACACCATTTGTCATCAAATGGCAAATTAAAATCATAAGATTTTATATGCAGACATTTGTGTTGTTAAAATTAAAAATATTGATCATATCAACTGTTGTCAAGAATGGAGAATGTAGTTTAACACTACTGGTGGAGGTATAAATTAGTACAACCATTTTGAAAAAAGCGTGTTTGAGAGGATATAGAGGATATACTAAATCTGGCCAGGCAGTTTCTCCCCCTATGTCTACACCCAGCAAAAACTTGTATCCATATGGGGCAGAAAAAGTACTTAAGTGTTATTAGCAGTATTATTTCTAATAGCCCCAATGCAGAAACAACAGAAATGACCCTCACGAGTACAATGAACACTTTCTAATGGATTCATACAAAACAAACAAACAAACAAAAAACAGTCAATAGCAATCAAACTGAACAAATTACTCTGGCACACCATTCCCTGGATTGAATCTCACAGATACTATCTGAGTTAAAGAGTGAAAAGAGCCTTTTTTAAAAGAGTCCACAATTGATGATTCCATTTTCCCAAATTTGTAAAGCTGGCCAATCCAATCTATACTGTAAGAATCAATGTGGTGGTGCCCTTTAGGGAGCAGTAGCTGGGATGCTGAGGAGGTTTTCGGGGTGTTGGCCATGTCTCATTTCTTCAGCTGAGTCATGGTTACATGGGTGTGTTCACTGCAAAAATCTGTGAAGGTGTAGAGTTCTGATGGGCTTATTTCCATATGTATGTTATTCTTAAAACAATTGTTAAGATGAAAAATCACATTTGTGGAACATGAAAATAAATAGTGAGGATATTAAATCTATTTTAATTTAATCACGGAAATCGGCAATTTTCTGCAATGAATGGATTTAAAGGATATTTTATCAATTCTATGTTTAATCCTTCCTCTAAAATACAACCCAAGTTTACTAATAGTTTGGGGGATAAAATAAGCTATTGAAATATCAATAATTTAAACTCTGGCCATTAGGAAATAATTGCTCCATTGGCTAAACAGGTGGAACTGAGGGGTGAGGGTAGTGAGGAGTAAGGATTATTTAAGGAGTTATAGCTGTTAAGACTATCTACATGTCCACCAATGGATGGCAAAGGGACAATTTTCTTTCAAATTAGAAGCAGCGTTTTCACAATTATTCCTTTCTGATTTCTATTTTTTTTAACCCCAACAAGGAAACACAGTAGGTGTGTAAGGAATGTGGAAGTTTCTGGTACTTATACTTATCTAGGGACAGCTGCACTATAGCACATTAGAATTATCTGCTGCCATTGCCCAAGCCAGAAACCTGAGAGTGACCCTCTTCCTTCTCACACAAACCTACATTTACTCAAACAACAGCTCCTGTGTATTCTTCATCCTCATTTTCTCCACTCTCACTTGTACAGCCTGAGTGATGGCTTTAGTCAACTCTCTTCCAGACTATGCACAGCCTCCTAATTATTCTCTCACACTCTCTTGCCCAGTCCACACATTTTTCATACCGACTTTGACTTTTTGAAAATATAAATATTATTGTATTACTACCCTGCTTAAAGTTCTTCAGGAAGATTCTGGAAAGATAGTGGGGGGGTATCACCAGGAATCAGTTTTCCTTCTGGATAGCAATTGCACTGACTGAATCTGTCTAACATAGCTATTTTGGAAATATGGAGTATATTGAAGGATTGCAATCTCCAAGGGAAGGCTTACACAGTAAATTATGCTTGATGTTGGTCAATTTCAGCTCTTAGCTCTGGATCAGCTGCCTATCTCTCCCTGTAAGTGCATGGCAGACAGTGCACAAGTTGCAGGACCAGCTTGCATGCAGCTTGTGTGAGCCAGTCTTCAAACAATGGTGAGCAAGCCACAAGGGGAGGGAGGAAGAAGAGTAAAATAAGGTTTTTATTCCACTCTCTCCTCCCTGTGTGGTAACCAACCATAGGAAGATCTCTCCATATAGTTCTGTCTCCACGGTAACTGTTCCCAGCCCTTGCTCCTTCAGGACTAACAGCCTCAGGGTGGGACACCAATCCTTGTAGTTTCCTACACCTTTGTGAATAATCCCTCCACCAGTGCAAATGACCCACCTGGAGTATGCCATCTATTTCACCCCAGGACACTAACTGATAAACTCATTTCTCTAAATTATTTAGAAGCGATATACATGTTAAAATTTATTCATATATAATTTAATTGGCAATACAATATTTCTTAGGATTTATATCTATTCTCCCACATTCCTCCTTTGGGACATTCAAGTCGCTTGCAGTTTTTCAAATCATAAATAATTCAATTATTAACATATTTGTGCCTACAGCTTGTATTTAGACTAGTTTCCTTGGATACAATTCTAACATTAAAATTACCAGGTAGTGTATGAATAATTTAAGGACATTTAACTCATAATGTCAAATTGCTTTTCCAAAGTGTTGGGCTAACTTATACTTCCAACAAGCAGTATCAGAACACTGCTTTTCCAATAGTATTGAGAGTTTAGAGCATGATTTTTAATAGTGACTAATTTTATAGAACTCTCATTCCTTGTATCTACTATGTAATAAAAATATGGCACTCATATATCACGCATATATATGTTTCATCTATAAACCACTCAATTTATCTCCCCATGTATATGAATAAAGGAAGCTTCTTGAAGGCACCTGTAAACAAGTACCTTCCTAATAGAGGGGCCACAAACAGACTGACCACTCAACTTGTTTAAATCACATAAGGATAAAAAGTATCCTACCTGTGTGATGTCATCAAACTATCAAGAAATGAGACGACGCTTTGAGAAGTTCTAGGTTCAAATCAGGTAGATAGTTCCAATACTGATTTAAGCATGCATATGAGCGATTAGACAAGAAGGCCAAGAACAGGCTGAGTAAGTAGTACAGATGTCAAGTCTGTACAACCAAAAGGTTAGGAATCAAACAGTCCATATAAAACCAAACAGGTAAAAAGATTATGGGGAGAGAGAAACATCAACTAATGAATGAATGAATGAGGCATAAGATTAAGTCATAGGAGGGGCAAAGCTTAAGTAGTTCCTGACCTGTGGCACGGATTCCTGGAGCAATGTGCCAGTTACTGAGAGTTAATGCTTGTATAAAATGCTTAGAACAGTGGCTGGTACATATTAAGTACTACATAAGAGTGTTAAATTTCTTCATTCCTACCACCAGCATATACAGAGACCAAAGCAGTACAAATAGCAAAGTTGGCATAATATGCTAGTTTTGAAATGATTAATATGCAGTATGTTGTTGGAACTTATTAGTTGATTTATTCCTTTACTCACCAATATTTATTCAGTGTTTAATATGTGTCAAGCTCCTTCTAGTTGGCAGAGATATAGCGGTCAGTAAAACAGATAAAACCCCTACTTAGAGAGAGGCATTAAATGAACTAAGAATATCATACACTATCAGGTTGCAAAAATTTCAAAATAAAGTAAGATAAGGCATTATATATATAGTATGACTGAGGGTGATATTTGAAACAGAATAATCCAAGCAATCCTCTGTCATGAGATGCTATTTCATAAGAGACCTGATGGAAATAAATAAACCATACAAACCTTGTACACTTGTGTTCCAGGAAGGCAGCCCAGTAAACACAAAGACTCTGAGGCATGCCTTAGTGTATTAAAGGAACATTAAGAGGCCTGGATAACTGGAGTTCAGTGTGTGAAGAATAAAGGAACTGGGTGTGAATTAAGGTTGGTAGCTAGAGTCTGGACTCTACAAGGTCTTACACTTGTAAAAAAGTTTACATGTTATTTTAGGTATGTAGGGAAGTCAATGAAGAATTTTGAGCAGAAAAAAATCAGAGATACATTTTTAAAGGTCCATTTTGCAATAATGGGTATTCCATCGCAAGTAAGGGTGGTAAACAATAAGTTAAATGAGGTTGCAAGGGAAATTTGGACTAATATTATGGTGGAAATGATTTCTAGAAAACAGTAAGTCAGGATGTAATTCACATACAGCAAACGTGATTTGCTCATGAATTTAATATAAGAAGCAAGAGAAAGATTGAAGTTCAGGGCACATTTGATTTTTGAAATGTGCAGTTTAGTGAATGATGATGTATTTACCAAGGAAAAGTAGTGAGATATATCATTCAAGAGTTCAGCTGGAATGAAAGGCATAATTGTGGAACTAAGAAGCACATTAAGTATATTTAAATGCAATAATTTAGATGAGATTGCTTATAGAGTAAGCATAAATATAAAAGAGAAAAGAGTTAAAGAATGTGCCCTGGTGTACTCTACCATTTAGAACTAGGAAAATTAAAAAGAATTGAATGAAGGTTAGTGAAATGGGTTGGGGAGGAAGCAGAAGAAAGTGGTATCCAGCAGCTAAAAGATTCTGATGATTCAAGGAGAGTACAATGGAATACTATTCACTTATAGAAATGAGTGAAATATTGCCATTCATGGTCACATGGATGGAACTGGAGGATATTATGCTTAGTGAAATAAGCCAGGAACAGAAAGTTAAATGCTGCATGTTTTCACTCATATATGGAAGCTAAACGAAGTTGATTTCATAGAAGTAAAAAGTAAAATAGTAACTGGAACTGTTAGGGTGGATGGGGGATGGGGAGGGATTCGCTAAAGGATACTAAATTACAGCGAGATAGAAGGAACAAATTCTAGGGTTCATAGCCCTGTAGGATGACTATATTTAATAATAATATATAGGCTCAGATAGCTAGAAGGAGAATAATGTCCCCAACACAAGGAAATGATAAATGTTTGAGATGACAGATATGCTAATTTCCCTGATCTGATCACTGTATGTTAGATGTATTGAAACATCACTAGGTACTCCATGAATCTGTGCAATTATTATTTGTCAATTTAAAAATGAAATATTTTTAAAAAGAAGGAGCACACAATTAACTATGTCAAATGCTGCTGATAATTAAGGTGAGAACCGAGAAATTACTGCTGGGACCAGTGATGTGGAGGTATTTTATTTTAAAATAAACAAATAATAATTATATATATTTATGGAGCACAATGTAATATTTTGGTGCAGGTCTACATTTTGGAATGATTACATCAAGCTAATCAACATATCCATCACCTCATTTATCATTTTTTGTGGTGAGATTAAAATCTATTCTTTTAGCAATTTGAAAATATACAACACATTATTATTATCTGTGGTCATAATACTATCAATAGGGTGCTAAAGTTTATTACTCTTCTCTGCTAAAACTTTGTAACCTTTTGACCAACTTTTCCCTTTTCCCCATGACAACTCCCAGGCTTCCAGCCTCTGGTAATCACCATTGTACTCTCTACTTCTGTGAGTTCAACTTTTTAGATTCCACATGTAAGTGAGATTATGCAATATTTATCTTTCTGTGCCTGACTTATTTCACTTAGCATAATTACCTCCAGGTTCATCTATAATGTTACAAATGACAGAATTTCCTTATTTTTAAGTCCCTATAGGTACACTGTATCTACATACATTTTGTTTTCTTTATCCTTTTCTTGTCTTCCTTTTTCTGTGAGACAGAGTCTGGCTCTGTCACTCAGGCTGGAGGACAGTGGTGCGATCTCAGCTCAGTGCAATCTCCACCACCCACATTTAAATGATTCTCATGCCTAAGCCACCCAAGTAGTAGCTGGAATTACAGGTGTGTGCCACTATGCCCAGCTAATTTTTGATGGGGTCTTTCTATGTTGGCCAGGATGGTCTTGAACTTCTGGCCGCAAGTGACCTGCCTACATCCATATTTTCTTTATCCATCCATCTAGTGATGAGCACTTAGATTAATCCATGTCTTGCCTGTTGTGAATAATGCCTTAGTGAACATGGGAGCAACTATTTCTTTGGCATACTAGTTATAATTCCTATGGATATATATCCACAAGTGGGATTATTAGATCATATGGTAGTTCCATGTTTAGTTTTTACATGAATCTCCATACTGTTTTCCATAATGACTGCATTAATTTACATTCTCACCATGAATGTACCAGGGTTCCCTTTTCTTCACATCCTCACCATGGTTTGTTCTGTTTCTCAAAAGAATACATAGAAATGGCCAGATATATGAAAAACACTCAATATCACTACTCATCAGGAAAATTCAAATTAAAAGCACAATAAGATATCCCCTCACACCTGTTAAAGTGTCTATTATCAAAAAGGGGAGGTATTTTATGACCTACACTTGAGGAATATCAAATGAATGATATGTATAATGAACTGACTGAGATTCAAAGAATTTGTGAAAATCGAAATTTAGAAGAAGAACATATATAACTCTGAAGTTATTTGTGAAGTGAACTTATATCAAAGGAAATTTGGGGGTCAAGAATAATAGTTTTAAGATGAGAAATATTATAGCTTATCTGAATGCTGATGTCAATGTTCTAGTAAGAAGGGGGAAATTGATCATGCAAGACAGAAGGAGGCAATTGCAAGAGTGACGTCTTGGAGAAAATCCATGTGATGGAAACAAGTGACCTCTGCAGCATAGGTAGTTTATCTAAGGTGACAGAAGAGCAGGCAGCAAAGAGCTATGCATTAAAGTAAGTGGTAGGCATATTGGTAAAAGAATGGAAATTATTTTCCCATTCACCTGTATTTTCACAGTGATTGAAAAACAGTATCATTCGCTGAGGATGTGAAAAGCAGAGGTAGGATTACCCAGCAAATTGGGAGAGAAATGAAAGAGAATTGCCTGGTAACACTGAGGACACATTTGAGGCTTTTTGTCTTGAATTTTGTATGACAACAATAAACATGGTTTTGTGTTTTTCTCATTTAGAGTCTGGAATACAGTCATCTGTAAGCGAAGAACTGAGTGAGTTCAATGAATGAAAAGAGGAAGAAGACAGTTAAGGATGGATGAAAGAAACCTAAACTAGGCAAGGAAGGCCATGAGGAATGACAATCCAAAAGTGGTAAACTCCACTGCAAGGGAGAGTCCAAATAATTATTGGAGCTGGGTAACTAGGAGAACCAGAGATAGGAAATTAAGGGCTTATAATCAGGGAACGGGATGCTTGAAATTGAGATTTTGGAAATGATACAATTATTGGTACTGATAAAGTCTAGATTATGATCCTGAAGTGGGTGGCTGAGGTGGAAAAAGAGGGACATTTCGGCCATTTGGAAATTTGGGAACTGGCATATTATTGGATGCACCATCTACAAATATAGTGAAATAATAAGAATGATGACAGGGATGTCAGCAACTTAACATACAAATTATCATCCTCTCCCTCCTTTGGCCTAGGCTCACAGACTGGCTGGCTGTCTCTCTTCACACCTGACCACTTCACCTAATCTCCTCTATATCCACACCTCCACAGCTTCTTCCTGGAGTTGGACACCTGTTGCTGGAATATGCCTCACAATTACAAACTGGAGACAATATTCACCAAGAAGAAAGTTATCATCAAGGGTCAACTTTAGATGAAGTTCCTGATGGAGCTGCAAGGTCATGCGCAAATAAGTTACCCGTTTTCTTTTGTTCAACTCATAAGACTGTTCTTTTAAGACAAAGGAATTGATTTCCTTACTCAGAAAAGTACAGCAAACCAATTAAATGGACAGGTTTTAATGAAGACTTCAGGCAGAAAGATAACAATCCAAAGTTAAAAATTTCAAATCTACAGACACCAACTAAACCATCAAGTACATCATCTGATACTGAAGTCGAAGTGAAAGGAATTAATGATAAAAAGGAAGATATTGACCATGAAGAAAAAGGCAGCAAAAAGGATATGACTAAAGTAATTGACAGAACTACTCTGAGAGCTTCCAGAAGAGAAAGACAGAAAAGCAAGTAGAAAATGAGGATGCAGGAGTTGTAAAAACAGAAATCACATCTCTTAATCTAAAAGTGAATCCAAAATAGGCAAAACTGCAACTACATAAGTCAAGGTTCCAAAATCAAAGGCAAATCCCAAATAGTGATTGGTCTGTCCTTCAGAGAGCGGCATGGCAAGTGAGGAAGACAAAAATAATAAAAAAAGATCAAGAGAAAAGCAGCTTAAAGAGCTGTTTTAAAGGGATAAAGAGGAGCAGAAGGAAGAAGAAAAGTCAAGAAAAAGCTCAAAAAAAAAAAAAAGAATAAAGAAGTTGAATCATAAATGACAAAATTACCTCAGCAGGCATTATCTCAACATCTGATTCTGAAGGAGAAAGAGAAGGTCAAGAAGGTGAAAAATTTGGAAAAAGAGAAAAGATGAAAAAATATTCAGGCTATTCACAGAAGTAATATTCTGATAGGCCAACATAAGAAAAAAGCAGCATCTATAAAACATATGCAATAGGAACAAATGGAAACTGTGCAGCAAAATAAAGATAAAGGAAGAAGCCAGAAGAAGAACAAAAAGTATCAATGGATTCTCAGCTTCAGAGGATACATGCCTACATGAAAACCTCACTCAAGATTGGCAGTCTTGATGGGAACAGATATATTGAAGCAACAATACAGGCAACAAGTTCAGAAAGATTATGGGAACACAAAAGAAATACAGCAAGTCAAAGTTAGTCAGGTACTCACGAAACAGTCTACAATAATTGAGACAGGCATACCTAGGGGATATTAAGAGTTCCAGTACCTGGGAGGTATTAACAATTCCAGGGCCGGGCACGGTGGCTCACATCTATAATCCAAGCATTTTGTGAGACCGAGGCAGGTGGATCACCTGAGGCCAGGAGTTTGAGCAGCCTGGCCAACATTGTGAAACCCTGTCTCTACTAAAAATACAAAAATCATCCGGGTATGGTGGAATACGTTTGTAGTCCCAGCTACTCGGGAGGCTGAGGCAGGAGAATCGCTCGAACCCAGGAGGCAGAGGTTACAGTGAGCCTAGATTGTGCCACTGCACTTCAGCCTGAGTGACAGAGCAAGACTCTATCTCAAAAACAAAACAAAACAAAACAAACAAAGTTCCAGTTCCAGACCACTGCAATAAATCCATTATTGAACTAAGCAAATCGCATGAATTTTTTTTGGTTGACCAGTGCATGTAAAAATTATGTCTAAAATATGTATACACTTTTATGAAAAAATACCTTATTGCTAAAAAAATGCTAATGATTATCTGAGCCTTCAAGTCATAATCCTTTGGTTGGTGGCGTGTCATGCCTCCATGTTGATGGCTGCTGAGTAATCAGGGTGGTGGTTTCTGAAGGTTGGGGTGGATGTGTCTATTTCTTAAAAAAAACACAGTGAAGTTTACACATTTGTTCTTCCTTTCATGAAATAATTCTTTGTAGTATAGCATGCTGTTTGATAGCATTTTACCCAAAGTAGAACTTCTCTCAAACTTGGAGTTAATTTTCTCACATCCTGCCACTGCTTTATTAACTAAATTTATGTAATATTCTAAATCCTTTAGCAATGTTCACAGTATCTTCACTAGGGATAGATTTTTGTCTTAAGAAATTATATTATTTGCTTATCTGTAATAAACAACTCTTCATCCATTCAAGTTTTATCATGAGATTGCGGCAATTCAGTCTTGAATCTTCACACTCCATTTCACTCCATTTGTAATTCTTGTGCTGTTTCTATTTACATCACATCCGCAGTTACTTCCTCCACTGAAGTCTTTAACTCCTCACAGTCATCTATGAGGGTCAGAATAAACTTCTTTCAAATTCCTGCTAATGTTGATGTTTTGACCTGCTCCTATGAGTCACAGATGTTCCTAATGGCATCTAGAATGGTGAATACTTTCCAGACGGTTTTCAATTGACTTCACCCAGGTCCATCAGAAGAATCACACTGTATTGCCACAATAGTCTTACAAAACGTATTTCTTACGTAACAAGACTTGAGCAAAGTCAAAATTCCTCCCTGATCCATGGGCTAGAGATGGATATTATCAGGCATGAAAACAGTATCAAGCGCCTTGTGCACCTCCCTCAGAGTTCTCAGGTAACCAGGTGCACTGTCAATGAGCAGTAACATTTTGAAAGAAACACTTTTGTCTGGGCAATGTCTAAACAGTGGGCTTAAAATATTTAGGAAGTCATGCTGTGAACAGATATGCTGTCACCTAGGCTTTGTTGTTCCATTTACAGAGTATAGAGATAGTAGATTTTATTTAATTCCTAGATTTTACTTAAGTCCTAGGATTTTCAGAATGGTCAATGAGCATCAGCTTCAACTTAAAGTGACCAGTTCCATTAGCCCCTAACAAAAGGGTCAGCCTGTCCTTTGAAGCGTTGAAGCTAGGCATTGACTTTTCCTCTCTGGCTATGAGAGTCCTCAATGGGATTTTCTTCTAATATAAGGCTGTCCTGTTTACGTTGAAAATCTGTTGTTTGGTGCAGCTGCCATCAGGGATGTTAAGTAGATCTTCTGGATAATTTGCTGCAGCTTCTACATCAGCACTTGCTGCTTCTCCTTGTATTTTATATTCTGGAGATGGCTTCTTTTCTTAAACCTCATGACTCAACCTTTGTTAGCTTCAAGCTTTTTTTCTACAGCTTCATCTCCCTCATAGAATTGAAGAGAGTTTTAGGGCCTTGCACTGGATTAGACTTTGGCTTAAGGGAATGTTTGACTGGTTTGATCTTCTATCCAGATCACTAAAACTCTCTCCCTATCAGCAATAAGGCTGTTTCACTTTCTTTTCATTTGTGTCTTCCCTGGAGTAGCACTTTTAGTTTCCTTCAAGAACTTTTCCTTTAAATTCATAACTTGGCTGTGTGGCACAAGAAGCCTAGCTTTCAGCCAATCTCAGCTTTTGACATTCTTTCCTCACTAAGCTTAATCATTTCTAGCTTTTGAATTAAAGTGAGAAATATGCCACTCTTCTTTCTCTTGAACACTGAGAGGTCATTGTCAGATTATTAATTGGTCGAATTTCTATACCATTGTGTGTCAGGGAATAGAGAGGCCCAAGGAGGAGAGGAGAGATGAGGAAACGGCTGGTCAGTGGGACTCTCAGAACACACACATTTTTCACTTAAGTTTGCTGTCTCATATGGCTGCAGTTCACCATGCCCCAAAGCAATTATAATAGCAGCCTCAAACAATCACTGAAAACAGATTGTCATAACAAATACAATAGTGAAAAAGTTTGAAATATTTAAAAAATTACCAAAATGTGACACAGACATGAAGTGAGTGCAAGTTGTTGGAGAAACATAGCAGGTTGACTTGCTCCATGCAGAGTTGTCACCAACCTTATATTAGTTAAAAAAAAAAAAAAAAGAAAAAGAAAAAAAAAAAAAAACCAGTGATATCTGCAAAGTGCAATAAAGTGAAGCAGAAGAAAACAAGTTATGCCTGTAGCAATTTTAAGAATATATTGGCTAGTGAAGGATTTCCTGCGATTACACAAGTGCTGAATACATCCTTCACTAAACATAGTCAGCATGAGGAAGTCAATAAAAACAAAGATTGGAGTGAGAAAAGTACAAACAAAAAGGAAGAGGAAGAAATAGGTCAAAGGGCTTTAAACAGAGGATCTGATGCTCAAGATAACAGTCAGCCACAGCATAGTATAATGGAGACAGTAACAAGACAAGCATGAGGCCAGCACCACAGAAATGCCAACTGGTGAGAGAGACGGGAAAATCTTGGAAGGAGTTTGCACTGGATAATTAAGACAATGGACTTGGAATATAAAGAAAATCTGGGAAGTTTTTGATGGTTTTCATTGGAAATATTTAAACTGTCATAAGTTTTAAATGTAAATGTAGGTTTTGATATCTAAAATTTACTTTGAGGAAAAAATATCTTAATCTTTGTTTAAAGACAATCAAATATGATTGTTAATTGCACTTGTTAAGTATTAGCAGTTATGTTAAACGCTAAATGTGGAAAAAAATTCATCTAGAAAATGCTTTTCTAGACAGTATGGTTGTAGCTTATTTTCAGTGGATGTGTGTATGTTAATGTGTAATGGATAATTGAAAAAAGGGTAATTTTTTAAAAACTGCTACTTTTATAAACTCTTCCTCTTTTCCAAATACAATACATATCGTGCATAGTTTGTACAAGTCTTGGAATTACCAGAATGTCTCTTCACTGTGAGTTTTGTAGAAGTTGAATATTTTTATGATCAGTAAATATTACTTTAATAAAAATATTTAAAATAATGTATAAGACAAAACTAAGAGATTTAGTTATCTTATGTAGTTTCTTTTCCCATGTACCATAAAAATATATTTATTACTTGTCATTATGCAAGTCAATACACACAAGACACTATCAAAATGTTCAAACATTCTGATAACACATCAGTTCATGAAAATGTCCATGAAGTGTGGGATGACCCACTTACTAATTTAAGGCTACAAAATAAGTCACAGTTAAATAAAACAACCAAATATTTTAAATTTCTTCAATATAGCAATATATGACAAAATAACCCGAATATGTTATCCTTTTTCATTTTTTCCTTGGGTTTGACAAGGAAACCAATTGTTTAATTTTAAAAACCTTGAATGATTAGTATTCTGGTCATTTGTTTTTGAAAAGCCTCATTAGCTGAGTGTGTCCACTTAATGTTCTGTGTCAGACCAAATAATTGTTTTTTTTTTTTTTTTCCTATTTTCTTTCCTATATAAAAAGAATAAAGGCCTGACTACTTACAACACAATACATGTAGGTAATAATAATGAATAATTATAAAATGAAATGCTCATGATAGGTAATTGCTATGCACACCAGGGGTATAATAGATATTCATCAGCCCCTATGTAACAGGGCTCTGGCTAGGGAAAGTGATGTTGTTAGCAGTGGCCAATCCACACAGGTCTGGGTCTGTGGCATCCTCAATTCTCGCCTCCTCAGAAGAAAGAATTTGACTGAGAGGCATAAGGCAGAAGGAGAGAACAAGGCAAATTTTAGAGCAGGTGTGAATGTTTATTAAAAAGCTCGTAGGAATGAAAGGAAGTCAAGTACACTCGGAAGAGGGTCAAGGGGGAGACTTGAGAGATCAAGAGCACTGTTTGACCTTTAACTTGGGCTTTTATATGTAGGCATGCTTCCGGGGTCTTGTGTCCCTTCTCCTGATTCTTCCCTTGGGCTGGGCTGTCCGTGTGCGCAGTGGCCTGCTAACACTTGCAGGGGGCCACAAGCGCAGTGTGTTTACTGGAGTTGTACACACTCTTACTTGACGCATTCTTCCCTTACCAGTCAAATGCTCCATTTTGCCTCTTACTGCGAGTGCTTGAGCCACTCACCCAACTCCTGAGATCTTATCAAGAAACTGCTGATCACCAGTTTCAGGGTTTTTCTATCTGCTGGGAGACTGCCTTTCCCTGGTGCCGGCTGTGACTAATTACTATTTTAGAGACTAGTTAACAACTGCCTGACCATCACCTGATGGTCACCTGACACTGCTGGTGTGTGTGTGTGTGTGTGTCGGGATGGAGGACCTTTTACTGCCCTGTTCATGTCTGACCAGCTACCTATTGTAACAATGTGTGCTATATCTAGATTGACTCCCAAACTAACAAATACTGCAGATTCTCAGTTTTCCTTTGCTGATTAACTAAATGCAGAAAAATCTCACTGTGACACATTGAACTGTGAAATGAGGGAGAAATAATACTTTGTCATTTTAATCCACTTATATTTTTGGGTCATTGGTTACAGTAGCCAGCATTACTCATCTTGACCCAGCTACATCTGAATCTAAATCCTGGTTACACCTTCGTGTCATTAGTCAAGAAATTTAAGTTTTTGAGACTTAGATTTCTCATCTATAATATTTGAATAATAAGACTTGTTTGAGATTATGATGAATAATGAGATGTTTTCTACAATGCCTGTCAAAGAATAGAATTGATATTTGGTACTTATTATTTCTAAATCTGGTTTCTAATTTAATCCTCTAAGCATTACCATTTTTCTTAAACCATGACTAACACATTTATAACACATTTATACAATTAATTATTTACTTATTTGCCATAATAAGCCAAATGTACTACTAAAACATTTAAAGCTTTTTAGGGAAGGTAGTTTTTCCTAGTCAACGTCAGTTGGTGATAATGACTGCAGGGCTTCTCTAGAACTTATATTCTTGTGTGATGTCCATTCTGCAACTATTTCTTTTTTTTTTTTTCTTTTTGTTTTTGAGACAGAGTCTCTCTCTGTCACCCAGGCTGGAGTGCAGTGGTGTGATCTTGGCTCACTGCAACCTCTACCTCCTGAGTTCAGGCAATGCTCCTGCCTCAGCCTCCTAAGTAGCTGGGACTACAGGTGCCCACCACCATGCTGGGCTAATTTTTTTTTTTTTTTTTTCGTATCTTTAGTACAGATGGGGTTTCACCATATTGGCCATGCCTGGTCTTGAGGTCCTGGCCTTGTGATCTGCCTGCCTCAGCCTCCCAAAATGTTGGGATTACAGGCATGAGCCACTGTACGCAGTCAACTACTTCTTTCCAATCTTTGGTCTCCAATTGCATGACCTCGAAGTTGCATGACCTTCAAGGCAATGTTATGTTGCAAAATTATTTATCAAATTTATTACTAAAATTACCTTCTCAAAACTTTTGCCCTCTTGAAAATATTTTACAGTGGCATTATCTATGCCACCTGATTCATCAGCAACATTGAAAACTTTACATACTAATACATTGTTAACACACAGGACTATGACAAAAGTCTCATCAGATACATGTATTTTCCTGTTCTTCACCTCTAGTTGTTGCAAGAGGGATTTCAGGTACCCTGCCCATCCTCTCAGTTAACAAAGCAGTCTTCTGGATGTCTCTGTCAATAGGTCACATAACCTCTTGTTAAGTCCTGCTGGTGAGGGTAAGGCTCGTAAGTTCACCTATTCTGCTTTTTTAAAGTTTTATCTGCCTAGGGAAAAAAAATCTAAATATTTCAACATCTGCCTTCCTGAAAAATCCATCACTGGCCTTTGTTGTGATCTCTGGAGCAAATAAAGCAGGTCTATTCCCTATTACTCTCATGAATTTTTAAAGTGCTGCTGAAGGTGGAATTTGTTATTGGAATTCATATACATTTAATATAACCTGAGGCAGGAACCTAGCAGGAAGTAGCTGGAGCTAGTAATTGAAAAGTTGCAAGGACACCAAACAGTTTCTTTCTGTACATGATCTTCATTCCTTTCTATTTTCTGAATAGAATTCTCTCCTCGGGCTACTTAGCAGCAAAGAAAGGCTTCCATGTTTTGAGAGAGAATATGATGGTCACCTCTTAGGTGTCCATCTCTTGTCTAGTTAGCTGTGCTCAACTGGACTACAAGGTGGTGGAGTTATACTTTCATAAGTGGGAAATAATTAAAGCAGGACTCTTTTCAATCTTTGCAAATAACCATGAAAGAGAAGTACAGTGCTTTAATGATATTAAGTCACTAAATTCAGCCCTCCCACTTTCCTAACATTCTCAGCCTTATCTTCTCTAACTATTTCACATATTCTTGAAAATACACAGGTTCAAAACACCTCACCAGTTGGGTACCTACTTCTAGAAACTCAACAGTTGGTCAATGTTTCTGAAATAATGTTCTCTCATGACAAGGGAGGAAATGCCTCCCATCTCAATTTAATACCAGTACTAATATATGTAAATATAATTGTAGATCTTATCTCAAATTTATATTTTATCATAATGTCCTATGTTGAAAGTACCATTAAGGGACAATCTATTATTACTCTACTCATTTGTAGTCATTATATGTTGGTCTTATCTATCATTTATTTTTCTCTTAGTTTTGGACATTTAAGTTGTTTCTAGGATTTGTACATTTAAATCTATGCCACTATGGCTATCTTTGCACATAAGTGCCTCTTTGGGTAGTATTTCTTTTTTTGTTTGTTTGTTTGTTTTGTTTTGTTTGAGACAGAGTCTCACTCTGTCACCCAGGCTGGGGTGCCGTGGCACGACCTTGGCTTGCTGCAACCTCCACCTCTCAGGTTCAAGTAATTCTCCTACCTCAGCCTCCCAAGTAGCTAGAATTAGAGGCACCCGCCACCATGCCTGCCTAATTTTTGTATTTTTAGTAGAGAGGGGGTTTCACCATATTAGCCAGGCTGGTCTCGAACTCCGGACCTCAGGTGATCCACCCACCTCAGTCTCTCAAAGTGCTGGGATTACAGGCCTGAGCCACTGCGCCCAGTCAGGTGGTATTTCTTTAGAAGAGATGTAATATGATATAATCTGATTTAATGTGCATAGTAAAATAAAAAAAAAAAAGGAAACGAACAACCACAAAAGAATTTCTGGAATATAAGAGAGAAAAATATTTTTTAAGTAAAATTAATTTGAATATTTGCCAAAAGATGAAAACAGAAGACAAAATAAAAAGACCTAGTGCAGCAAAGAGGACCAAGTCCATTTAAAAACAAATTATAATGTTCGCTGGGAATTATCTTTAAATTTAGAAATGTAAATGATGCAAATGTTTAGGGGTTAATCGCAATAATAATTTAATAATAGCATTATAAATAGCAAAAAGTATAAGAAAACAACTAAAGAGATATAAGCATATTAAATCACACATCTCTCATAATGGACCCAATAAATTATCTAAAACTGAAGTGTGATGTTATAATTTGCATATTTTATATCTTAGAAGATATTTCATAAATTAATGTGTCTTGAGGATATAAATATTTAAAACAATTTTAGTAATACCTCAGGCAGTTGCTTTTATTATTCGGAATTCAAGGACATTTATGCTTAATATATTTTAAATGAAAAATAGGATTAACAATGTAATTCTGTGTTCACTTTTTATTGTATATCCATTTGTATGCATGTATTTCCCATTCTTCCTATTGGAATATGTGTAGACATATTCATAAAATGATGTGCATTTAACACTAATAATAGTTATTGCTGGTGTTGGATTTTGAGAGTGAGAGTTATGTTTTTATAAATTTTTTTTACTTTCTTCTTTCTAAATTTTAATTGCCTTGACTTTTTTATGAACATGCAACATTTGGAAAGTTTTAGTCATTATTCTAAATGTTATTATTTACATTTAATATACAAATTACTGACCTTTGTATCATAAAAACCAAAAGTAAAATACAACAGAAAACAGTGAATAATTTAGATGTATGCTACTTTGCATTAAGATTATTTAAAGATACACATAACCATATCACTTGAGCTGTTAACATAAGAAAAGTAGAATCTACTATATGTATGGATCTCATTATGTATATTTTATATGCATATTTTTATATTTATGTTTGTGTACTCATGTGGGTATAAAATATTGAGCTGCATCCTAAGAACAATAAGGCATTTAGTATAATTGTTTTGTAGTTCATTCTCTTCTATATCAAATAATTCATATTGGAGCAAAATTCTTTGAACATGACAAATGTGAAAAAGTATTCAGAATGTTCATATTTTAAACCATTTTATATAATACCAGCTTCAGAGAAGCATTGTAGCAAATATAAAAATAATGTCAGCAAATGCATGTAACTTACTAAGTTTCTAAAACCAACTCTATAAATATAAAATAAAAATAGAATAGCATTCCTTGCACCTTCTCCAAAAAATTTCTACCATAGAGCCAATAGACTATCTATGCTGCAGAAAAGTCCTGCAGGTTTGGGAAAGCCTCCACAATCAATATTTTCTTTAGTGTCAGCAGAATAAGACTGAGAGAGAGCCTTGGATACAACAAATGACAAATGTTCATATTTTAGTTCAACCTTAATCCATAACCGTCACTGACTCATTCATCCAAATTAGGTTCTGCACAGTTTCTTCCTTTTCTTTTTCACATTATATACATATATTTGTAAAGCTGTAATTGTAAGGTTGTAAATATTTACTGAGTTAGTTTTCTCTCATATCAAAGTTTGCTTGTATTATAAATTAAGTTTCTTGAGAACTTGCTTGCCTTGATTGTCTTTAAGACCTTTAGAGGATATATCTTATGCTTATAAATATGCTTATGAACCAAGGCTTTTGGAGAGACCCCTATAGATTCCTTTCAATCCAACACTAACATAG
The DNA here is from genome assembly GCF_002776525.5 of Piliocolobus tephrosceles. Lineage (NCBI taxonomy): Eukaryota > Metazoa > Chordata > Mammalia > Primates > Cercopithecidae > Piliocolobus > Piliocolobus tephrosceles. The sequence continues at coordinate 14,476,723 of NC_045436.1, read as the reverse complement.
CCATGGTGTTAGCTCGTCTCTGTCCACACCACATACCACTCAAACATCAACCCACCCACCCAGTTCAAGAGATCTTAAGAGTGTCTGAGGCCATTGAAAGGGATTATCACTCTTAATCCCATGTTGGCAGTGAGGGTCTAAACACACCTGGATTTACAGAGAGATACCCTTCCTGGGACTAAAAGGTTGGATACTAGCTGTTTTTATGAAGGTTCCTCATGAGATGCCCACAAGAAAGACAACTAACATAGTTCTCTGGCATTAGTAATGTTAGACACAGTCTCAGGTACTGGGGCAGTTTGAACACTGATATAGTTCCCATGAGATTGCCTTGTGCTGGTGGTGGGTGGTACTGCTCACATTGAATCTGGAATTCTCTCCATACTAATTCTGTTTATGTTAACTTAGCTCTGGCTAGCACTGTGATTATGTATGAGTCTCAACATTATCTCATCCTCCTCACATTCCCAGAGGCAGAAGAGGGTCAGAGCCACATGGGGAGAGATCGATCAATGGGTACTAAGTTATAGGTAGCTAGGAGGAATAAGTTCTGGTGTTCTGTTGCACAGTAGTGTCTGCTTTTTCACAGTAGAGTGATTAAAGTTAACTATATTCTATTGTATGTTTCAAAATAGCTAGAAGAGAGGGTTTTTCAATGTTCTCACCACAATGTAATGAGTCAATGAATATACTAACTACTCCGATTCAGTCATTACATTATGTATACTTGTATACAAACTGTACCCCATTTATATGAAGTATCGTATGTCAATTATAAACAAAATTTACAAAAAGCCATAAAACCATTAGGTAGCAATGGGTGGACTAGAACCATGAGCCTTTTGGAAGCATCTCCACCAACCACAAACTTGCTAAGTCAGAAGCCGATTGATGCTCCCAGGACCTTTCTCAGAATGAGAGATGTATATACACATATACGTGACTTTTAATGTTACTTATATATTTAAGTACATTTATACAAACAGATGTATGCATATATATATATATATATACACACACACAAACTGATATTTCTATATAATTAAAAGTAATTATTTAGAAAACAAAATTGTCAACATCTTAACAAACTGATATTTCTATATAATTAAAAGTAATTATTTAGAAAACAAAATTGTCAACATCTTAAAAAAGTGCAAATACTTGATTAAAAGTCTATCTGCCAACTTTGTGTCATGTATTATTAGTAAAAAAGCTTTTAATACAGACATATATTTCTTCTCTAGAAAAAAAAAGTGAAAATTGACATTTTAAAAACCAGCATTCAATTAAGGGTTATTGGCATTTAGGCAAAGATAATCGTTCTCAAAAAAAAAGAAAAAAGAAAAAAGAAAAAAGAAAGAAAGAAAAGAAGAAGAAAGAAAGAAATAGCATTTTAATACGGAAAAACTATGACTCAGTGTCATTTTAATAATTGCATTTTCTCAATAAATCCAAGAAAGCTCAGAGAACAAATTCAAATGTAACTACTTTATTAAATCAAAATCCAGCTGTTAGGAAAAATACTGAATCAGTATAAACCTTGCAGCCAACCCATATATTTGAAAGTCCTATCTCAGTAAAGAATGAACCATTTATTGAAATTCTTAAAATGCCAGTGCATTTTACTTTTCTGGATTGTTTGCAGAGCATTTTAAACATAATTATCATAGACTTCTGGTTTAATCTTTTGACTTTCATGTCTTCTATATCATTACTTAAACACAAATATATTTTGTAAATGAACATTTTTGGTCTCAACAGGTCTGGTATATGTTTGCTGCCATATACTCTCTAAAACAATTTTGACCACGTTAGTTAAACAGTTGTTATAAATAATCAATAGTCTAGATTCAAAACACAATGTGGTCAATGCTATTTTTCTGTAATAGAAATATTGCTATATTTGAGCTAGTTTTGAAATATATGTTTAGCCAAGGTAGGAAAGCACAATCAAATGAAATAAAAATTAACCTGCCAGAAAATATGCAAATTAATTTTGCTGAAAGTATATAAAGTAGAAGAAACAGGAAGGAGATGAGAAATTTTCTTATATAGTTAGATTTTAAATGAACTTAGATTAATTTCAAGGATGTTGCTAATTCAGTCACTTTCATACGTGGTTTGAATGTTCAGAGTATGTTATTTTGTCCCAATAAATTTCATGTCATAAGTCCTAATTAACCACTTTAAAGTAATTATAATCAAATACAAATAAATCTATTTCTTTTTGTTGATTTACCAGTGTTGTTTTTGAACTTAAAACTTGTTTCCAATATTTAAAATATTCTGTTCATTATTAAAATATGCTTCTCCTTTTTCCTAAGACATAGACCCTTTTGCATTTCAATAGTTTCAGGGCTTTGCTAGCTGCAGATTCCTAGGAGGTCAAGACTACCCTTTTCTACCCTTTCCTTGTACCCCTCTCCTCAGCATCCTGGCTTCAGGGAAATTTTTTACTCTTTATTTCTTTGTAAACTATTGGTAAAAAGGTTCTGACTGTTCTGCCTTTTTGAGGCACACAATCTTTGTTTATATGTAGTGTAAATATATGTAAATAAGTAACTAGAACAATATTCATGAAAACAATTTAGTTAAAGGAAGACTAAACAGAAGAGGAAGCAGAAGGCAGTCCTGAATGAGTGATTTCAGCATCTTTGGAGGGCAGGGTGTGTTTTCTCCACCAACATGAAATTTCACTAAGAATGTGAATGGAGCACATTCAGAAAAGAGCATTCAGAAACAAACAGAAATTTGAACTTTTTCAGAAGAGAATAGAATAATTGGGACACATTTTAAGGAGTGAGGTGAGTTAATCTGATTTACTTGTAAACATATCTCACTTTGACTATGTCATGGAGTAAGGTTGGGTAAAGGAGGTTGTGAAAGAATTAATTTTAAAGAATATTTTTAGTATTGTTATTGTTTTAGAAAGATTTTTAAAACATATGTTTCAACTCTGGAACAGCTAATTTTTGCAAAACTTGTTAACTCAAGATTTATATAAATAAAGGGTGAGGTCCTTCAATCTAGAACTTCAAAAATTCATACGTGACATGGTTTGGATTTGTGTCCCTGCCCAAATCTCCTGTCAAATTGTGATTCCCCAAGTTAGAGGAGGGGCCTGGTGGGAGGTGATTGGATCATGAGGACTGATATCCCCCCTTGCTGTTTTCGAGATAGTGAGTTCTCACAAGATCTGGTTGGTTAACAGTGTGTAGCACCTCCCTCTTCGCTCTCTCTTCCTCCTGTTCCAGCCATGTAAGACACGACTCCCACTTCATCTTCTGCCATGACTGTAAGTTTCCTGAGGCCTCTCAGCCATGCTTCTTGTACAGGCTGTGGAACCATGAGCCAATTAAAACTATTTTCTTTATAAATTACCCAGTCTCAGGTAGTTCTTGATAGCAGTGTGAGAATGGATTAATACCATAGATAATAGGTATAATCGGTTATCAGACAGGAGTAAGACAACTTGATATATAACCTCAGTTCTACATACTATCTCATTGTCTAACATAAAACAGGCATTTATCACTCTGAGCTTATATGTTCTTTATCATACCATAAAGAATCATTTTTTTTTTAGATGGAATCTTGCTCTGTCTCCAGGCTGGAGTACACTGGCATGATCTTGGCCCACTACAACCTCCACCTCCTGGGTTCAAGCAATTCTCCTACCTCAGCCTCCCTAGTAGCTGGAACTGCTGATTTTTTCATATTTTTATGCCCAGCTAACTTTTTTTTTTCTGTATTTTTAGTAGAGACGGTGTTTTATCATATTGGCCAGGATAGTCTCGATCTCTTGACCTCATGATTCTCCCACCTCTGCCTTCCAAAGTGCTGAGATTGCAGGCATGACCCACTATGCCCGGCCAAAAATCCATCATCTTTAAGGCATGGTTCTTTGTTGCTATTTAGAATGACAGAGTATGTAGTGAGACATGGTAAATAAGTGTAGCTAATTGTGATAAAATGGCTAAAAATAATGAGAAGTTAGGTGAAAATAATCTTCAGCATTTATTACTTAGGGCCCCCAAATTATACTGAAGAAAGCCCAAAATTCTGTGACCTTCTATCAAGAATTTTTTCTTCTAAGTGACCCCATGTGCTCCTGCTATCCTGGTCGTGGATAATTGGATTAAAGTCCAAAGTAAACTCTAATAAAGTAGATCTCTTGAATATGAAACACAAGGAGATTTTCATAGATAATAAAGAATTACAGAAGTAGAGAGACATCAAAAAAGTATACAGTAAACAGAATCCATAAAATAAGATACTTAATACAGAGAAGGAGTGATATAGTGAGATGTTAATTGCAAGCATTGGAACATGAATCAAGGCAGAAGCAGAAATAAAGGAACAGAGTTGTAAATTGCTTCTTAACAGGAGTAGCAAGGAAGAATAATGGTTCATGAAATGACTAAATATATAATGGCTATTTTACAATATGCAAGACATAAAGTGGCAAGATGCGGCATTAAGTAGAGGAAGAGATGGGGCCCAGGTAGTCAGGGAAACTGGTAGTCATGAAGAAAGAGAAGTTAATTTAGTGAAGAGTAGCATTCTAAGAAAGAATCGGTAGAAAAATAAGTCAAATTCTATGACATCTATGATATCAGATGCAACTATGAATTGAATTGTGTCCTCCCAAAATTTATATTTTTAAGCCCCAAATCCCAATGTGACTGTACTTAAAGATAGGGCCTTTGAAAGGTAATTAAGATTAAATGAGGACATACAGGTGTGGCCCTAGTCCCATAGAACTGATGGTCTCACAAGAAGAGGAAGACACACCTGAGGCCTCTACTCTATGTGCAGAGTAAGGGCCATGTGAGAATACAAAGAAAAGGTAGTCATCTGCAAGCCCAGAAGAAAACCCTCTCCAGAAACTGAGTCTACCAGCACCTTAATCTAGGACTTCTAATCTACAGAACTGTGGGAAAACAAGTCTTGCTGTTTACACCATCCAGCCTATGGTATTTTGTTATGGCAACCCTAGCAAACTAATACAGAGGCTATGCTGGGTTCTCATTCAGATTTTGGTACTTGATTTTTACTAAACAACAAAATGTGCTTATACCAAGCACTGTTCTAATAAAAAGGAAAGAGTAAGAGACTTAGACATGATTCAAAAAGCAACTTAGCAAATCAAGCATATCCATTTCAAAAGAAAATTGTTGATTCACAGTGCCCTTACCTCAGAGATTGGGGCTTTCAATTTTAGCCATGATGGTTTCCACATTGTGGCAGAGATTACCTCCTTTTCTATTGGTTTATTAATCCATTAGTGCTAGATTGAAAAACTGCAAGTATCATCAAATTATGCATTTTCAACAAAACAATTCAATGTAAATAGTTTCAAATTAATTGTTTCATTGGAATAATCTCAGCCTGCAGTGATTTTCACTTCTGCAATACTGAGAGAACCAATTTAATAGGAAACCTGATCAATAGACCTACCATATCAAATAAGGGCAAACTTCTCAGAAATTGTTTTAATAAATTATAAATCAATAATACAAATTCCAAGTTCACCTTGATAATAGAAAAGATATATGTAAATATATGGTCTCAAGGAATGATTTAAATTGGTTTCTTTCTTTGTAATTTTAAGTTGGTTCCTTTCTCATAACTAACTCTTAAGAAATCATTATATACTCTACATTTTTATTTCCCTCTTTTTAATTTTTTGGATAAAATTGTCTGTCAAGGAAAGTTGACATCTATTAAAGATTTTGTGGTTTACAAATAATTTGTAGTGTTTAAGTACCTGCATTGTATAAATATGAGACTGTCTTAACACACTCTTACCGTAATACCACAGACATTTCTCAGTCTTTAGCTTTCTTCCTTCTCTAAAATCTCTCGCAAGGAATTGATTTTCAGTGCAAGAATTCACAATCTCATTGAAATAATTGAGTTTCTGTTGTGGAACGGGAAGTCTGCCTAGAAAAGAACACACAAAGGCAAAAGGCATCAAAATCACAGAATAGACTATGTGTTAAAGAGCACAATTAGGAAGAAAGAATTGTACATTAAAAATAGAGCATTCATACTGCTCCGAAATTCAGACTCAGAAGTGCTCCAGTTTGTGGCAACAACGAGAAGTCCCCAGATCAAATATTTATCGTGTATGTCCATATTTATGAAATACTTCTTATTATCAAATATCAAAATGTTTTCTTCTCCTTTGCAATTATCCAGAAAATGTATATACAGAAAACTTAATATTTGTAAAACGCAGAAATCTGGGAAGTCCCTCGTCACAGAATATCATTTTCAAATAAAACATGGCGCTGATAATAGCAGTTAATATAATTTAATCCCACTTGATAAATCCCTCTTCTTACATCTTTCCTTATGTTTGTCAAAAGTGAAACTGAAGAACCTCTGTGAAATTACTTCTTTCCCACTATTGTGATTCAGGTAGAATTTCATTCTCCATCAAATTAGAGCATAATTTCTTTCATGTAACTAACATGGGGTTTTCCGCTTATATAGTAAGGTTTTCCTTTTTTTTTTTTTTTTTCTTAACTCCTTCTCTACTTTAAAATTTCTGCCTGAATTAATAAAATACTCAATTTATTTTAAAGAAATTAATGCTCTCTTGAAGTAAAGTCTGATGAATCCGTACATAAGTAAATTTTAAGAAGTGAAATTTTACGTTCCTTATACATCTCATCTCTCCTGCAGCAGAAATCGTAAGTTACTGACTTGAAAATCTCCTTTTCTTGTGAGACTCTCACATTAACCTTCAATGCCATAAGTCTTTTCAAGATTAATTGTAAGTTCACAACATTTTTAAAAAATAGCCCTAAGGAGACAGGAGACATATATCATTTTGTTTATATATTTACGTTCTTCTAAAATGAATATCAATGAAATATGAATGTATAAACTAGGTGAATATAAATTTCCCACTGATTTAATTATGTCATGTGTCATTCTGAACACAGTAAGGAAAGCATTTACCCAAAGACTCTCCTAATCTGAATTAGTTATTTTCAGTTTTGGGGATAAGCACTTTTTTTCTGCCATTGTTGAAACATAGTTTTGATTTTCTGAAAGCATACAAAACATTTCAGGAATAAATGACATTAACTTGTGGTTATTTCATGCCTCAAGAATAGCTGTAATTATTTCTTCTCTGGTAGTTCAATACCCTTTCAACAGCTGGCTGAAAAAATCAATTGCATCTTGATTTCAGTTTTTCATCGTGATATTTTTTAATGGTTAGATTTCAAAAGAATGTGCTTATAGTGAAGAAAAATCATACCAGTGTCTAGATTTATTTTTTCAGCTGATATTAATTAAATAAAACAAAGTTAGCATTCATATGTTTTTATTGATAAGAATAAAAAATAATTAGAAGGCATCCCTGGATGAGACACCCAGGCATGATCCGATATGCCTTTGTATCAGCTCTGCAATACTCAGCTATTTAACGTTAAGCAAGCATACACCTCTGGATTTTTGTTTGTTCATTTGTAAAGAAAGTGGGGACGGAGTACATAATCTTGAAGATCGTTTCGGGTCTAACATTCTATGCATTTTAACTCAGAAAATTGAAGAGCATAAACTCAATTTCAACACTCTGAAAACAAGTCTCATGAAATGAGCCTCATCTGAACACTCAGAGAACAAGCCAAATGAAACGAGGCTGAACATTCTATCCATGGTGGATGACTCAATTTACATAACATGGAAGGAAATCATCCCAGTAACTTTGAGGCATGGCCATGCGTTGTTTATTTACATATGGATCTGGGGTTTCATGTATCACTTAGAAGAAACGGAAAGAAGTAGGATTGTTAGATATGGAATTCCATAAGAGCCTTCCATATGTCTTTTCTGACTCACTTAACATGCTATGTTATACATAGCAAATGTAAAATTAATTCCTGCCTTCAGTGATGTGTGTGTGTGTGTGTGTATGTGTGTGTGTGATAAAACCTAGAAAGGTAATTTAGAAGTCTGACCCTATGAGTATTCATATTGAACTTTAATTTTTTTGCTGCTGACTTCTCAATCTCCAAGAAAAGATTTGTGCTTTCAATGCATTTTTAAACCAAATCCTCCAGAGACAAGATCCTCATTCTCATGCAGCTCTGATCTTCCACCAAGACATTGGGATGTAAAATCAAAATAAATAATTCTTGGTTTCTAGGATCAGTTAATTATCCACTAAAAATACCACTCTCCTTCCACAGTATGGAGCTGTGACTGCAAAGTGACTGCTCAGCCTGTCTGTAAATCCCAACTACTGCTGGGCATAGTGGTTCATGCATATAATCCCAGCACTTTACGGGGCTGAAGCAGGAAGATTTCTTGAGGCCGGGATTTTGAGACCATCCTGGACAACACATGAGACTCCCTCTCTACAAAAAAAATAAAAAAAAAAATAAAGAAACACCAACTTCTGTTGCTGGGGAATTGTATAATGGGCATACAGTTCTGGCCAGTGGACTGTGAATGAGAAGTCAAATGTCACACTTCTAGGCTGACACAATTGAGAAGTGAGTTTGGCTTGTCTGTTCTCTTTTTCTATTTGCCAGCTGGGAGCAAAGGACTCTAATTTCCTAAGAGATGGCAATATCACGAGAGGGAAAGACGCTGGCTCCCCAAATCATCAGGTTGGAGGCAGGTGATATACATGCCACTGGACTGTCACATGAGTGGAAAACTAATTGCACTAAACCATGGGGATGCTTGGTGTGGTTTTTACAGCGTTCAGAATTCCTTGTTTCAAATGCTGTAGGCAAAAACGCATAAGGAAGGACTTTTCATATTCATGTAAACTATTAAAAGAACGTCCAACTGAATCAAGGTATTTATTTTCACTAGGCAAATAACTTATTCTAGAGAGACCTTTCTTATTTCCAAGATTAATTAAACATGCTTAAAAATACTGTCTTTCTACCCCATATTGATACATATTTACTCAATATTATACCTCTGTTGGTTTGTATTATTTAATTTGCTGTGCTCAGGGGCAAGCCATAACAAGGACAAAAATAACTTCAAAAAACTCATTCCTCATTCCTGTTAAGTCTACCCCTGAGGCACCCAGTTTTCTCCCTGTTTTCAGTTTAATGACTTTCCTGATTCTTAGAGTGCAGTGGGAGGTATTCCCAGTGGAGTAGCTGTTGCTGAAGTAATCCTACAGTATCTCTATGGAGATTTCTAGTGAGGAGTGTTAAAATCCGTGTTCATTAAGATGCATACTCACTGTTTTAAAAGTTATTCTCACATCACACAACAAGATACAAGTATTAGGTGGCCAAGCATTTCAAAAAAGTTTTTGTCTAAATTTTGGTATATATAATTCAGAAACTTCTTCGGGGATCTTTTCCAAGTCATTATAACAACAAGAAAACCCAAAAATCTCAGTTTTAAAAGAATTTCCTTCAGTTACATCTCCATTGTAATTTCAGCCAGCTTAATGATATGTAGTTACGTTTTCCACTTTCACAATGCTAGCATTACACAGATGTTCTTTTCAGATGGAAAGTACAGCTGTCCATTATCGTTAACGTTTCATCCGAATGCACAATGATATAAATTAAGGGAAAACCTTTTACAAAATAAAAATTGAAGCTTTTAAAAAAAATTCTAGGATATGAGGTTTCAGCCTCAGTGATTTCAAAACAATAGTGGCTTTAGAATTGTTAGGATTTTCATGTAAACCAAGGAAGAATCAGAGAAGATTTCAAGAATATGCATAAAACATTCCCTGTAGAGAATTGGTTTGTATATAAACTTAGTGACTTCACTTTTCAAGATTAAAATGTCAATATAGAACACATAATTTCATGAGCATAAATTTTGTTGCAGTTTTTCTTATTTGATATTGCCAAATAAAATAGTCTTAAACTTAAATGCATTTGTAAATACAATTAGATAGAGTGAGTCAACTTGTTTAACATTTTCTAAGTACTATCATGTGTAATTACTATGTTGAGTTAAGAAGCACAAATTCTTCTGAAAATATGCTGCAATGTTTAAATATTGTATTAGAAGCAATACATTTATGAATGATGTTTGATGGGGCAGGGGATTTAGTCTATTTATTGAATCTATGTCCTACAGTTTCTGCTCCCTCTGCACAAAATGTATTTCCTTTATTTTCTACTTCTTTATCAGTAATAAATTTTGTACCAACATCTCTCATATCGATCTATGAATTAATATAGAAACACACTTAGGTACTTTTCCTTCAGCGTTCCTTATCTCACAATTTAAATCTACTTTTACGCTTGATTCCACATCACATTCTGGGGAAAATCTCGTGGCTAGCAAATGTTAAGGGAGCTATAGACTTAAAATTGGCTCTCTATATTCAGCCCTCCTGGACTTGTAGCACAGAGCATTGGCTTCTTTGTTGTTCTTTGTGAGCAGATCACAAGTTCTTATATCACAACTCATACAACATTTCAGTTTTGTCCCTTCTGCATGAATCAGATCTTTTATGGCTAGTGACTCAATCGGACTGAATTTGGGGTCCTACCATTCAAGCACCAGTTTCTATATGGAGGAATTTTCTAAATAATACTAGCTTTTCTTAAACACTACCAACTTCTAGAGTCTCACTCATGATCTCCTGGGTGTCAGGAGGCTGAGCTCAGCAACCTATTTGGGAACAGAATAAAAAGTCAAGAGAATGGCAGAAAGCTTGACCCTGACATTCCTGATCCCCAGAACCAACACAACGGCTTCTCCCCACACAGCACATTGTGTGAGAAAAAACCCTGATGTGTTAGGTTGTCATTCTACTGTGTCTGCTACTAATAGCCAACCACTATTATTAACTGACTCTGTCCTAGAACATCTTGCTTTCCTCTGAGAGCTGACATACTTTCTCCCTTTTGATAATGAGAAAAAAGCTTTTAACGTCTTGCTCTCACTGCCACAAATCTTAGAGGCAACTTTAATCACTGTGGTTGTGATAAGCTTTATCATTGGTTTATATGTTCTTATATGCACTCGTGACTGTTTTTCTTTTCCCACTTTGATTCCTTCTCCTTCTCCTTCTCCTTCTCCTTCTCCTTCTTCTTCTCCTTTTTTTTTTTTCTAAAGATAAGGTCTTGCTCTGTCATCCGGGCTGGAGTGCAGTGGTATGATTGTAGCTCACCACAGCCTCAAAGTCCCAGGCTTAAATTGTCCTCCCACCTCAGCCTCCTAAGTAGCTGGGACCACAGTCAAGCACCACAATGCCTGACGAACTGTGTGTGTGTGTGTGTCTGTGTCTGAGTGTGTAGATAAGATCTTGTTGTGTACCCAGGCTGTTTCTGAACTCCTGGCCTCAAGCCATCTTCCTACCTCTACTTCCCAACACGCTGTGATTACCAGAATGAGCCACTGCAACCAACTCCTACTTTCATTCTTATTCCGTCTTTCTGAAAACTCCCTATAAGTCTATTTGAAATGAGAAAGGACATAGGAGTTTAATTCTGAAATGTACTTATTTGCTGCTCTTCATAAGAATTATATAAAATTCCCCAGACATGTAACTTGGTCATTTTTATAATCAGTCTTCTTACTGATATCAGATATCATTAATATGTATATGTACATATTATGCACGTAATAATACATGTCATAATGTAAGAAATTCATTGAGCATGTAAGTTTCAACAGGACCAAGGCTGGATGTCAGGGAGAGAGGAGTAAACAAGACAGTCATGGACCTAACAGTCATAATTTATAGAACAAAGTACAACTTACAAATAGTTTGTTTAGTGGCTTTACTTTCATCAGTTACAACAATGAAGTGAATATTTACATCAAGATCCAAGGCAAGGTTACTTTAAATTGATGCTGAGTATCAAATCCTTGAAAAATGAAAATGAAAGCCTTTTTTTTTTTGCAAAAACATCAGAAGATACAACATCCACTTTCATCATGATTTCTTCTTTTATCTTAATTTATTTTTGTCTCATAAGTGCTAATAATTTTGGTGTAGCTTCAGTGAACTCACATCTTTATTAATACTCAATGCCATATTATTCCAAAGACAAAACTTAGAAACTGTATTTATTAAAGGCATTTTAAGGGAAATATCTGAGTTGATGATCTACACGGGGTCCGCATTCCCTATGTACCTTGTTATTTAAAATGTTCCCTGAGGTCAGGAAAATATGCCTAACAGGTATAGTTTGTTCTCCAGAGTAATGAAATGCTACAGTTAGAAAATAGGCCAGAGACATCCTAGATTCCCAATAAATATCAACTGAATTAATGCACAAACAAAAATATGGCATGCTATAGAAAACTGCGGGTCATCCAGAACCCCAATAAATAAATACAAAGAGCCAGAAGTTGTATCATAAAACTACATAACGATGATATTGATAAGGATGTTGTCAGTGCTCTTCAGAATCCTCAGGATCTGTTTTTTTTTAAGGATTTACCAAACAAAGATTAAGTTGGGATTATTAAAAAAAATCATGATAAATCATTCTTAAGAATTTTCAAAAGTCTAGTTTTTTATTTTTATTTTTTTATTTTTTTGAGATGGAGTTTTGATCTTATTGCCCAGGCTGGAGTGCAATGGCATGATCTTGGCTCACTGCAACCTCCACCCTCCAGGTTCAAGCGATTCTCCGGCCTCAGCCTCCTGAGTAGTTGGGATTACAGGCATGCACCAACACACCCAGCTAATTTTATTTTTTAAATTTTTAGTGGAGATGGGGTTTCTCCATGTTGCTCAGGCTGGTCTGAAACTCCTGACCCAAGGTGGTCCGCCCTCCTTGGCCTCCCAAAGTGCTGGGATTACAGGCGTGAGTCACCACATCTGGCTTTTCAAAAGTCTTTTTTTTTACGTTGGTAATTCATGTTGTAAATATTTTTAATAAACCAGAATATCAATTCCATAGTCTCATTACCTATTCAATCAATAGGTCTCATTACCTATTCATTTCAAACATTTACATAAACTTCAACAATATTTACCTAAACATGTCTAAGTCTTATCAACAATTTTTTTTTTTATTATTAGGCTTTTAAAAAAATCATAGTGAACAGAGTTGCTTCTAAACAGAGGAGAGATATTACTTGCATGAACATTTGTCCTTCTAGGGAGATTAGGCAAATATTCCATGACGGTTTCATAGGAAGCCATGAATTATCTGTCCTTGTTGTCACCTCTGCATTCTGCTTAGTAGAAATAGCATCTGTTCCGTTGTTTCTAGATTGCTGAGGAATATGTCCACACTAAGTTTGTAGACTAGCATGTTCTGCAGTCTCTCAGTTAGGGTAAGAATTAGCTGTGGGGGGAGCCTCCACTTTGGATGCTTGAATAGAAAATTGCATATTGAAGTGCGGGTGGAGGAACTACTTCAACCCTGGAGGACAGAGTATGGAAAGCAGCCTGTTTGGCGTATTGTGGTAGAAAGACTACAGAGCCTCTGGGATACCCAACCTTACTTTTAGGACTGCTCTGCCACAGAAAATGGTGTGGCCATCCATCAAACAGGATGTCTCACCTACATAAGGAAAGTGATGGAAAAAAAAAATGCGATGTAATAAGGCTATAAGGAGAGATTGATAAGTTGCAAATTGCTCTACACATAGCAGCTGTGCACAACAGGGATATCGCATGGAACCCTATCCTTCACTCAAGGGTGGCTAAGGAAATGCACACTGTCTCATTCTGTCGCCCAGGCTGGAGTGCAGTGGCATGGTCTTGGCTCACGGCAACCTCCGCCTCCCAGGTTCATGCCATTCTCCTGCCTCAGTCTCCCTAGTAGCTGGGATTACAGGCGCCCGCCACCACACAAGGCTAATTTTTTGTATTTGTAGTAGAGACGGGGTTTCACCATGTTGGCCAGGGTGGTCTCGAACTCCTGACCTTGTGATCCACCTGCCTCGGCCTCCCATAGTGCTGGGATTACAGGCATGAACCACCGCGCCCGGCCAGAAATGCACACTTTCTAAATGAGTATTCCTTCCTCCATCTCACAGTTCCTTGCTAAATCTTCAAATAAATTTGCCTGAGAAGTTTAAACACTTTTATCATCCAACCCCTTGCTCTCTGTTTTTCACAAAGTCTCCCTTGTCTTTTCTCCTACCACTAATATATTCCAGATAATAAATGACCCAAGACATGCTCATTTAGCTGGAACATGGTAGATGCTGACCTTAATTCAGTTCCAATATTTCACAATAATTATAATCATTTCCTTTGGTCAGTGTAAGAATTCTTTAAAGTATAAGAACATTTAGCTCCCAAATACTGACTGCCCTTTTATGCCTAAATAAATGGTTGTCAACTATGTTTTCTTTCTTAGTGAGAGTTAAAATTTTATAAGACAGATGGTCTCATTAGCCTGAGATACTTGAAGATATCTACCCTTTTCCTAATTAACTGGCCGTTCATCATTCTTAAAGCAATATCATAATAAAGACGGCCAAGGTATTCCACATGCAAAGTCCCTGTATGAGTTACTACTAATCAGTTTTTATATATTATACTGAAGAATGGGGTTCTCAGAGATTATATTTGGTCAAAAGTAGACAAGTAAACAATTGGTACTAGCATTATTCCATTTAAAGATTATCACTAATTTCTTATTATTTTATTTAAACGGATAATATTAAATAAATGCCAGAGTTTCACTAAAAGAGACAGACAAAATATTGTACAAAGATATCCAAAGTGCAATTGTGACATTTATGACCTTAGAGGAAGTTTACCTTGTAGATTTTCAGGGAACTGAGATCATTGGTTTCTCTACCAAGGTCTCCATTAAAAGGCAGACAGACTGGCCCTTGGAAAAGCTCCTCTGCTATTTTGATTTCTTTATGCTACTGCCTCCTGTATAGAAAACTCACTCACTCTTTTTGACTGTGAGAATTATGTCTTTGAATGCTAAACAGATATCATCTGTAGAATTTGAAAATCCTGGAAGAAATTCACTAATAGGCACCCTGGTGGGGCAGAAGGTTAAAAAAAGGCTAAGGAAACATGATGGTGTATAACAAAATGATCCTCTTCAGAGGGAATCAGGTTCAGATATAACCTGGAACATAAAGATTTGAGTTCATTGAAATTGACAGCACTTTCCACTCTTGCATTTTTAGTATTCTAATATCAGTCCAAATCATCTTTATGAAAAACAAAGGAGCATTTCCACTCAGGTAAGTCAAACCTGCTGTGTTTGTAGAACTTCCGGATAGTTAATTGTATCTAGATTTAGCTATGCTGTTTTAAATATTGTATGCACAATAACATGAAATTAGCAGAAATGACTAATCCAGCCAGCAAATTAAGTCCACCCAGATGCTGCACTTTTGCATCTGAAATTACTTTGAAAAAAAACCTGGAACAGAAATATTAAGCAGGGAATAATATTTTGTAGAATATTATGTATGGGATAAAATTCATGTGAGATTACTCAAACCTAAACCATTTATATCATTATGATAACCAGTCAGACAAAAGATTGTTTTGTCTAAAATATCTGTTGTTTTGCACTTAAGCGTGGTCATATGTAAAACCTTTATTTGAGCTTTTGAAACTATAATAAGAAATAACCATTTGTTTCAGAAAACTACAGACTCCATTCTATTATCCGTGTACATGCTTCAACATTTCTACTTCCCAATAGGATCAGTATCCTCTCATCAGGCCAAACTATGCCTGACATAGCAATTGAAGTTAAACTTTACTTTTATAATTACAATCCTTATTTGATTTCATATGAACACACATATGCAAAAAAAGGAAATAATCCTTTCAAATAAGTTACGGTCAAGAAGACATGCCTGTCTCACTGACTGGCAGGTGTACCTGCAGAGACTGCACCCAGTTTCAGAATCTTGCAGCAGTGCTGTTGACTAGATCCACGCCTTCCGCACAGCTTATGAGCTTTAATGGGCAAGAAGCATATGGGACTCAAGAATGAAGAGCACTAGATCTCCGGAGGAAAACATAATTCTAAGAGGTACTGAGGAAAGAAAAAGATAAAATATGGAGAAAGCAAGTTATGCAGAAGGCAGGAGCAGAGTGTTCAGGTTTGAAATAATCAAGAATAAACTATCACAGTAGGTTATGGAAATGAAACCTACATTAAAGTTGACTGTCAAATACTTATCAGCTAATCAGTCTGAAATGTAAGTTGTTAACAAGCTCACATTCAAAGTTTTTCTACTTTCACAGTTTCCTATCGTTTATATTATAAATTTGGTGTACCTATTTCTGGTACTATTAGTGCTAATATAAATTATGGACCCAAAAGAATTTTAGAAAGTGACATTCTTAAACAGAGTTAGATGAAATGGAGAAGATGGATGATACAAATAGCATGTTTTCTAAAAAGGCTACAAACCAGGAAATATTTTTCTATTACTTTGAGGACAAAGAATATACTGTGATGATTACGTCTCTAAAATTAAAGCTTATATCAATTTCATGGCAAAAGTGTTGGATAAGATTCATTGTTATTGTTGTTGTTGTTGTTTTCTCTGAGACAGTCTCGCTCTATCACCCAGGCTGGAGTACAGTG
Source organism: Piliocolobus tephrosceles (assembly GCF_002776525.5). Lineage (NCBI taxonomy): Eukaryota > Metazoa > Chordata > Mammalia > Primates > Cercopithecidae > Piliocolobus > Piliocolobus tephrosceles. The sequence goes on along the minus strand of NC_045436.1, from coordinate 14,460,218 downwards.
CAGTGCAATCTCAGCACACCGCAGTTCCTGCCTCCCGAGTTCAAGGTATTCTCTTGCCTCCGCCTCCAGAGGCAATGGGACTACAAGTGCACCACCACCCGGGGCTAATTTTTGTATTTTTGGTGGAGATGGGTTTTCACCAAGTTGGCCAAGCTGCTCTCAAACTCCAGACCTCAAGTGATCTGCCAGCTTCAGCCTCCCAAAGTGCTGGGATTACAGGCTTGAGCCACCCTTACTGGATGAGATTTCTTTTAAATACCACATTTTTTTAGCAAAGGGGAAGGAGGTTAGGGAGGGGAGAACAGGGAAGACAGGCAGACAGACAAGCAGGCATTTTTTTATTTCTGGAACAGTTTCCTGATTATTTTCAAGTAATGTCTATTTGTAACTACTCATTTTCATTATTTTATTTATATTTTAGTAAGCAATGCATTTATATCTAAACATCTAATACACGTTGTATTCATTTGATACATTTTACAATTATTTAACCATATTTCTTCAAATTTAATTGTGTAATGCAAATTGTTTTCTCTTTCTGATCGAAAACCACATAATCATTGTGAAAAATATTTGAAAAAAAAATCTGGTACTATGAAGAAAAAAATCACCTTTCATGTTATCCCCAGTTAAGCAGAAACTATAACAAAGCTAAAGTTGGTTCTGTGGAAAGATTAATGGAATTGGTACAAAATCCTTAGAAATACATTCAAATACAAAAAAGAGAGAAAAATTTATCAACATTAGGCATATGTGGGGGAACAAACATTACTATAAATTTTACAAGCACTAAATGTGCTATAAAAGAATGTTTTGATAGCCTTTTTTCAACAAATTTCACACTTTCCATGACATAGAAAATTCTCTTTAAAAAAAATTCTAGAATTGGCCCAAAATGAAGCAAAAAATATGAACAGACCTAGAAATATTAAATTCATTATCAAAAATATTCCCACTAAGAAAGTTCCATCTTAGGACGTATGTATCACTGGTGAGTTCTATTAAATATTTAAGAAAAAAATGCCTATCCTGACAAAAAAAATCTTTTTAAGAAAGGAAGAACTTCTCACTGCGTTTTATGAAACCAACACCATCTTAATAACAAAACCAGAAAAAGACTTTGAGTAAGAGACATAGAGACCACTATTTCTCATGAACCTGAAAAAATGTCCCTGACAATATTAGCAGATATTAATTTCAGAATTAAGTGGAGTTTGTTCCAGAAATCCGAGGCTGCTTTAAAAGCAATCAAAGTACTTCATCATATTAACAGACTAAAAAAAAAAAAATTAAAAAGTGTATGATCAATTTAATAGATATCAAAAAAGTATTAACAAACATGAAGTAAAATAGAATTTTCTCACTATGCTAAAGAATATCTGCCTATAGCAAATGGCATGCTTAATAATGAAGCCTAAACACATTTGTCCTAAGAATGGGAACAAAGCAAGGATGCCTCTGCAATCCTAACTGGCGAAGTAAGTCCAGAAAAAGAAATTAAATGTTTACAGGTTAGAAAAAAAAAAAAGCTGAAATTATTTATAAAAGATATAATCATAGAAATAGAAACTTCCAAAGAATCTACAAAAATACGATTAGATAAATTAATAAATTCACTTTGCTGAATGAATTTAGCAAAGTTGTAGATAAAAACTAAATATAAAAAGTCATTTGTATTTTTATATATTAATTGTAATTTAGAATGGAGACAATACCATTTATAATAGCATTAAATTTTGAAATATTTGATTTCAAGATTTTAAAGTAAATTTCACAAAATAGATGCAAAATATATACACTTAAAACTGCAAATATTGTTGAGAGGAATTGACCAAAACCTAGTTAAATAAGTAAGAGATAACCATAGTTATAGATTTGGAGTCAAAATTGTTTGTTGTCAATTCTTAGTTTATTAATCAATAGATTTATAAAAACCCAAATCAATATCCTTAAGGCTTTCTTTATAGATATTGAGAAGTTGAATTTTAAATAGAAATGCAAAAGACCCAGAATAACCAAAATACTTTTTTAAAAGGACAAGAATTGAAAGATGTATATTACCTGATTTCAGATCTTACAATAAAATTATACTAATCAAGATAATGGTGGTATAGGGAAAAATATATTTAAATAAGTCAGTGGAAGTATGGGAACCACAGAAATAGATACAGATGTTCACTCATGGTAAATAGCTTTTTGACAAAGGTGCCAACGTATTTCAATGGAGAAAGGATAGCCTTTTAAACAAATTGTGTTAGACCAACTGGATATTCATTTGAATAAGGAAAGAAAGGAATATATCATCCCTTGCCTCAAATCATACTAAGACTTAACTCTAAATGACTTGTACATTTCACTGTAAAAGGCAAAACGATTAAACTTTTAGAAACATAGGATAACTTTACAAATTTTGGGTAGGCAAAAATTTATTAAATCAAAACAATTACAAACTGTGAAAAAATAAACCCTGATAAACTATACTTCAAAAAAATTTAAATTTCTGATCTTCATAACACACTATTTAGAAAGTGAAAAGGCAACCCCAAACAGGAAAATATTCATAATGCATGTATCTGGCAAAGAATGAGGCTTTAGAATATATAAATAACTCTTGTATCTCCATAATAAGATGAAAACATTTAAAAGTACAAAAGATTTGAGCTGATGCTTCACTAAATACGTTATTGAAATGACCAATGAGCATATGAAAAGATGCTCAGCCTTTTAGTCATCAATGAAATAGAAACTCTATCAATGACATACCACACACTCTAGGATGGCTAAAATTAAAAAGACTGAAAATGCCAAGAGTTTTTGAAGATTTGGAGCAACTGGTAACACTCAGACATTGCTGGTGGGAATGTAAATGTGTTTGGCAGTTTAATGTCAACTATGCATATGCTTCCTATAAAGTAGTGAAAATCATCTGTTCATACAAATAATTATAGACACATATTAAAAACAGGTGTGCTTATTATAGCCAGAAACTGAAAATAACACAAAATCCATCAGCAAGTAAATGGATAAAAATATTTTTGATAAGTACAGATAATAAAATAATACTATTAAAAATAAATATAAGGCCGGGCACAGTGGCTCACGGCTGTAATCCCAATACTTTGGGAGGCCGAGGCAGACAGACCACGAGGTCAATAGATTGTGACCATCATGGCCACCATGGTGAAACCCTGTCTCTACTAAAAAAAAAAAAATACAAAAATTAACTGGATGTAATGGCACACGCCTGTAGTCCCAGCTACTTGGGAGGCTGAGGCAAGAGAATTGCTTGAACCCAGGAGGCACAGGTTACAATGTGCCGAGATCCCACCATTGCACTCCAGCCTGGGCAACAAGAGTGAAACTCTGTCTCATAAAATAAAATAAAATAAGTACAAACTAACTGCTAAGATGTCACAACATGGTTGCATCTTAACAACATTGTGCAGAGCCAAATAAACCAGATACTCAAAAGTAGATATGGCATGATTTCATTTATATTAAATTCTAGAACAGATTACAATGAATCTACAGTTATAGAAAGCATATCAGGGGTTGTCTGAAGCTAGTCAAGTCAGAGGATGGATGCAAAGAGGCAAAAGGCAACCATTAAGGTGATGAAAATATTCTGTTTTAATTTTAGTTGTGGTTATAGTAACATATGAATTTTTCATAACTCAAACTGTACTTTTTAAAAGGCATGCATTTTATATGTGTTATAAATGAACACAAGTGATATTTTTTAAGAAGCAAACAATCTAACAGGAAGGAACTGAGCAGATTTTTCAGAAATGAAGGTATTCAAGTGGCCAATAATTACATTGAAAAGTACATTGAATAATTACATTGAAAAGTACAATATCATCCACAATCATGAAAGAAAGGCAAACTAAGCCCATGAGATATCACTACATGCCCACACAAATGAGTTAAAATCTGAAAACAATAAATGTTAGTGCATACAGTAACTGGGACTCTTGTATATTACAGGGATTATAAAAATTTCCAAATGCTTTGAAAAACTATTCGGTAGTGTCGAAATAATAACATTAGCATACAACTACTCTGTGATGTAGCAGTTTCACTCCTCCATATTTACAAAGCAAATATAAAAACTAGGTCCACAAAAAAAAAAAAAAAAAAAAAAACTGGCAAAAGAATACTTATGTTTAAACAGTCCAAAATCTTCATGAATCTGGAGATTAAGTAGAAAATTTTCATGTATTCGTAAAATGGAATACTTTTCAGTAATAAGAATCCTGATGTACATAACAAGACAGGTCAAAAGATTTTTAAAAGAACAGGTAAAATTAATGTATGGCAATAGAAATTCAGCAGTGGTTGGCTCTGGCTGGTGGATCCACTGTAAGTGGATATTAGGAACTTTGTGGGGTAGTGAAAATATTTACGTTGATTGGGATGGTAGCTATACATATGAATGCACTTTTCTATTCATGAAATCACGCTCTTAACATCTGTGCACTTAGATCACCTAACAGTATTTTAACTCTATTGAAAAATATGCAAGTACTGTGTAAAGAAAATATACATAATTTTAGGTCTTGGGTGAATAAAAGGCATAACAAAGGGACAGGTATACCAAACTTCATAAAGATAGCAATTATCTGTAATTTAATTTATAAAGTTTACAAAACTACAATAGTCTAGCACGACTAGATATTTGACAGCACAGTATAACCCATGAATAATCAAAACAATGTTATATCAGTGATATAAATAAAGAGATTAATGGCATAATAGAAAATCTCAAAATAGACACAAATACATGAAAGACCTTAGCATACAATAATCTTGCCCTTTAAAATGAATAAGGGAAATAGACTTTTCAATAAATAATGTTGCAGTAACTGGTTAACCACCTGGAAAGTAAATTTATATTTATATTTCATAAATTTTACCAAAATCAATCTCTGTTTACAGATTTAATGTAACCTATGAAAATATAAAAACACTAGAATAAATCATGACACGTTCCTTAACCTAAAACTAGGATAGGCTTTTCTAAAAATAACATCAAAGCTATAATAGAAAAGATTGATAAATGTAAGTACAAATATATTTCCATTTAAACATAATTTTTTAAAAATCAATAGAGAAATGGAAAATGAAGATGGGATAAGAGAAGAATTATTTGAAAAACACATCGTTGATAGGGTGGAGCAAGATGGCCGAATAGGAACAGCGTCAGTCTCCATCTCCCAGCGGGAGGGACACAGAAGACCGGTGATTTCTGCATTTTCAACTGAGGTACTGGGGTCATCTCACTCAGGAGTGCCGGACAATCCGTGCGGGTCAGCTGCTGCAGCCCGACCAGCGAGAGCTGAAGCAGGGCGAGGCATCGCCTCACCTGGGAAGCGCGAGGGGGAAGGGAGTCCCTTTTCCTAGCCAGGGGAACTGAGACACACAACACCTGGAAAATCGGGTAACTCCCACCCCAATACTGCGCTATAACACCGGCACACCGGAGAATATATCCCACACCTGGCCGGGAGGTTTCCACGCCCACGGAGCCTCCCTCCTTGCTAACACAGCAGTCTGTGGCAATCTACCCACAAGGCAGTAGCGAGGCTGGGGGAGGGGCGCCCGCCATCCCTGAGGCTTAAGTAGGTAAATAAAGCTGCTGGGAAGCTCGAACTGGGTGGAGCTCACAGCAGCTCAAGGAAACCTGCCTGTCTCTGTAGACTGCGCCTCTGGGGACAGAGCTCAGCTAAAGGTGCAGAAGCCTGTGCAAACGCGAACGACTCTGTCTGACAGCTTTGAAGAGAGCAGTGGATCTCCCAACACGGAGGTTGAGATCTGAGAAGGGGCAGTCTGCCTGCTCAAGTGGGTTCCTGACCCCTGAGTAGCCTAACTGGGAGACATCTCCCACTAGGGGCAGTCTGACACCCCACACCTCACAGGGTGGAGTACACCCCTGAGAGGAAGCTTCCAAAGCAAGAATCAGACAGGTGCACTCGCTGTTCAGCAATATTCTGTCTTCTGCAACCTCTGCTGCTGATACCCAGGCAAACAGGGTCTGGAGTGGACCTCAAGCAATCTCCAACAGACCTATAGCTGAGGGTCCTGACTGTCAGAAGGAAAACTATCAAACAGGAAGGTCACCTATACCAAAACCCCATCAGTACATCACCATCATCAGAGACCAGAGACAGATAAAACCACAAAGATGGGGAAAAAGCAGGGCAGAAAAGCTGGAAATTCAAAAACTAAGAGCGCATCTCCTCCTGCAAAGGAGCACAGCCCATCGCCAGCAACGGATCAAAGCTGGTCAGAGAATGATTTTGATGAGATGAGAGAAGAAGGCTTCAGTCCATCAAACCTCTCAGAGCTAAAGGAGGAATTATGTACCCAGCGCAAAGAAACTAAAAATCTTGAAAAAAGAGTGGAAGAATTGACAGCTAGACTAATTAAGGCAGAGAAGGTCATAAACGAAATGACAGAGATGAAAACCATGACACGAGAAATACGTGACAAATGCACAAGTTTCAGTAACCGACTCGATCAACTGGAAGAAAGAGTATCAGCGATGGAGGATCAAATGAATGAAATGAAGTGAGAAGAGAAACCAAAAGAAAAAAGAAGAAAAAGAAATGAACAAAGCCTGCAAGAAGTATGGGATTATGTAAAAAGACCAAATCTACGTCTGATTGGGGTGCCTGAAAGTGAGGGGGAAAATGGAACCAAATTGGAAAACACTCTACAGGATATCATCCAGGAGAACTTCCCCAACCTAGCAGGCCAGGCCAACATTCAAATTCAGGAAATACAGAGAACGCCACAAAGATACTCCTCCAGAAGAGCAACTCCAAGACACATAATTGCCAGATTCACCAAAGTTGAAATGAAGGAAAAAATCTTAAGGGCAGCCAGAGAGAAAGGTCGGGTTACCCACAAAGGGAAGCCCATCAGACTGACAGCAGATCTCTCGGCAGAAACTCTACAAGCCAGAAGAGAGTGGGGGCCAATATTCAACGTTCTTAAAGAAAAGAATTTTAAACCCAGAATTTCATATCCAGCCAAACTAAGTTTCATCAGTGAGGGAGAAATAAAATTCTTTACAGATAAGCAAATGCTTAGAGATTTTGTCACCACCAGGCCTGCCTTACAAGAGACCCTGAAGGAAGCCCTAAACATGGAAAGGAACAACAGGTACCAGCCATTGCAAAAACATGCCAAAATGTAAAGACCATCGAGGCTAGGAAGAAACTGCATCAACTAATGAGCAAAATAACCAGTTAATATCACAATGGCAGGATCAAGTTCACACATAACAATATTAACCTTAAATGTAAATGGACTAAATGCTCCAATTAAAAGACACAGACTGGCAAACTGGATAAAGAGTCAAGACCCATCAGTCTGCTGTCTTCAGGAGACCCATCTCACATGCAGAGACATACATAGGCTCAAAATAAAGGGATGGAGGAAGATCTACCAAGCAAATGGAGAACAAAAAAAAGCAGGGGTTGCAATCCTAGTCTCTGATAAAACAGACTTTAAACCATCAAAGATCAAAAGAGACAAAGAAGGCCATTACATAATGGTAAAGGGATCAATTCAACAGGAAGAGCTAACTATCCTAAATATATATGCACCCAATACAGGAGCACCCAGATTCATAAAGCAAGTCCTTAGAGACTTACAAAGAGACTTAGACTCCCATACAATAATAATGGGAGACTTCAACACTCCACTGTCAACATTAGACAGATCATCGAGACAGAACGTTAACAAGGATATCCAGGAATTGAACTCATCTCTGCACCAAGCGGACCTAATAGACATCTATAGAACTCTCCACCCCAAGTCAACAGAATATACATTCTTCTCAGCACCACATCGCACTTATTCCAAAATTGACCACATAATTGGAAGTAAAGCACTCCTCAGCAAATGTAAAAGAACAGAAATTATAACAAACTGTCTCTCAGACCACAATGCAATCAAACTAGAACTCAGGACTTAGAAACTCAACCAAAACCGCTCAACTACATGGAAACTGAACAACCTGCTCCTGAATGTCTACTGGGTACATAACGAAATGAAAGCAGAAATAAAGATGTTCTTTGAAACCAATGAGAACAAAGATACAACATACCAGAATCTCTGGGACACATTTAAAGCAGTGTGTAGAGGGAAATTTATAGCACTAAGTGCCCACAAGAGAAAGCAGGAAAGATCTAAAATTGACACTCTAACATCACAATTAAACGAACTAGAGAGGCAAGAGCAAACACATTCAAAAGCTAGCAGAAGGCAAGAAATAACTAAGATCAGAGCAGGACTGAAGGAGATAGAGACACAAAAAACCCTCCAAAAAATCAATGAATCCAGGAGTTGGTTTTTTGAAAAGATCAATAAAATTGACAGACCACTAGCAAGGCTAATAAAGAAGAATAGAGAGAGGAATCAAATAGACACAATAAAAAATGATAAAGGGGATATCACCACCGACCCCACAGAAATACAAACTACCATCAGAGAATACTATAAACACCTCTACGCAAATCAACTAGAAAATCTAGAAGAAATGGATAATTTCCTGGACGCGTACACTCTTCCAAGACTAAACCAGGAAGAAGTTGAATCCCTGAATAGACCAATAGCAGCCTCTGAAATTGAGGCAACAATTAATAGCCTGCCCACCAAAAAAAGCCCAGGACCAGATGGATTCACAGCTGAATTCTACCAGAGGTACAAGGAGGAGCTGATACCATTCCTTCTGAAACTATTGCAATCAATAGAAAAAGAGGGAATCCTCCCTAACTCATTTTATGAGGCCAACATCATCCTGATACCAAAGCCTGGCAGAGACACAACAAAAAAAGAGAATTTTAGACCAATCTCCCTGATGAACATCGATGCAAAAATCCTCAATAAAATACTGGCAAACCGGATTCAGCAGCACATCAAAAAGTTTATCCACCATGATCAAGTGGGCTTCATCCCTGGGATGCAAGGCTGGTTCAACATTCGCAAATCAATAAACGTAACCCAGCATATAAACAGAACCAAAGACAAGAACCACATGATTATCTCAATAGATGCAGAAAAGGCTTTTGACAAAATTCAACAGCCCTTCATGCTAAAAATGCTCAATAAATTCGGTATTGATGGAACGTGCCTCAAAATAATAAGAGCTATTTATGACAAACCCACAGCTAATATCATACTGAATGGGCAAAAACTGGAAGCCTTCCCTTTGAAAACTGGCACAAGACAGGGATGCCCTCTCTCACCACTCCTATTCAACATAGTGTTGGAAGTTCTGGCTAGGGCAATCAGGCAAGAGAAAGAAATCAAGAGTATTCAGTTAGGAAAAGAAGAAGTCAAATTGTCCCTGTTTGCAGATGACATGATTGTATATTTAGAAAACCCCATCGTCTCAGCCCAAAATCTTCTTAAGCTGATAAGCAACTTCAGCAAAGTCTCAGGATACAAAATTAATGTGCAAAAATCACAAGCATTCTTATACACCAGTAACAGACAAGCAGAGAGCCAAATCAGGAATGAACTTCCATTCACAATTGCTTCAAAGAGAATAAAATACCTAGGAATCCAACTTACAAGGGATGTAAAGGACCTCTTCAAGGAGAACTACAAACCACTGCTCAGTGAAATCAAAGAGGACACAAACAAATGGAAGAACATACCATGCTCATGGATAGGAAGAATCAATATCGTGAAAATGGCCATACTGCCCAAGGTTATTTATAGATTCAATGCCATCCCCATCAAGCTACCAATGAGTTTCTTCACCGAATTGGAAAAAACTGCTTTAAAGTTCATATGGAACCAAGAAAGAGCCCGCATTGCCAAGACAATCCTAAGTCAAAAGGACAAAGCCGGAGGCGTCACGCTACCTGACTTCAAACTATACTACAAGGCTACAGTAACCAAAACAGCATGGTACTGGTACCAAAACAGAGATATAGACCAATGGAACAGAACGGAGTCCTCAGAAATAATGCCACACATCTACAATCATCTGATCTTTGACAAACCTGACAAAAACAAGAACTGGGGAAAGGATTCCCTATTTAATAAATGGTGCTGGGAAAATTGGCTAGCCATAAGTAGAAAGCTGAAACTGGATCCTTTCCTTACTCCTTATACGAAGATTAATTCAAGATGGATTAGAGACTTAAATGTTAGACCTAATACCATAAAAACCCTAGAAGAAAATCTAGGTAGTACCATTCAGGACATAGGCATGGGCAAGGACTTCATGTCTAAAACACCAAAAGCAATGGCAGCAAAAGCCAAAATTGACAAATGGGATCTAATTAAACTAAAGAGCTTCTGCACAGCAAAAGATACCATCAGAATGCACAGGAAACCTACAGAATGGGAGAAAATTTTTGCAACCTACTCATCTGACAAAGGGCTAATTTCCAGAATCTACAAAGAACTCAAACAAATATACAAGAAAAAAACAAAAAACCCCATCAAAAAGTGGGGAAAGGATATGAACAGACATTTCTCAAAAGAAGACATTCATACAGCCAACAGACACATGAAAAAATGCTCATCATCACTCACCATCAGAGAAATGCAAATCAAAACCACAATGAGATACCATCTCACACCAGTTAGAATGGCAATCATTAAAAAATCAGGAAACAACAGGTGTTGGAGAGGATGTGGAGAAATAGGAACACTTTTACACTGTTGGTGGGATTGTAAACTAGTTCAACCATTATGGAAAACAGTATGGCAATTCCTCAA